>NW_022196905.1:45714737-45769147 GCF_008632895.1 Mastomys coucha | reverse complement strand
TTTTTCCAGGGGTGGTGGTGAGACAAGGTCTCACTATGCAGCTCTGGCTTTCTTGAATTCACTGTGTAGACCAGGTTGGCCTTGAACTCAGATGTGCCTGCCTATGCCTCCCTAGTTCTGTTCTGGGATTAATGATGACATATACTATCACGTCCAGCCTTCAAAGCTGTCTTTATAACTGATAATATATACTTATAGAACAGTAACTACTTTTTTTTTTTTTTTTTTTTTTGCCTTTGAGATTATCTAGGAATCTTTAGAGCTAAAGCTTCAAACTAATTTTCTGTTTTCCTCCTACAGGTTATAGTTATGAGTGCAACCCTAGATGCTGGGAAATTCCAGATTTACTTCGATAACTGTCCTCTCTTAACTATTCCTGGCCGAACACATCCTGTTGAAATTTTTTATACTCCAGAACCAGAGAGAGATTATCTTGAAGCAGCAATTCGGACAGTGATCCAAATACATATGTGTGAAGAGGAGGAAGGAGACCTTCTTCTTTTCTTGACTGGTCAAGAGGTATCATTTGCTTTATGTAGCTTTTGTGTAGAAATGTCCATTAGCTAGCAACTTTAAACTTACATGACCAAGGCTGACCATATTTTTCTCATCTCAGTCCTTCAAGTTTTCAGTGTTGTTTGAATTGTTTGAATATGTACAATATTTAACCACCTCTTTTTTGATACTCATATTTAAAGGTTGAAGAAAAGTATACAATTGAAATGATAGATGGTTGTCAATTCCTTTAAATAAATGGGTATTTTTTTACAGTAGAAGGTCTGAGTCCTGTTCTAGAATGTCTGTCTTAAGTATGTATGGTCAGTAGATCTCTGGTCTGAAGGAAGAGAATTTGCTAAAACAAGTTCTGGTTTCTGTATACTTTTTTTTTTTTTTTTAAGTAAGTGAAGTTTGAGGGGAAATACAGTGTCTGCAAGCTTCTTGTGTCATTTAAGATGTAGGGTCACTTTTCCAGAGAAGTGTTTTATAGTCCAAAAGATCCTCACTATGATACAAAAATTGCTCTAATCTCATGCAAACAGAAGGCATGCCTCACTGCACCAAAACCTTTTTATTGTGTCCAACTCCTATAGAACTGCTTAGCTAGGTGATATTTTGGCAGCTGCCATTCAGTTAAGAACTATGAATTTGGGATAATTTTTTTAATCCCAGGTTTTGTGGTAGTGTTTTTTTGTTTGTTTGTTTTATTTTTTTAAATTATCCTTATGATTTGTGTCTTTGGACATGGTTTTCTTAAATACTGTTTATATTGCTAGTTTGAAATTTTTGTGTTCTCAGATTTCTGTGCATTGTTGGACATTTATCAGCATCCCAGCCTTTCCATATTAGATGCAGCAATACTCTTTAGGCATAACCAGCAAAGACATTTAGATATTGCCAACTGTCTTGGGGAAAGGTATTTGTAAATTCTTTTACTGTAGAGATACTCCCTTAGTTCTTTTGTCAGCTGAGGTGTGTTGAAAATACGGTTTCTGGATAGTCTTCCCTCTTTGGTTCTACTCAGCCTTTTTATGCAATTTTCCATAAAACTTCTGAAAGACTTAGCTAATTGCTTTTCAAATGGCATGTGAACAAATTCATGCTCTTAACTGTTGAAGCTAATGTTTGGTATTCATTTTGTCCTCTTGTGTTTGGTCTCTACAATTTCTCACTTTCTCTTGACTTAATCTACTCTTATGAGGCGTATTTGAATAGTATTAGAAGTTTCAGCTGATCTCATGGAGAGAACCCAATAGGCTTTTTTCCTGAGTCAGCTTAATGTAATTCATTTCATTCATTGGGGAAAAGAAGGCAGTAAGTCTCATGTTCTCAGCTGTGTGCTGCCATGTTGTGAAATGAAGTAAAATTATAGTTGTGAACTCTTCTTTTGAGTTTGAAGACTTTCAACTGGTTTGTTTTGCCTAAATTTCTTTATTATGTTAAAAGTCTTTTTAGTACATGAAATGTAGATGTTAGGATTATCACATCTGTTAATGTGTGCTGGTATAAACAAACCTGAAATATTAGTCTAATTTTATTTATTTAAAATTTTTTTTCACTCTGATAGGGTTCTTAATTCCATATTTACATGCCAGCAGGGGACATTCTGGTCTACATAGAGCATTTTAAAGCAATCTTTTTCTTAAAAAGACTTAGTTTTTTTTTTTTTTCTCAAATAAATGGCATTGATTTTTCTAGAAACAAGATCTCAAAACAAACTTTGGATTCTTGAGAGTAATTTCCTTCTAAGAAACAACCTTATGATGGTTAGGAAAATTGCTTTTTTTAGTAGGCAAAAAGGGTTGTTCTGTCCAAGGATTTTATATTTTTAAAGTTTTGTTTTTTTTTTTAATTTCGTGTGTATGTATTATGTTTGTGCATCCGATATGTATCTTGTATTCTCAGGGCCAGAACACAGCAGGCAGTTGTGAGCTACCATATTGGTGCTGGGACCAGCCAGTTGTTCTAACTGCTGGGCAACTTCAAAAAAAATTTTTTTTATTGTTATTTTATGTGCATTGGTGTTTTGCCTACATGTATGTCTATGTGTGTGTGTCAGATCTTGGAGTTACAGACAGTTGTGAGCTTCCATGTGAGTGGTGGGATTTGAACCCAGGTCCTCTGGAAGAACAGTAGTGCTCTTAACAGTAAGCCATCTCCAGTCCCAATTTTTTATTCTTTAACACAGAAACTATTACAAGTTGGGTTATAATCATCGTCAGGAAACCTAGTTTGATACAAAACCAATTTACCTGAAAATCCTTCTTTTCTCTTAACACTACTCTTTGAGTAAACAACTTGTTACTATAGCTGACTGCCTAGTTAATACATGAAAGATTGTTTATTAATTGTTTAATCTATTTTCAAGCTTAATTGCTTCAGCAAAACATTTATTGTCCACCATCAGCCTTCTTTTTTAAAGCCATTTGCTACCTCAGGAGCTGCTGCTCCTTTCCCAAATGCATTTATTGTATATTTCTTTAAATTCGTATTTAATACAAATGCATTGGATTAGTTTGCCATGGTGGAGAACATTCTGAAGTGGCTCTAAGGCATTTGTGTCAGCATACTTATGAAATATCTATGTTGATACTGTAAAGGTGCTTGTTCTTATTAGGCACAATGAAGCAATTCTTCCATATAATTGCACTAGTGGTATGTGACATTAAAGCCTAATTGCTGTATTTTAAATATCTAACACATCAGTTTCTTTTAGATTGTGAAAATGAAAAGGTTATGAGTGCAGTTAAATATTCCTGGGTGAGAAATTTCAATTTTAATACAATTTGTTGAGAATTAATTAGGATGTCTGAATCTTCAAGAAAAGGGGTATGGAATGCAAATATGGTATTTACATATTTGGCTCAATATAGAAATCAAAATTTCTTTGGTTGTTTCAAAATCACACTGAAATTTCTTTAATTTTGGGTACCATGTTTAAAATAGGTTATTCATGAAATGAAGGCAGATTATAGAGATGTCAAACGGAATGCATACAACGAGGTTGGATTTTGTTTTCATACTCTTTTAAAATTTTTATTTTCTAGGAAATTGATGAGGCCTGTAAGAGAATAAAGCGTGAAGTTGATGATTTGGGCCCTGAAGTTGGTGATATTAAAATCATTCCATTGTATTCTACACTTCCACCCCAGCAGCAACAACGCATTTTTGAGCCACCACCTCCAAAAAAACAGAATGGAGCAATTGGAAGAAAGGTAACATTAAATACTCTGTAGCCATATTGACAGTAGAAAACCTATTAGATACCATCACTCATAAATTAGAAGCTAGATGTCATGGCACATGCCTGTGATAATAGCAGTCTGGCAGAATAGGCAGGATGATAAAGAATTTAAAACTAGCCTAGGTTATGGATAGAACTTGCCTTAAATAAAGGAGTTAGCACAAATTCAAGGCACCCTTGCTTGGTTTGCATAGTGAGACCCTGTCTCCAAAAAGAAAACAACAAAAACTCACAACCACTTCCATCACCCAAAGCTATGGATGAGTGATTGGCTACAACAGAATAATCTGTATTTCAGAAGTGAATGAAAAAATGTACTAAACTACACTTTTGGACCCTTTAAGAAAAAGAACTACTTCCTCCCACAGAGGCAGTTTGTTCTTAGCAGGTGTTAGAATGCTTAGGATGACCTGGGAAAGGGAGGGAAAGTTGGCCAAATACTGTCTTTCTCCTGTTAGATATATGACAATCCAAAACTAAGTGACTCTTTAAAGTTTGTGCTTTGTTCCCGTCTTAGAATTTTGACTAAGAGAATAGAATTTTAAGTCGACAAGTGTTAAATGTTGACTCTATACAGAATCTGAAGCATTAATCACACTGAATAAATACATGAATTCCTTGAAGGCAGGAACAATATTAACATTCTTTGGTAGAGGGATATGTAGTTGTCTTGGGTGTGGAAGCAAGGCTACTCCAACTGAGGCACTGTGCTCAGTTAAGATGTTAAAATTGGGATACTGCACTGTTGAAAACTACCAGGGCATGAATTCAACTTGAGAAGGTCCTTAGTAGTTTATGGTTTAAGTAGTGCTTCCTTGGCTCGAAGTTCACATCAGTGCATTCTCTAGGAAATCTTAAATCATTTCTGTGGTAGTTAGTACGCTATCCAGGAAGAGCCTGAAGGACCAAATTTGTGGTGAAAGTTTGTATTTTGTATATCTATCATTTTACAGTAAGGATTTATTTTTAATTATTACACTAAGCTCAAAGGTACGGTAGGATATGAAAACAAAAACAAGAGAAACTTAGTCTATAGTATAGTCTAGTCTTGACAATCATTCTACTTAAGTAGTAGTGTAGGAATAGCGAGCATGAGGCACCATTCCAGGCAAAAGAGGTTATTCTTTTCTGTTGCTTAAGCTAAAGCTAATTAATTACTATTAAGCCTCAAAATATGAATTGCTCAGTAACATGGGACATGGTGGAGATGGTTCCATGGTTTTGAAAGGAGGGTTATTGATCCCATTATTTAAAGATAGTTAACCACACAAGCTACTAAATTATGTCTTTGAATTGGAGGGGAATACTTATGTTCTGGTGGCTAAAAAAATGAAAATTAGCTTAATTTAGGTAATTATTGTGGACAAACAGTATTCAAGCAGGACAATCCAAGCTCCCTAAATTCTATTTGAAGAGCAGTTAGTAATTAAATATTGGTTTTATTTAGATACATGTAACTTAAAATTTTTCACACTGATGCCAACTGAGGGCTTATTTCCTACTACAGCAGTGTACCTTAAGATAGTTTCCTAGTCCTGAGATTTTAACACTTTGCTAACTTTGAACACTTATTACAAAGCTATAGTCTAGAGCAGGCATATAACATTCCTACTTTTCCTAAGCAAACCCCTTGACTATTTAAGGATCACTGTGCTGACTACTTCCTAATTGGATGGTAAACTCTTACAGCTACATCGGATTTACTACTTGATGAGGTTGCAGTGCAGCTCTATAAACCATCTCTTGCATATCCTTATTTACTCATTCATGCATATGTGTGTGTGTGTGTTATCTAGCAGCAGCTGCTAGTTTCAGATTTAGTAATCAAGTCTATAGAAATTATCTTAATTCTAACAAGTTTTGTGAAAATTAGTCCTTTTTGTTCCTAAAACTACTACCTTTTATGGTTTTTAAATCCTGTTCTTTCCGTGCTAGACACTCCAGTGACTATCAAACAAAAGCCCCAGACTAGAAAGGTTCAGCTAACATTGTGGGATTTGAAATATGCTTAGCAACAGATACTTAAAAGTTATGACATGGAGCTATATTTGTACTTTTAATTGAAGAAAGAAATCCTGCTCCATAGTCTTGGTTTTCTTGGTGTTACTTGTGGGCATCATAATCTTCAAATACTAAATTTTAGGAAAAAAAAATAGAACTCCCAACTTTTAAGTTAACGTACAATTCTAAGAAGCATGATGACATTTTCACCACCCGTTTCCTCCTTTTTGCACACAATGTGAATCTTCATCTGTTTATTCATATCCAGAGGGTGTATGCTACTTGAAAGTTGATTATTAAATGACGAACAGTGCTTATGATCTAACATAGATGCTCATTTGTAATTCCTTAAAGTTGGTAATATCACGAAATTTTATCACATTGTATATTAGAAGAACCCTGTGAAATGTACTTTTAACATAACAGAAAATAATTGTCTTGCTTGCTGTCTTAAATATATTCAGAATTATGATCTTTTACTGAAGAAGTCAAAAGTATACAATTCTAAGTATTTATGTGGCATTTTAAATATCAGATCTCTAATCTTGTTCCTCATAAACCTGTGTTAACTGGTCTAATATGGGGAGTTTTAAAGGCAGATTGACACTTAGGGATATAATACCTTCGTAGTATTCTGGTTTGATTTCTAGTTCTGATACTTGGTTAACTTTGTTCAAGCTACAACAAAACTCTGACTTTTTATAAGAATGGTGCAATGGGTTGTACTCTTCTTACCATTAATGTTAAGCCTTGTTTCTCTTCTAATTATTGATTGTATAAATATGTGATCTATAGAAAGTAATTTTGCTATTTTGTCAGTGTTTTTCTTAAGTTGATCAGTATAAAAAATATTAAATCTGAAATATTTGTTGCTAGATGCTTAGGTTTTCTACTAGTATTTTGGGTAATTTTCCAGTTAGATATGAAATCTATATTATTCAAAGTAGTGAACATTAGTCACTAAGATTTTTGAATTAAAAGGTTGCTCTTTTTTCTGAAATAAAAGAATGGGGATGAATACAAGTTCTTTCAGTTCTTGTGTGTTCGTATGGTTATACTTATGTATAAGCCTTTGGCTAAGCTGACCGTTCTGAGAAATTTTGTCTTAGCATTCAGGTCCTATGCTAAAAAGCTATTTTTATCTTCAAGTAGAAGATAACCCCATTTCTTTGTCATTTATACTTTCAATGTCTAACCTCACCTTCCAAATTACCTAGGCTATGTAGGAGCAGACTTTGATACATCTGTGTGAACTTCTTGATACTTGTCACCAAATGTCATCATTATCATCAAGAAGCATCCATTTCCTTTTGTTTTAGTAGAAAAAGTACTTAATACCATTTCCCAAGTAAAACCAATTTTGTCTCCCAACCCCCTCCTTCTTTTCTTTGACCAAACCTTTTTGGACTTGCCAGTCAAGCAGTTTAAGCTGAGTGAGCCCTCTCAAACTCATTTCTGAAGACATTCTAAAACCTGGGGAAAATATGCAAATTCTAGAAGACTATCATGGTAGTATGTGAATGCATCAAGTATCATTCTGTTAGGTTTTTTTTTTTTTTTTTTTTGCTAAATTATGCACTCTTCTTCCTAAACCTTTTACATTCCATTGTGAGGATCTGCCAAGTCCTACTGGATTTTACCTTGGTTTTGTTAGTTTTTGTTTTATTTATTTATTTAATTTGTTTTTGTTCACTCAGCCATTTTTATTTAAACTATTGTTGTTTTTGTTATATATGTAAAATCTTCCTTGAAAATATTGCCTGGAAATACTGGAATATATGCTTTGTGATCTTTGAAGGGGTATTCAATCTAAGAAATTTTATAAACTGTGTCTAATAGTATCTTTTATTATTTGCCTTTTGATGCTACATTTCTATTTGTATAATCACTGTTCTTGATCATCATCTATTGATAAAGAATTGCTATTTGAGATAAGTTGAAATAATTAATATTGTACTTTCAGTTTGTCATATTTACTAATTCAAAAGTTCTTTTGTTAGTGACAGTAGGTTAAATCATGGTAATTTTGTTTATTTTCTGAACAGGTGGTTGTGTCAACTAATATTGCAGAGACCTCTTTGACAATAGACGGTGTGGTGTTTGTAATTGACCCTGGATTTGCAAAACAAAAGGTAGCTATGACTTTATATAATGTGAGCTGAGGGGGTTCAGTAATCAAGCCATCTTTTCCACAAGCTCCACTATAAAAGTTTAGTGTTCCTTTTCTGTATGATGATGGTCTCATGTACAGAGAAAAGTGGTGGTAGTAGTAGAATATCCTGGATCATACTTATGTAGCTCAGCCACTTGTCCAGAATTAGTTTCCATTTTGTATACCCAGCATACTTTTGGAATACTCTGGGGAAAGGAACACCAGTTACTTCTAAGTGAACAGTTGCTAAAATGTTCAAATATGTTTTAGATAAGTTATTACATTGTAATCTTTAGGTGTATTGTTAACAGAAAATTTTCTCATTGAAGTGAATGCATGTGACTAACTTATTTACTGCCTGTTCTTAAGAACAGATATTAAATTGCTGCCTGTTTGTCTTTCCTTGGGTTAGGAGACAGGCAAAGTTCTTTACTAAACAATATAGCCAAATTTAAGTAAAGAGAGTCAGATGTAAGCCATCTGTAGGTTAGTGTGGAAGCTGATTGTCATGGTCAGCATACTATTGGTAATTTGACATTAATTGTGGCCTGTGAGAATTGTGTTGGTTTTAATTTTGTGTTTTGTCGAAGAAAGAATCTTAAACTGTTTCCATTCTAATAGGTATATAATCCTAGAATCAGAGTTGAGTCTCTTTTGGTGACTGCAATTAGTAAAGCTTCAGCTCAGCAAAGGGCTGGTCGAGCTGGACGTACCAGACCTGGGAAATGCTTCAGGCTCTACACAGAGAAAGCTTATAAAACAGAAATGCAGGTAAGGACTAGTGCTATACCATGTGCATTTAGAAGAGTAAATAGAATGTTCTAGTTGAAGAAAAAGAACTTCCTATATTTCAGCTAACCATTTTGAACAGCGCTTCTCAACCTGTGGATTGCTATCCCTTTGGGGATTCCAATCAAGGCTATCAGAAAACATGGATATTTACATAAGAGTTCATAGCAGTAGCAAAATTACAGTTATGAAGTAGCAGTGAAAATAACTTTAATGGTTGGGGGGGGGGGAGTCAGTGTAACATGAACTCTATTAAAGGGCCGCAGCATTAAGAAGGCTGAGAACCACGGTTCTAGAGCCTTGAGTGCCTTAACTTTGCTCCAAATGAGCTAGGTACTATGTGTATTGGTACATCTGATTTATATTTAAGATTCTGAGTTGAGGTAGGTAGCTCCAAAACTTAAGTATTTCAGAAGTAGTTGAAAAAAGTATGATTGTTATTCTTTAAGGATAATCTCAAGTATTTTTTCCCCTGTGAGATAGTTATGTATAAGTTATGTAATACAAGAGGTTGAGGGGGCAAAGACCAAGGGTATTATTACCATAACATGTGCTTTTACTTTTATCAGGATAACACCTATCCTGAGATTCTGCGTTCTAATTTAGGATCAGTTGTACTACAATTGAAGAAGCTTGGTATTGATGACTTGGTACATTTTGATTTTATGGACCCACCAGGTATGACTTAAAACAGCACCTTTTATCAGCTCTGTTAATTGAAGATGTTTTTCTTTAAATCCCATAGATTATATATGTACATTTATATAAGTACATTTTTTTTTACCTTTTGCTTCCATTATGCATTGAGATTGGTTTTATGGGGTAGTATTAAAACTTTAAAAATGGTGGCAGTTAAAAAAAAGTGGTGGCAGTTAATTAATGAAAGCTAATAAGTCCCCTCTAGATGTTATTCTGGGCATTTACATTAATTGAATTATTGTCAGGGCAAGCAAATGTAACTATATTTTTATACTTCTATTTTTTACTTCTAATTTTTCATGGAAAAATAATTGTCTGCTGGCTTTAGTCTTACTAAAGATATACTAAAGATCCTGGCTTCTAAATGTAGGAGTTATAGGTATTTCCCACAGTACCTGGCTTGTGGTACTGTTTGCTTTGTTTGTATTATTGAACTTGATGACAATTTGAGTTCTGAACTGAATCCAGTAATGAATGAAAAATGAGATTGCTTATAATAGTTTGCACTTTGTCATATTTTTGCTTACTTAAGACAACTTGTGTAATAGATTGCCTTTTTCTCTTAGCTCCTGAAACTCTGATGAGAGCCCTAGAACTTTTGAATTATTTGGCTGCTTTAAATGATGATGGAGATCTGACCGAATTGGGATCCATGATGGCAGAGTTTCCTTTAGATCCACAGCTCGCTAAAATGGTTATTGCAAGTTGTGACTACAACTGTTCTAATGAGGTCCTATCTATTACTGCTATGTTGTCAGGTAATAGAGGGAGAGGGACCAAAAACCCAGCTCTTCAGAGTTTGGGTGGACTTTTCTTCTGTTGGTTACTGTTACTACTATTGCCATTATTATCATCATTACTAGTACCCAGTATGGTAGTAGATTTTACAGAGGGATTTAAGGAACTTAGTTTGTTTCCTAAATATCTTGTAAAAATAAGCTTTTAAAAAATTCTTACAGAAATAAAGTTTTTGTGCACAAAATATAGTAAAACATTGGCTCTATTGAGTACAGACAGAAATTGCAATAATAATAAATGCACTTGTAACTGCATTTTTTTTCTTTAGATCCATTAGTTTATTTTAACGGTTATTTGAAACTACACAAACTTTGTTAGTACTTGATAATATTCACTGAGCCTGTGTTACATTTAAATTGAGCCTTTCCTACTTGTATGTATTTAGTGACAAACATGAGTTTCTGATCTAATGTCACATAGAAGTAGTAGTAATGTATACTTTGGGACTTAAAGTCAAAATCTGATTTTGATATTCTTTGACAATGACAGAAAAACACTTGCTTAAAGAAATCTTTTATAAACTTGATAATTTTTAAACATTAGATGTTACATTGAGAAAATAGTGTTCTTTGTTAGTGGCAATAAACTTTAATCTAACTTGGAAATTAGATTTCCAGAAAGGAGAAGAAATATTGCAACAAAAAGATTTTTTTTTTTTAAGGTAATCATAGTATTGTATACTACTAGTTTAAGTACTGGAGAGAACTGACTTTTAATTGCAGAGTGGTTTATTGGTTTTGATTACTTATTGCCATAAGTTATAAATTCTATGGAATTAAAAAATAATTAAGTTTTCTAAAAATAAAATTATGGCATAGTTCAGATGTATGGTATATTCTAATGGTGTGACTTTTACTTAAGAAGTAGCTAAATGTTTTCTTGCAGAGTTATGACTGATCAGACTCAGAGCAGATGGGCAGGGCAGTATCAATGTTTTAAATAAATTGTCTCATTGGCAGAGGTGGTGGTAGGTTGTTGTCTGCCTTGCTTATATTATATGTTTGTTATATTCTCCCAGTTGTATTTCTCCCAACGACTTTAGGTTTTAGAGAAAGGGGCAAGAATTACTAAATAGTGTGCCTGTGTTATTTGCTAGGATTTCTTTTCCTGTAGGTTTTTATTATCAGACATAGTAAACAGTACTGTGGTTTTGTTTAGAATATTAGTCCTTTACAGTTGGTCATTGTAGTGAGACTGAACTCATCAAGCTAGATGATAGTTTTATGTGTAGTAGGAATTAGGAAAAAAAGCACAGGATTTGCTGGTGGTGTCTTTACACTATTGAGAATAAACATACAGTGTTTTTTTTAAACAAGCCATTGTGGACAGCGTTATAATTGAAATTGCAGTGAAGGAGAAGTCAGGACAAAAAGCATTTAGAGCTTATGAAGCTTTTTTCCCCCCCGTTCTTTTTTTCTTTCTTTTTTCTCTCTAATTAGTTTGATGTTCTGAGTTGAAAACTGGAGACCTATGGGTTGTCATGCTAGTGTTTAGAACTGTGAGATGTTTCTGTACTTTTATGAGTTACCTGGCTTCAGTTACATTAAGCAAGACCTACAATGCTTACTGTGATTGCTTAGGTGTCTTTTATTTGGCTATTTTGGCATCTTAAAGGGGAAAACTATGCAAAAGAGTAATTTGATGCTGTGTTTGATCTCATTGTTGATTATTCCCATTATTTTCTATCTGAACTGATCGTGATTTTTATTGGTAAGGTTATAAGAGCTTCAAAACACATTGAAAAGTCCCAAGCTTGTTAAGTATTTATTTTGATGCTGCTTTTTATAACTGTGGAATTGCTAAAGTGAGTTAAGGAAGGTTTTATTTCAAAAAAATGTAGCGCATATTTTGTAAGAACTTAACAGTTTCTGAATTAATCTTGAGGCTCTAAACTACTGTAGCTCAATATTTTGATGACCCTTGAAATATTGACTGTTTCAGACTAATTGTCAATTCTTTAATATTGGATTTACTTTTATATTGAGGGTTTGATTCAAAATTTTTTAAACTTGGGGCTTTATTAACTGATTTTTTTTTATTATTAAAATGGTGCAACATTAGATTGAATATCCCAGCCTTTTGGAATTTTCTTAATTCTGAGGCGGTTTAACCTTCCACCACTACTGCTATCATCAAACCCAAGATTTCTTGAATCTTTTTTTTTTTTTCTTTTTTTAAATGTTTACATATGCTTTTGCTTACCGGTGCTAATAGTGATACCCACCAGTTGGTAATAGCCACAGACTTAGGGAAACAATTTTGATAGAAATGTGCCAGTAGACTGGTTGTTTTAGTTACTCAGTGGGCAAGTACAGCTTCCTAACTACAGCCATTCAGTGGGTTGAATGGATGGCCTTTTGAAAAATTACAGCTAACTAAAAGGCTATTGATACCATACTTCTGGTTATTGGTAGAGCTATCAGCACTGGTTTTTGAAATAAGTTGAGCTTTCTAGTAATTTGATGGCCTTCAGAATAGCTGTTTTGATGCCTACTTTTAGATCTAGTTAAAATAATCAGGTACTCTGTAGCTTTGAAACCCTCTTGTCTTACAGATGTGGTTAGGTGATGTACCAAATCAAGGTAGTAAACAGTCCAAGATGCAGTTGGAGGCCATCCTGCCCTGCCCTATGCTCTGTGAACTGACCTAGCTAGGCCTTGTTCCTCTATCTGTGAATGCGTGACTCATCGATATGGGCGTTTGTGTTGGGCCCATACCAACCTTGTTTAGTCCCACAGTGTTTTGTTCGCCCCACGGAGGCCAAGAAAGCTGCAGATGAGGCCAAGATGAGATTTGCCCACATAGATGGAGATCATCTGACACTGCTGAATGTCTACCATGCTTTTAAACAAAGTAAGTAAATGTCACTTGCAGCGTAGAAGATGTTTTTTCATCTCAATTTCATTTATAATCTGTGACAAGGTTCATTAGAAAAACTCCTGACTAGCATTTAAAATAGAATTGCCAATCTCTTCCAAAATTGTTTAGGTTGATAATCAAGGGAAAGAGGAACAATTACAGAAAACTTGAAAAAGACAGTGAAACAAATGAGACCTGTATAAATTTACTGCTAACATAGAAAAATTGTGATGTGTTTCATGTTTTATTTCTAAATGTTGTATATTTTTAAATAATTTTGAAGTTTTCAATAAGTATTACTTATATAATATCTTCACTAACATTTTTATAATAAAACTAACAAATTGAACAATCGGTTTGAGTTCCCGTTCTCAGTCATACTACAAGTGGTCTGTAAAAGTTCACTTGCATTGTTTTTCACCTATAAAATTAAAAGACATTAGTTGCCCGCTTAATTATTAAATTTCTCTAATTTTATATCAAAGCAATTATGAAATTCAAATATACTAGTAGTGTTTATATATGTATTTTGACTTTTGGGTAGGTGAGTTTGGTGAAAATATTAAACACTGGATATCCAAAGATGTCTTACTCTGCCTATGGGATTAGCAACAAAAGCCAGAGGTAGAAAATGAATTAGAAAGTAATATTAATTCCCCAGAGGCCTGGTTTTTAATTAAATGCTTCTAGTTACCAGGAAAGGGGGTAGTAAGCCTTGGTGGTTTTAGGCCTGTTACTCTTGTGTCCTTGTATTATACCAGAGGCAGCACATTTGTGATAGAACAAACCTTTCAAAGTAGGACAGTCAGTCTTACTCACTAATTGCTACCTTTTAAAATACAAACTTTTGGAGCTGGAGAGATGACTCAGAGATTAGGGGCCCCTTTCTGTTCTTCCTGAGGACCCGAGTTTAGTTCCCAGTACCCACATTGGATGATTACAACTGTTAACTCTAGAGAATCTGAGAACCTAGGCCTCACTGACAGCCACCTGCTCCCACACAGAACTAAAAATAAAACATAAAATACAGTTGTTAAAAACAAAATTTTCAGATCACCATACCATTACTTGAATGTTTCTTACTCTATTTATTGAATCAGAGATTTTTATCTTGAAAATATGTAGAAGCTAAGATGTCATGTTAATAAAATAACATCTTAATATCTGTACAATATTTATAGTTAAATGTTGTTATTTTGTAACACCTTTGTATGTAGGGAGGCCTTATTCTAATCTATGAGTAACTTGCCTTTGAATATTTAGAATAGCTCTTGGCATTGTAAGGACTGGCTAACAAGCATTGGTTTAGATTTTTCTCTATCCCGTTTATTTATTTATTTATTTTAATCAATTTAGAAATAATGGTAATGCCATCAGGTGATACGTGGTTATCTTAACTAACATTGTCATTTGATTGATCAGTTGGTTAATTAGTTGATTTATCCAAGCAGGCATTAAACTTGGGTGATACTCTCTTTCTGAGTAGCTAGGACAACAGATGTGTTTAACCACGCCAAGCTCTTCTTAGTCTTTGATGCTTGAGTTGTAAAAATTTGGAAACTTTAAAAAGCTACATTCTTAACACCTTAGTTTAAAGATTTTCATTGCCCAGCTTTTGGTCATATTCTTTAGTTGAAAGATGTATTTCATAGTCCTGCTTATTCTTAATTCTAAAATGGCAATGTATTCTGTAAATTGATAAGCCTATCTACTTATTTAAGTCTGTTTAAGACTTGATGAACATTTTAGTTGCTTCAACCCCAGCACCAAGTACAAAACAATATACTACAGATATCAGAGTAGCTGAGGAAGATCAACCTGGTTCTATTTTTTTAAGAATTATTTATTTATTTTATGTATATGAATATACTGTAGCTGTCTTCAGACACATCAGAAGAGGGCATTGGATCCCATTATAGATGGTTATGAGTCACTATGTTGTTGCTGGGAATTGAATTCAGAACTTCCAGAAGAACAGTCAGTGCTCTTAACCACTGAGCCATCTCTACAGCCCTGGTTCTAGTTTTTAATGCTTTCTCTCTTTTTTTACACTTTTTCAATTTTGGCACCCTCTCAATTTTATCAGTATCAAAAGATCTGTGAAGCAGATGATGCAGTTTTCTTGTGTGACTGTCATTAAAAATAGGCTACTCCAAAAGGATTCTTTTCCTTTGATATATTTGGTACCTTTTGAGCTTTGAGTTGGATAATAACTGGTTTGAAAGTTTTCCAAGAAATCCTTAGAGAAATACCTTTTTGATAATATATGTAGTAAAAATTATTAATATTTGACATGCTTATTCATAGGCCTTGGAAGACACAGATAACAATAAAATTTCGCTTGTCAGTTGCTGAGGCAGATGTTGTTGCAGTCAGAATTTAGCATCTCAGTGTAGAGGACTAACTAGTTTAGGCACGGTTAGAGAGCATCATGCTACTTGTTTGAAGTTCACTTCATTAATGTTGTATTTTATTTTCATCAGCTAAGGCTGTGATTTCTTTGAAAATGAGCAAAATCTGGCATTTTACCAAGTTCTCTGAGTCTACCAGTGTCTAATAAATCCTTTGTTGGAAACAGCCAGGTGGCTGTTAATAGGTAAATAATTCAATTTGCTAAGAACCATTGATTCAAAATCATTGTTTTACTATCGATTAGCCAGAAACTGTAGTACTGTTTCTTTGAATTCATTTGAATCAGGTTTATTGCTTGTTTTCTTTTAAGAAAAGTTGGGTAATTATTTAGAGAAGATATATATAAATGTTCTCTCTTAGTTGTTTAGTTTTTATGTCTTTCTTAACTAAAGATTTTGTGTTGTTTGTGGATCTTTGTTACTGTCTGTCTGTGGGTGAATGTAAGGCCTGAGGAGCCCAGAGGCTTCAGATCCCCTGGGCCTGGAGCTGCAGGTGTCCCAGTGGTGAGCCACGCAGCATGGGTGCTGGGAGCCCACCTCTGCCTCTCTGAAAAAGCACACTCTTAACCACTTAGCCATCTTTCCAGCCCTGGAGCCTTTTTTTTTTCTTTTTAAGTTGCCTTTCAAAATTTTCTGTGTATCTGGACATTGGTGGCTCACGCCTTTAATCCCAGCACTTGGGAGGCAGAGGCAGGTGAATTTCTGAGTTCAAGGCCAGCCTGGTCTACAGAGTGAGTTCCAGGACAGCCAAGGCTATACAGAGAAACCCTGTCTCAAGACTGTGTCTCAAAAAATTTTTTAAAAAGAAATGTATTTTTCTGTGTAGATGATTCATGGTCCCTCTTTTTCCTTCCCTCCTACTTTTTAGATCATGAGTCTGTTCAGTGGTGTTATGACAACTTCATTAACTACCGGTCCCTGATGTCTGCAGACAATGTACGCCAGCAGCTATCAAGAATTATGGACAGATTTAATTTGCCTCGTCGAAGTACTGATTTCACAAGCAGGGACTATTATATTAATATAAGAAAAGCTTTGGTTACTGGGTATTTTATGCAGGTAAGTAGTTAAATGACCAGATAATAATTTGCTTTTGGTTTGGTTTGAGTTGAAGAATATAAAATTGGTTCTTATTGTTTGGTCTATTTTCTTTGAATGACTTACTTATGCAGAATCATGTCTAATAAGTAACAAGTTAGTGCCTTAATTAGCTAAGTTAGAAGTTTTGTTTGTTTGGATATAATTTTAAAAGTAGATGGTTTTTGTAGCTGGATTCTTCATTGTAACAAATGAGTACTTTGGCCATTTCAGGTACAAATATAAGTATTAACCCTTGAGTTTTGATAAATCTATTAAAGTTTCTTTGACTTAAGCCATTCTGAATAAGTTATTTAATTTAAATGTATGTATTAGGGGTCATTGGAATAGGAATAAAAAAGCAGATAAATACCCTTAGTGGGTTTTTTAAATTTTTATTTTATTGTGTATGGGTATTTTGCCTGTGAGTATGTCTGGATAACTTGCATGCCTGGTGCAGGTAGAGGTTTCAGATACTCTGAAATTGGAGTTAGAGTGGGTTGTGAATCACCATGTGGGTGCTTGGAAGTGAACCTGAGTCTCTTGGAAGAGGAGCAAGTACTCTTGACTGCTAAGCCACTTCTGTAGCTCCTAAAAAATTTAAGGGTCAGGTAAATCAAAATAATGTTTGAATTTGAAAACTCTTTTGGTAGTTAAGTTCAGAATACATTGCTTTAGCTGAAATTGTTTTTTAAAATAATCGGTCTATCTTATGCTTGTTTATTCTGTCTTTGGATGTTTCTTAAACCAGTTACATTAGCCTTAAAGCCATTTGTGTTCAGTAGCTAGAAGGAATCTGGATGCATTTGGTTGCATAATCTAAAATCAAAGGAAATCCTGTGAAGTATCTGTCTTTGAATTAAAGTATCAGAAAAAAGTAGATTGGTGGTTTTGTGAGAATGAGCCTGACAAAAGGGTGATCTTAAACTCCAGTGGTTCTTTGCCTTCTCAATTGCTGGGATTGCAAGTATGTGTATTTCTATGGCTAGGAAGAATGCTTATAGTGATATAAGGTAAACAATACAATCAGGCATAAATATATTTTTCTCCAGACTTAATTATATTTTAATATATACTAGCCTTTTCTTGGTATTCCTTAATTTTTCTCTCTCTGACACACACACACAATTGATAAAGTTAAGAACTGTAGTATCTCAGCTCCTATTCTAAGAAGCACCAACAAATGAAATGGTACTTGGTACCTAGTATATATTAGTTTTATTTGTGTGTGTGTGTGTGTGTGTGTGTGTGTGTGTGTGTGTGTGTGTGTGTATAGCTATAAATATTTACTAGTTGTCATTGAGTCACATACTGTGCAGAGTTGTAGAGTTGGGAATGACAAACATTTCTATCCTGCATTATTAGTTATTAGGTATCATGAATATAAATATATAAGTGTATATAATTAAGAAAAGAAAATAGGAAAGAATTATGTGATTTTCCTTTCCCTGCTTTTTTCTTACCATTTTCTTTATTGGCTGCTGCTTTCTTTTTGCTTGGATTTCTTTTCTTCACCTTAGTTCTGAGTGTGGTACTATTAGTCTACTTTGTAGCTAGTGTGTGGTGCTAAAGAGACATGCCTGAGATAGAAATGAGGGCTGGGGAGATAGCTCAGTGGTTAAGAGCACTGACTACTCATCCTGAGGACCTGGGTTCAATTCTTAGACTCACATAACATCTAAAAACCAACTGTAACTCCAGTTCTAAGGGATCCAACATTTTTTCTGACATCCTCAGGCAGCCGCAAGCAGAAAATGTAAGCATATACACACAAAGTAAAACAAACTTAAGAGTATTTTTAAGTTTTCATGTAAATATCCTCACACTGTTTTATAAGTGTTTCACTGGAAGCACTAATTATTTTTGTTTCAGGTGGCTCATTTAGAACGAACAGGGCATTACTTAACTGTGAAAGATAACCAGGTGGTCCAGTTGCATCCCTCTACTGTGCTTGATCACAAGCCTGAATGGGTGCTTTATAATGAGTTTGTGCTGACAACAAAGAATTATATCCGGACATGTACAGATATCAAGCCAGAATGGTAAGTAAGCACATTGTTTTCAATTTTGATTTTAGTATTTTGTTGTGGATAGGATATGCCTAGTAGATGTATCCTTGCTCATTGTATAGCTTGAACTTCTCAGTGAGGTGTTTATATTCTTGTATGTACACCTAGGATTAGCAACATAGTATGATTTGTTTTTGTGTGTGTGTGTTTTTTTTTTATTATTTGTTTTTAAGTCAGTGTTTTGGTGAGAGGACAGTGGGAATGTTAGTGTGGGCAGGGAGTTGAGTACCATCAGGAGTTTCTTGGTGCCATTTTGTAGTCTCTATTGGCAGATGTTTGTGTTTCTAATATTTTACTTGGTTTAATTTTATTTGCCTTTAATTATTTATTAAATATTGAGGGTTTTTTGACTTGTGTAAAGATAAAAATTATATCAAATTATTCCCTAGCATATTGGCTTCTAAAAATTGTAATTAAGACAGCCTGCTCAATTTTTAGCAAAATGGTAGGTACCCTTTGATTTCCCTGCCACCACCATTTTTACAAGTTGTGGGGATATCAGCCATTTATGTTGGGTTGTGTCACTTAGTATTTTGCAGCTTCCATCCATCACTGATTTATGACTTTTGACACTTCAGTTGTTTAGAATGTTACCATTTTATTATTTATTTTGAGGGAAAACTGTATAGTTAAGAGATACAGTTTTATATTTGTAGTTCTTAATACTGATAATGAGATGAAGTTATTTGACTATCAATACCATAACCTTTAAAATACAGATTGAAGTGTGGGTGAATAGCTTTGTGTTATCATGTTAATGTAAATAAAATATTAGAAAAATTAATCCTGATTTTTTTTCAAAGTTGGTAAATTCAACAGAAGATTTATATTTTTGCTAAGCTGATATTTCTTAAACTGATGTTTATAAAGATGTCATTTTAAATCTTTTATCATTGATTTGTATTTGAACATTTGCCTTCATTCAGCAGCAGTGTAATTATTAGCAGCTCTAGTACTTAAATCTTGATTTCATAACTTTCCCCCCATTCTGGACAGGTTGGTGAAAATTGCCCCTCAATATTATGATATGAGCAATTTCCCACAGTGTGAAGCAAAGAGACAGTTGGACCGCATTATTGCCAAACTTCAATCCAAGGAATATTCACAGTACTGAATTCAATGCTTAGAACTGAAGTTTATTCAGAGGACAGCTTTAAAAGATGAATGAAGTCAAGTTCAAGTTGTGCTCTTCATGTTGGTTCAATAATGGCCTTTATTTGAAAGCTTTTTAATTTTTCTTTACAGTAAATATTCCATTCTGATTTCATAAATTAAACATTTATGCCTCCCTTTTGTGTTGACACTGTAGCTCATACTGGAAAAGTCGATCAATGTTTTGCAGTTTATTGAAAGTAGTTCTATATATAACAATGTTATAAGCATTTCTTTAGAAATGGTTGAAAATGCTTCTAAAATGTGATTATCGACCATGGTATGCATGATCGTTGTAATTGTTGACATTCCTTTTAGAAGTTGTGAAATGTTACAACTTGTGCTTCTGTAGACACAATCTTCTGTCTCCATACAGAGGCACTGACTTCAATAAAGTCTATTTATACTAATCTTGGCCCAAGTCCTTCTGTATCTTTTATTCTAAGAATCTATAGTGAGTGGCTGCTTTGCCCGAGTGTTGGAAATCTTTTTTTTTTATTGTAATTATACTGTTACTACATATTTAGCATTTTTTAAAAGGAGTACTCCTTAGGAACAGTAGCCATTAAACCTGGGTTTTAAAGAGCATAAATGTAGCACTTTCTTAGGTTAATCAGTATATAATCTAATGGGATAACATGTGTAATATTTTTTGAAATTGGATCCCCAGAGACAGAATAATGGAAGAACGGCTTTGTCCTCATTCTTAAAGCTCATTTCATAAGGCTGATAGTTTATTACCTTGTTAAATGCGTTGTGTCAGGTCTTATTGTACTCAGATGAATGGTTTAAGCACTCTAGCCCCCTAACACATGTTTATTTGTGTTGGATAGCAGGTAACAGTATTCTGGGTCACCATTAGTTTTACTAAATATTGAATGTTGGAAGCTTTTATAGTGTAATTTGTATAGTGGGTTAAAATGAGAAGTTGAGCTATCTATTAACAGGCAGTAAACAAACCAAAATCCTTCTGGAACCAAAATAAGATGGTTGATATGCCAGTCAAAAGTACTGCAATAATTTTTTTTCACTTACAGACTAAATAATGTTATTAAATTTGGATGTGCCTTTCTCTTGTTATTTTGTTTTGCTTTGTCTTAAGATGGGGTCTCACTATGAAGTCCTGGGTGACCTCCTGTAACCGTAAACTCAAAAATTGGCCTCAGAAATCACTGATTCTCCTATTTCTACCTCTCCTATCCCTGCCTCTTTTTTTTTTTTTTGAATGTGAAAGGAAAATGTATAGGTGTCAGTTTCAGGTGATATGAATACTTTTAGTGCTTTTCTTATTATATGTTGCCTAGTGGTTCAAGATATCTAGAAACCACATCAGAGAGATAAGGGGAAAACAGTACTGCCTCACTGGCCTTGACAGTAAGAGAAAGAAAGTTATCTGCAATTGTTTCTGTCTTGTTTAACTATGTCTTAAGAGAAAATTAGAGTCATACTATTAGAGACTTTTAATCCAGCATTTCTAGCAGAACCTACCCGGAGGCTATGCAAAGTGCTCAGGTGTACCTAACAACCCTAGAATTCCTTTTTGATTCTGACTCGTGAGCTCATTGCTCGTTAATTTCTGTTACTCCTGTCATTGTTGTCCTACCATTAAGCCTTGGGGATTGATCTCAGAATGTTGGTTTTGTTGGGAAGTGTCCGCCTAATGATGCATTTCACTAGTTAGTATAAAATCAGATTTAATCCATGTGAGATTTAAAATTGACTAGCTTGGTAGATACTTGTTTACAAACTGATTATGTTTTGTATATAATACATATTTGAAGACTTGGAGAGGGAGTCAGTCACTTCAGAATTATTTTACTGGTTCCCTCACAAAAACATGCTCTTTTAAGACCTACGAATACAATGCTTCACAGGTAGCCATTACACAAGGGTAAGTATTTAGCCTTGCCACCAGTAAGACAAGCATCTTTTCAGGTTATGCAAACTTGAGTTTTACTTTGAATTGTCTTAAGCTATTTGAACTCAGAATAACAAAAGTGTTCCTTGATAGTCTTGTTGTTACATAGATAAGATGAACTTAAACCTGAGTGTTTGGCAAGTGTCCTATACTTTATTTTAAATTACTATGTGTTGGATTTTTTTCCTCATTAAATTGTTGTAGATTCGCTATAATTAACAGATTGTAGGTATTGGGGGTGGAATAGTGTGGATTGAATCTAGGACATACTAT
The DNA here is from genome assembly GCF_008632895.1 of Mastomys coucha. Classification (NCBI taxonomy): domain Eukaryota; kingdom Metazoa; phylum Chordata; class Mammalia; order Rodentia; family Muridae; genus Mastomys; species Mastomys coucha. The sequence goes on along the minus strand of NW_022196905.1, from coordinate 45,747,207 downwards.
ACCAGATTTATATACCACACCTAAACTAGTGTAAATTGAACCTGATGAAAAAGTTAGAAATGCAAGAACACATTGTCTACAACTATTTAACTTTTTTTGAGGGGTAGGGAGAAAGAGAGAAAATGTATGAATGCATTGGCCAAAAGCCAGCGTCAGGTATCTTCCTCTGTTACTTACTCTCCACCTTACTGTTTTGAGACAGGGTCTCTCACTGGCCTCACAGCCTACTGATTGCCTAGCCTGTCTGGTAAATAAGCTGTGGCTATCCATTTGTTGGCCCATCTTCCTCCTCTATTCCTATGTGGCTAGGGTTACAGATGAGTGCTACAATGGCACTGTTTTATGTGGTTTTGGGAATCCAAACTCAGGTCTTTATACTTGATTGCCATGTACGTTACTGATCTCTAGTCCTTTTATACATGCTCTAAACCATTGTTCAATTAAGCCCCAGGCATTGTGTGAGGCTATCTCGAAAGATAGATCAGTACTGTCCAGGACGGTCTCAACATAAGGTCTAGTTGACTTTTTAAAAACTTGGACAAAGAACTGTAGGTGTCGGGTGCAAGGAACATAGTAAGAACCAGGTACCTGAAGCAGGATCAGTTAAGAGTAGACAAGTCTTAAAGGCATAGGAGTGAAGCCAGGAAGCAGAGGAGTAGTAAGTCAGCGTGAACCTTTGGGGTCAGCAACCTGTTTTCACGTGGTCTCCCTTGTGGAATTTTAATGGTTTTTAAAGTTCTGCTTTAATAAAGTGTAATTTTCATATAAGAATTTGTCTTAGATATACAGTTTGGTAAAGTTAGGCAAATACACAGTAGTAATCATATTACCCAGTAGTTTTTCATTGTCCCTTGAAGTTACGGTGTCTCTGTTCCCTTTGTTCTCATCAACCATTGCATTTTTCTGTTTTTAGTTTTGCCTTTTAACAGGATCAGAAGTGGAATTAGGCCAATTTAAATGTATATATCAGTGTTTGTATTCATTACTCACTACATATTGTACTTATATATTTGCCAGTTAAATATATTTGGATTTCTATGAATAATGTCCTGGATTTATGGGGTTTTATGTGGACATTTTGTATTTGTCTTGAGTGAAGCTTAATCGAGGTTGTTGGATTATGCGGTAAGTCATGTGTAACTTTGAAAGCTTCCAGTTTCAAATTGCTACACTATTTTGCTACTAGCTTGCCAGATTTCACAATCACCCATTTTTCTTAAAATTCCAGTAGGCAAAAACAAAAAGTACAACAATTTAGCAAGTGCCTATCACAAAACTAGACTATTGTGGTGAAGGTGAATTAGAACTGCTTTGGACTTAAATGTTTGGGTTTTTTTGCTAGCCAGATAGTTTAGGTTTGAGATAGAGGAAACAGGCAGGTAGCCAAAGGTGTCAGATGTAGACTACCTCTGTGTGTGTGTGTGTGTGTGTGTGTGTGTGTCCCTCATGGGATAATTTTAGCTAAAGAGTCATTTTTAATATCCAGGAGGAAACTCAAATTTTTCTTAACTTGCACAAGTTGGTCATCTGTTCTCTATGAAGTCCAGCATGTGAGAGTGGGCTTATGCCTGCAGAAATAATTAGACCTTTTAAAGAAGAAATTTTGGTTTTCTCAAATCTGAATAGAGGAGCAGAATGAAGATGTGGCTGTTTAAGGGTATGACTGAGCCAGTCAGTGAACAGAAATTTAATGCTTAGTAGTACCTACATGTCGGTTTAGTTTGTACAACTGTTAGCAAGATGAGGAGCTAGAAAATACTTTTAGGTATTTAGACATCACTGTTCAGTGTCTTAACAAAGAACCTGAAGTTTCATCCAGGGGACTATTGGCTAGTGTTAATAGCCACATTCTCAAAAAGGGAAACATGCTTATTTTTGTGTAGTCAACTACTTTCAGAATTTTTTAAAACTTCCAGTTCTTGATAGAGTACAGTTACTTTTAGTGTACCTTTAATGTGTGATCTTTATAAAAGCGTGTTGAAGCCTACTTGGTCTAAATAAGCCTCTTAAAACTTCATATTTGTGTGTTTTATGTAACTTAGTTGCTGTGTTTAATCATTTCTAGTGAAACTTTGAACTTGAAATAAGTTTATGTTTTATTTTTTCTTTTATCTTTCTATACCTTCAAGTAGCTGACTTTGAAGGAACTTAACTAAACTTGTGTACCTGCGTCTCAGGGCCTTTGTATAGTTCTACTTTTCTTACTGTTAAAAAAAGATTTCACAAAGGACTGGCTGCTTTAGCAGTGTCTCTAGTGCATAGATCTGCTCCTGGTAACTTTGTAAAGTTAGTTGGTGGAGAGGAGACTAGGGAAGCCTCTGAAATCCAAGTTTCTCACAGTTGTCATCATGTGATGGCAGATACATGTTTTGGTAGAGTACTGTTGTATGTGCGGAGCAGGTTTTATCCAGCGGGCAAGGTTGAAGGCAGTAGAGAAGAAGCATGGTGGGAGGAAAGAAAGCAATCAGTAGTGATGATGGTTGCAGGGACTCAGCATTTCAGATCAGAACTGAGTAGCACACATAGCTCCAGGGCAGATGACCATTTTCCTGAGTTTGGAAGAAGTGGAACTAAAGGTCACTGGCCGGGTCACCAGTGTTTAGCTATGCCAGTTGTGCACAGCTTGATGGTGTTGACTGTGTTATCAAGTGCCAGTCCTTGATCAGGTGCCTGTTTCTAGGATTGTGGTACATAGTAGTTTTGAAAGTTGCCCTAGTTCTTGATGGATCAGGTGAAGCTAGTGTTGGCAGTTTTATAGACTTGGCTTTGTAATCTCAGCTAGTCTAACTTGACAGTACTCTTTGCCATAGGGATTACAGGTCTCCCACCATGCCCATCTCCCCAGTCTAGTTTTCCACTCTGGTGTACTAATCACAAGAAGTAAGCATGAAAGAGCATATACAACAATAAAGGTTGGAAGAAGTAGGGATTTTGTTTTGAGTTTTATGCGAAGAGTTAGTGATGGTTGTGAGCTACCACTTTTGGAACTGGACCCAAGTCCTTTGGAAGAACAGTCAGTGATCCAACCAATAAGCCATCCGTCCAGCCTCATGGTGGGTGTATAAAGCTAGTTGCTACCTTCCTTATTGTAGTAGGTTTTAGTACAGTCACTCTTGATGGTGACAGTGGAATAATGCTGGGCACATCTGAGTATGCTTACTCCTAAGGTTTGGCTAAAAGAACCCTTGTATGGTAAACTTTAATTTTCTGCTTGCTCACACCAGACTGCCTTTTGTTGAGACTGGGAACCATCCTGGCAATGTATCTTTGCCATCTTTTCCATCTCTGGACTTGGATATTTGAAACTCAGAGCAGTTTTCTTCTGCTAGTATGTAAGCCATGTTTTTAAGTACGTCCCTAGTGTTGCACCAAGCCCAGCATGCTGTAAACTCTTAACCTTTTTAGCTTTTCAGCTTTTAAATTTTTTAGTTAATGTTTTACATTAATAGAAAAATTGGTTTTATTTTTGCTTTAAAAAAATACAACTTGTGTGTGTATCCATTCCCATGGCATGCTTGTGGAGGTTAGGGGACAGTCTGCAAGGGTCAGTTCTGTGTGGGTCCTAGAGATGAGACTCAGGTTCCTAACTATGCTGCAAGAGCTTGTACCCTGTGAGCCATCTGGGGACCCTTATTGTATGTAGTTTTTTTGTGTATCTGCATTTTCTTCCCTGCCCTCATGCCCTCTGTCCTTTCCCGAAACTAGCAGATCTGTTAAAAATGTGACTGCTTCAACTTGGTTTTATGGCTGGCTCTGTCTTCCTCTGTGGTTCTGCACTCCTTTCTGCCTACTAAGCTAGAAACTGGACCAAGCACCTAGGTGGAGTGAGCATCCTGAACAGACTGATGTGGGTTTAGATACTAGCCCTGTTCTTTGCTCTGCTCTTCTGGCAGAGAGATGGTGGGCTAGTGACTTTCTGAATCATTTCCTTATTTATGGAAGGGAGGGATTGGTTACTGGCTGTATCTAACACACCTGGTCAGCGGATTGCCATAACTGGCAGTTCCTCATCCTTCACCATTGCAGATAGAGCTAAATAAGCCGTGGTTGTGGAGTGCAAGTGAAGTCACTTAGACTTTGAAACATTCCCTGTGAGAGATCACAGTAATCCCCAACTCCACGGATTCTTAGTTGAAGTCTTCTGAAGAGCATGTACGTAGATGTGGATGTCACCTTGTGACTGGAGGGTTTCACTGAGTGTGAGAAAGAACCACAAATTTTCCATCCATAGAGAAGCCACATGACTTGTGTAGTGTTTATGATAATGCTTGTCATAGATTCAGTTGGAGTTAGTGTGACTGTCTGCAAGTAAATGGCCCAAGTGTGTGTGTCTACAAAGGGAATTTAGGGTGTACTGTTCAGTTTGCAGAGAAAGAGACTACTTCCCTGTCAGTCTTGAGAGGGTGTTTGGTTCCGAACCCTGCAGGGGCAAAAGATAGGAGCCTTCTGAGATACAGCACTTTGTACTGTTCCTCATCTACCCCATACCCAGTTCCAAAAAGCAAAAAGGTACACTCAAGTGGTACAAGTGAGCATCTTAGCCTGCTGCACTTCTATTAGAAATAACAAATGTCTTTTGAGTGTTTTGTTTTTTTGGCCAGATTTTATCTACTTAGTAATTCTGAGTATTTTCAGCCTTAATCTCAAATTATACTGAGTTATTTCTTACAGCTGGTAGTACTGCTTTGAAAGCTTTCCATAGCCATTAGATTTCTTATAGAATCTTTTAGGTCTGCTAGATTTCTCTTTATGGTTGCTGTTTTAAATTATTGTTTACTAGAAAAAAATTATAATTAAAAGTGAGATGTCATTTTGTCACTCGTATACCTTTTTCATCCAGGTAATTATCTGGTTTGTGGCTACAGCATTACCACCCTGAATTTTTTTTTTTTTTTTTTTTTTTTTTACAGTTGATAACACTAAACCTGTGATAAGCCCTTAGCATTGAGGAAAGCCTGGACAGGGTGGTAGGGGTTAAACGAAATAGGTTATGAAATGGTGGTGTTATAACTTATCAGTGGGTTGTAAACAGGTAGGTGCCTTCCAACACCATTTGAGTGAAGGCAGTTTAATTGCATTGTTCTGGTCAGCTCTTGAATCCAGTCAGATGTGTGAATGCTATAGTTAAGAATATTTTTATTATTTAAGATTTGATTTCTTAAGTGATTTTTTTTTTCCATAAGTTACACTTTACACGAAAAGTTATTTGAATAATGTCTCCTTGTATCCATTCCTGGAAAATTTAAACTTAGAATTGTAGAGAAACCCAGTAACTATAAAAGGTTGGAGATGTGAAAGTAGAGTTGGTAGTTTATTCTTGTATTGATATGACTCCTTGTATTGTTAAAGCAGTCAGGAAATTCATGTTATGAATGTTAATCTGTTTCTGCTTGAAGACTTTCCCTAGTGACTGAAGGTTCAGCTTCTAAGCGCATCACATTCGAGTTTGCAGCCTTACTGCTCCTTATGACAAACAAACACTCAAGCCAGTAAACATTTTCCAAGGTACTCAGAGAAAGGATGCAGTCATTTGAACTAATTTTTGCATGCTTTGTCAACTTAGATTTTCTACTAGGTTAAAAATCCATTTTGGTTTTACTGAGGTTGAGTTTTATCTTTTTGAGTCAACCATTCTGCTATTTGAAAGAGGTTTTAGCCTCTGTGGTCATGTGACACAAGACTCTGGCTCTCTGACTTTGAAAATGATACTGTGTTTTCTTTTTGTGGAATGGAAGGGCCACTTCTTGCAATTGTAATAAATGTCCTAGAATCGCAATTGGAATAACTGTCTTAGAATCGGAAAGGAGAAATGTCCAAGAATTGAAGGAGCTAAGGGTTGTTGACTTCAAGCCCTCGTTTTCATCTTAAAAAACAACTCCTTGAAGATAAAAATTGTGTTCAAGGTCATTCAGATTGTTATTTTATCTTTTCATTCCAAGGGGTGGGCTGGATATAGCATTCCTGCTGCCTTTTTATTTACGTAAAAGAAGTTTTTATTTTTTATTAGACTCTTTATGTGTGTTTCGCTTGGTGCCTGCAGAAGCTGAAGAAGGACATTGGATCCCCTGGAACTGCAGATACAGGTGGTTGTGAGCCACCCTGTGAGTGATGCGAATTGAATTCAGGTCCTCTCTAAAGACCAACAAGTGTTCTTTACTACTGCTGAGCTAGCTCTCGAGCCCATAAAGAATTACTTTCAAGCTGAGCATGATAGTGCAAGTCTTTAATCCCAGCAGAGGCATGTGTGTTTCTGTGAGTTAAAGGCCAGCCTGAGAGAAAAAGAAATTTGAACTGTACAAAGGGCATGCAGGTAAACAATGTAAAATGTGATCATTTTAAAACAATATTCTCCATTTTGATGATTTAACTGGAAGAAAGTATAAGCCTTTGGTCATTTTCTAATTATGGGATTAGATTCTGATAAGACTGACATCTTGGTTCTTCACAAGTAGAGATGAAATTTTCTTTAATTTACCGTATAGTGATTATCTGAAGGGGAAGTTTGATCTGTGGAAGACAAGTTTCCAGTTTGGTTGTATTCCTGGTGTTAGAACACTTAGTGTAGTATGGATACTATCCTAAGCACTACCTTGTGCTATTCATTATGGGCTAGCCAAAGCTAGAGAATACTGCAAAAGTATATTACCAGCCCCATGGTGTAGTAGTACTACATGTAGTAGGGCAGCACTAGATGAGTGAGGTCCACAATGCCCATCACTGTAATCTGCATCATGCTGTGCCCTGTGCTGGATCCCCACAGTGCAGACAGACTTCAGTGATTTAGCCTTGTGCTCTCTGTACCACACTTCTGTGGCTTCTTCCATTCCTCCTGTCTCTGTCTACCCATTGGCAGATGTCTACCAAGTCACACCCTTACTGTTGGAATTTCAGTCACCAGGCAGCACCACTGTGCTTTTAAAGATGTTGCGGCTCCAGGTGTTCTGATGCCTGCAGCCCTTTTCAGGTTGTCTTCTACGTTGGTGACCATTACTGACCATTCCTGCATCATCTTTAAATCAAGAGGAAGGATTGAGGTCATATCCCTCTGCTGCCTAATGAATTATTTGTACAGATTAGGACAGGTGAATATTGATGTGTTTTCGTGAGTGAAAGTTTAGTAAGCTTTCCCTGACCTAAGTGACATACTTAGGCTGACTGGTTTTCAGTTCTTTGGCAAGTCTCACTTGAGTTCTGTGGGCATAATTAAGTGGGAGTGATAACCACCTCTGTTTTCAATCCTCTGGTAGCTGACATCCACGGTCAGGCTTTCAAATCAGAAAACTGAAAAATCTGCTTCCTACTCCATATTCTCCACTGAAGAAGTGGCTAAAGCACTGGGTCAGGGGTCGGGGAGGGGGCCAGGGTGTGTGTGTCGTGTTCTAGGGTATGTCTGTCCGGCCTTAACAGCCTGGGGCACAGATACTGCCTGGCGTGTTCTTTCAGTTGTAGAATAGAAAACAAATTCCCATCTCATCCAGACTTGCAGAAGCCAGCATACCACCAGATTTGGCTCCCCAAGAGAGTAGTGGTAGAGATATACACTAGATTTTTTGAGGAATGATATACTTGGCTTTTGTTCAGATGTGTGCATATAAAAGAAACCTGGAAAACAGACCCATAAAGGAGACTCAGGAAAATGAAGAGATGGGGCAGCCTTGAAAAGTGAGCCTGCAGCCTTTGGCGAGGGTGTTCAGTAGTGGGCAGAGTTGCTCAGAACTGTTACTTCGGGTTTTCTGGTTGAATCCATATTTCCTGACACCTAATTCAGTTTTGAACTTATCCTGTGGGGATTTTTGTGTGACAATGCTGTGTAAATTAACCCTGGGGTAGGCTTTGCTCTTCAGGTATTTCTGATTTAAAGACTAAGCCAATACTACTAAGAATGATCTGCTGGTGATGTATGCAGTTCAAGCTCCCCTCACTCTGGCATTGCTGAAGAGCAAGGCATAGAAGAGCAGATCTTCCAGCCCACCCAAGATGGACATAGGCATCAAATGGACTGAGCTAGTGAGAAGCACCCATACCAGGTTGTGGTTTGGTACTTTGTAACTTATGTGGCCTTGAGGGCTGCATTGTGCAGTTGGTTCTTAAAAGATACAAGTCAGAGGTGTATGGAAGAGGCAGAGGTTTCCCGGGTGAGGATTTTGTTTTGTTTAGGTTTGTGGTTTTTGAGACAGGATGGATACATAGCTCTGTTTATTCTGGAACTTAGTTTATAGCCAAGGCTCAGAGGTAGTATATAGACTTCAAACTGGGAGATCCACCCTTCTCTGCTTCTGAAGTGCTGGTGCTTTTGTACAAGGTGAACAATAACTTTCTAATTTCATTCTTCCACACATATCCAATTTGGACATGCCAGTTTGCTGACTAGGCTATCATTTTCCTGCTAGTATTTGGTTGCCTTTGTCAGGAACTAAATGGCCATACATAGCTTTGTTGGGTCTCCTTCTAGGTATTTTCCATAGACATACACACATATGCATATGTGTGTGTGTGTGTGTGTGTGTATTTGAGGTCAGGTATTGTGATGGCTACATTTCTGAGAGCAGCATTCAAAATTGTTGTGGAATGTCCTTTATATTATGAATTCTCCACTTATTATTTAGCCATATTTACTGTGATGAATTACCATGTATGAGTGGGAAATAAAAATTTGCTACTTCACAGTGTGGTTCACACCAGTTCCCACCTCAGAAGTGTGTGGCCAAAGCTTGGTATATTGAAAAGAATACTTAGTTGAGAACCATGGTGTGAAGTCGATGGGCTTGGATTCAAATTCTGGATCTCCTGGGGAGATCACTTGACATCTAATAGAAGACACAAGGGTTTCTAGCACCCTTGTGTCTATTAATCGAAAGTATTTAGCAGCATACATACCTCTTAACCTGATCAATGTTTGGTCGGTTTCTGAGGCTTATTTTTTAGTAGGACACTCACATCATAGAGCAGGAGAGAATACCTCTGATTTTGCCTTCTTGGCTCTTATTCTCTCTTTGTTTTTAGCCCAGTGCCTGGGAGTCCAACATGAGGCTTTGAACATGCCAGGCAATCTTACCTACATCCTGGGTGATGTCTGAGTGGTGCAAGACCCAGCAATGATGAACTTGAGATCGCTTGCCTAGGTTCTCCTGTCTACTACACTAGGGTCTTAATTTCTCTAATCCAGATACCCTAGCATCTTTTCAAGAAATCTCCCTCTTTACATTTCAGCTTTCAAGTGGCATCAGAGGCCTCTCATTAGCCAAAAGGAAAAATCTGGGCCTCCTTGTAGAGAGTGTGAACTAATACGGAGCTGCCCGAGAGCCTACTCAGCCCAGGCTCCAGCTGCTTCCAGTCTGCTTTTCCCTACTAGTGGCTGCTAGACAGTCACACTTATATGGGGAAGAGCTTTCTCTGTGTGAGAATCTGCCCACTGGAGTCAGTGTTACCATCTGCAGTCTTGGAATACCGTCAGACAGCGGTGTTGAGCGGCCATGGCTGCACATGCCCAGGTGAAGTCAGTCTACCTGGGCATCTGCACATCCCAGGGTTCTTTTGCGTATGTACTCAGTGGTGATATTGTTCACCTTTTATGGTAAGAATGAATGTACTGATTAGTTGTTGCCCAGGTATGTGATAAGGGATACCTTAATATTAGTCATAAATGGGGTCATAATAACATTAATGTGTAAGGCACTCGTTCTAATTTAGAAACACATTTACATCTGAAATACTGAGTAGGCGTTTGGTCAATGTTGGCACCTCAATGACAGTAGCTATTATCAGATTTCACAGGATGTTGGCTTCCTCATCCATCCGAGGTGACACTACCCTCAAACTTCTCCCAGCACTGAGAACTGACAGTAGCCATATATGTATGGCCTTTCCAGGTTTGTCCCAGCATGTTTGATGTACGGCTGGCCTTCTGATGTCTGTCTTATTGTGGGAAGTGTGGACTGAGTACATCTGGGTTATAGGAGGATATGTCCCTCCTTTGTTACTCCAGCAGTAGCCTCTGGCTGGGCGAAGCAGTATCAAACTCACCGGGGCTCTTGGAGATCTGATACCTCTGAAGTGGATCCTGCCTTGTTCTCCAGCTGTAAACACAGGAATATTTAGGCCTTGTTATATTGACTCAGTGTAAATTTTCTTATTTATGCATGTGGGGGGAGGGGCATATGTGAAAGTCAGGGGACAGCTTGGAGGAGTCAGTTCTCTCCACCACGTGGGTGCCCAGGACAGAAACTGGCTTGTCAGGCTTGGCGGCAAGTGTCCTTGCCATCTCCCAGGCTCCTTTTGGTTTTTTAGACCCAGGTACTGAAGCTTCTGTTAATCATACATACTCTTTAGTAAGTGACATCATCCATTGAAATAAAGTTCAGACAGTACATAAGAAACAATCATGGCTGTGTCCATTGTGACTGAGTCTCAGTGGCGGGCTAAGGTGGTGTCTGACCTGAGTGAGCGCTGTAGTTTTTAATGTCCACTCCCAGATAACTATCCTGTGCCTCTACAGGAACTTGTTTTTGTGTCATTCCAAGTGGATACCTTGTTTTGAAGGGCTGTATTTTGAGTTCAGACCTTCCTTCTCAATATTGCAGTGGGCACATCTCCTCTGTTGCTCCTCACCACACCATGCTGGTCACAGCTCCAGCGTCCACCTCCTGGGCACCCAAACCATCTGCAGATATGCATGAGACCAGAGTGTCTTCCTCAAGCAAACGCAGTGTCGGTCTTTCTATGTCTTCCCCAGTCCACACTGCCACCTACGTTGCTGCTGGCCATTGGGCTTGGTTTATTTACTCACTTTCCCCAAGTTGACAGCCTACTGTTCCCATTTCTGCTAGTGAGTTTGCACACATCCTCATGCGAATAGAGGATTCTTCATTTGTAGTGGCAAAACCAAGAGTTCAAATTTCTAATGAGCCATTTCAAACCCTCACAGAAGGACAGTTATTATATCATGAAGACCTGTGCTTCCGTCCTCCTGCACCAAACAGGAACCATCCTGCCAACTTCGTTACAGCTCTTGCCTCAGCTTTTTAATTGACACAGGAATGCTTTAAAGCCATTTAGAGACTGCATGTCCTTATATTAAAACTCTGTTTGCAGCTCTGCCATATCTGGATGCATTTTAAAGCAGCAGGTAGGTCATGAACCCAAAACACAGTCACTAGTTCCTCACCCAGATGTGAGTAATGGTTTGCTGTGTGTCCTCTTCTGGGCCTCTAATCTCTAGCTATACCTGTAGCTTCCCCACCTGAGAGTCCTGCCTGTGTGACTGCCCGCCCCCCACCCCCACTTTCCCGACTACCTTCAGTGTTCAACCCACTCGTCATCTACTAAATGAGCCCTTCTCTCGTTTCCCCACTCAGCAGAGTGTGAAGACTGAGGTCCTAGCATTCTGACTGGCCAGAGGTAGGCAGTGTACTCATGTGATAGACTGAATAGTAGACTATCAAAGTTGTCAACACCCTGGTCCCTGAATTCTTGAGACTGTTAAAATTCATTCCAAAAAGGACTTTGCAGGTGTTATTAAGGATTGTAAAATATGAATTATCCTGGATGCTTATGTGGACCCAAAGTAATCTCAAGGTAGAGGGATCAGGAGGGTCACAGTGGATAGGATGCATTTGCAGAGGCTGGAGTTTTGTGAGGGAGGGAGGAATGCCTGTAGCCTAGAAACCAGAGGGGAAGGAAGCTCCATCTCCTAGGCTTGCTGAAGGAATGCGAGTTCACTGACAGCATCAGGACCTCCAGTAATAAGATTGTGCTTTTTTATATCAGCGAGCTTGTGATTTGTCCTTGCAGCAATAGGAGGCTACACAACTGTATGACATGCTTCTGTAGAAGCGGTTGGTCACTGTGACAGCGCCTTCTAGCTTCCTCTCCCTCACATACCCATGTGGCTTCCTTCCTTGAGCCTGGAAGCATATGCTCAGAGGTCTGCTTCAAATCATGTGCCACTGCAGGATACTCCATTTTTTTTGTTATGTTGCTCACTGGAACCTGACATTACTGTAAGAGTGTCCTTTACTGTGTAACTTTTAAATATTTATGCATTTATCTTGTGTTTGTGTGTATGTGTGTGTGCACATGTGCATATTCCAAAGTGTGCATGTGGCAGTCAGGACAACCTATAGCTATGTAACCTAGTGGGTTACAGGAATTGAGCTCAGGTCATCAGACTTGACAGCCAAGTGGCTTTACCTGCTGAGCCACTTTCCAGCCTGAAAAGGCTGCTGTTTTTATTTCCATGTGAGATCAGGGGCTTAGCACAACTCACTTTTCTCTAGCACAGAGCGAGGACCCATCACGTCACTGTTGGAAGAGGACAGGAAGGAAGAAAGGAGCTTGCTCGGAAGGCTCTCCCCACTTAACGGCTTCCTAAGTGATGTTCCCACTTCACCCGCGTTCATACAGTATACTTCGTACACTTTTCCCCTAAAGCCTGTCACTAAGAAGATGATACTGCTTCAGCTGTGGACTCCTCAAACACTGCAGACTTTCAGCAAGACATTGGAGTGCCCTAGGCTGGACCAGCAGTTTATGAAACCACAGTTGCAGGGATTTAAGCTGTTATGCCAGGCCAGGAGCAAAGGGAAACTGTGGTTCCCAGTAGGCCCACCTGGGCTTCCCTAAGCCACGCTGCCCAGTAAGGTTGGATCCTAATTCACCACCTGAGGGTAATAGAAACTGGAGCTAAGTGGGAGCAGTTAGGTTAACCAATTCCCTGCCTTGTCCATGTGAACCAAACCCAATCAGTGGTGATGTGGTAGCTGGCTCCTGAAACTGATTCTTTCCTGAACCCTGGCTTCCCCGGCTTCTGCAAGGAACTTGACAGACTTTCTGATGTGGTTGAAATAGAACTGGCTTCTCTGGCATCAGTGCAAAGGCCTTTTGGCCTTTTGAATCTGGTAGTGCAATCCCTGCCTTAGGATGGTCAGCCTTGAGCCAGTAGGGAAAGAAGTATGTGGCCAAGGTCTCTCCTTCAGCTGAGTTACCCATCATCCAGCAGCCTGGAGCTCCAGTTCTCAAGGCCCTCTGATTGGCTAGCTTCTAGGCATCCCACAATGCCTGTTTGCTCACATGAACACTGGGAAGAGGAAGTACAGTACCTACCACAGATGTGTCTCTAGTAACATCTACTGGATACCATCGACTGGATAGTTTAAAAACAGCAGTGTATTTCCCACAGTTCCAGAGGTGAGAACCCTGAGGTCAAGTCACCGCTAGCCTCAGTGTCTGGTGGGGCGGTTCCCTTGTTTTTTACAGGTGGCATCTTGTGAAGTTGCTGTGGCTTCAAGTGATAGAAGGGGTGGGCGAGTTCTCTAGTCTTTTAAAGGTCCTAGTCCTCTTTAAGTGTTCCAGAACTCAGAACTCATGACCAGCTCCCCCCATCCACAAACCCCCCAGGCTTCCTGTCTTTTGATATCACCAGTAATGGTTAGAGTTTCAACATGAGGATTTTGTGGGGAGAAATCACATTCGGACCACAGTGCCTACAGGTAGTAGAAGACTCGGAACATTGTCTCACCCACAGGACCCACTCAGCAAACATTTGCTTTTAGTATAGTAAGCTCAGTAAATCTTTTGCATATTGTAGAAGCTCTTTCCAACAAGAATGAAAGTGGCTTAGTTGGCTAATGAAATGATGACTCTTTCATAATGTTCCTTTCCATCCATACTGTAACTTAAAGTGCATCTCTGAAGATGACAGGAAGCAAGCCCTCATTCGAATACACTGGAGAGATGTGCTGGGTCAGTGGCTGCACTTATGTCTGTCTGCTCTTCCTGAGTACGTGCACCCCAGGCGCCTTGCTGGGCTAAGTTTCTATTTGTCATCTAGGTGTGCTGGTTGACATGCTCTGGCCTATGTGAGCCACACCCTTAAGTAATTCACCACTGTGGCCTCCAAGAGGATGTTAAACATACTTGCAGAACTGATCCAAGAATCTTACTTTAACCTCCAACGCTTTGTTTTTCTGGCCCATGCCAAAGCCTACAGCATGTTCTTTTAAGCAACCTCCATCTCTCCAGGCATGCCAGGACGTTCCTCTCCGTTTTTATAGGAACACGAACTTCTTTTCACACTTGTTTTTAAATAGGTTTCATAATATGTAATGCAACTGTAAAAGTGAAGAAGTAGAATTCATGCTTCCTGTAGATGGGCCTTTTCTATCTTGTTTTCTGTCCGTGTGTTTTCAGAATTGGAATTTGCGTCCACCTCATAGGGTTCAGGTGTCTGTTGTAGGAGGGAGTAAACCAGCCTTGACAGCTCTCCTAAGCAGACGTTAACTCACTAGGTGGCCATTCGGGGGGCATAGTCAAGTGCAGCTTGCAGCATGTCACCAGCTGTGGGCATCATCAAATGGTCCATGGGTAATAAATAAGCTGCCTAGGTGAAAAAAAAAAGTCCGGCATTATGTTTAAAGAGGCAGGGGAAGGGCCCTGAATTAGCTGCCTTGTTCCTGTTGTAAGCCATGGACACACCCTCATTACAGGACAGGAAATGACAATGTGAGGAGTAGTGTATCTGCTCCAGTAGGTGATAAGGAGCATATAGAGGTGGGAAGGACCCTCCTTACCGAAGTCACTGTGCATGAGACATAGGCTCCTGGCTCTCCATAGCATTATAGAAAGCAACAGGTGGGAGTGGAGTGGGGATCATCCGAAGGAGATGCAGTTCTAGATAGAGGTTCCTTGAAGACAGGCTCAGTATTGTTGATTGTCCATGTGTGTCCAGTGCCTGGAGAATTATCCTTACCCTGCAAAGACTGTGGAAGGGATTCAATTCTAAGTATGAAGTACACTCCTTACAAGCAACAAAATGTTGAGAAACAATGCTTGAAAGGACAGGAATAGCTGAGGACGGTGGTGCACACCTTTAATACCAACAGGTGCATTTCAGTGTTCAAGGCGAACCAGCAAGTTCCAGATCAGGGCTGCAGAGTGAGACCCTGTCTCAAAACTTTCCACATCCCAACATTTCCCCATTTCCCCAGTGGGAGCTGGTGGATGATCGAGTCATTAGATGGGATACTGGGAAGTAGAGTAGTGGTTAGAGTGCTAGCCTAGCTTACCAGAGAGGGGCCCTGGATTTGATTCCCAGTACTGTCTACAGTGAGGTGGAGGCACCCAGGGACTGCAGAGGTGCGAGTTGGGACTTCAAGCTTGAAGCCTGAGCTACTTTTGACCCTGTTGTTAACACAGTGAAAGAAACAGTAACTCATTCATCCAGTGTGTGAAGCCAGTTCTGAGACTGGCCGGTCTCTGGGGGGTGGGGTGGCCTTGAACTTGGGTAATAGATAGATACTCAAAGAACCAGCAGAAAGCGGTAGAATTCACAGACATTGAAACTTTCAAACATCATGTTTGTAGGCAGGAAAAACGGTACTTTCTAGAAGTGCTTTCTGATAGAAACTATTCATTGCACCAACATTTCCCACAACTTTGTGTGATCCACTGTACTTGGCCTCCCTAAGGGGTCAGCACTGAAATTTCTCCTGCCCTGCTGCCTGCCCCAGTGCTGGGCACACCACACACAGCCCCAGTGCATGACTGTTCTGGTAGAAGCTCCAAGGTTTGCTTCCTCTCCACCTCAGGTCCTTTTCCATGTCTTTTATTCTGCACCAGTATCCTGAGGCGACTGAGCTAATTCCTTACATAAACCTGTTGAGCTCAGTTTTTCTGCATCTAGAGTAAACTCTGTTTCCTTGACTCTTTTCTCAGAGATAGGAAAATAAACAAGATAATGAAAGCAACCCTACTGAAACTAGCTGCATGGAGTTTTGGTTTCCTTGAAAAACAAAACAAAACAAAACAAAAACCGCAGAAAAACAAAAGCAATGCTATAAGAAGTTTTCATTATAATCCCAGGTGTGGGATATGGGGCTGGTTCAGATTGTCCACAGCAGTGGACTATGATTTGCCTCATGCTCTGGGGGAGGAGCTGTTAATTTTGCCAACTGCAGATAGTTTCTGCAATTGTGTGACAACTGAAATTCTGGGGACTCTTCAAAGAGTATACAAATTTTAGGGCCTCCAGAGGTGGGGTGGGTTGTTGGTCGCAGTTTGTTAAGTAGTCAAGTGCAATGAAGAAACAACAACAACAAATTAGATATCCTGACAGCAAAGAACAAACTTGCCCCAAGAAGCTTGGCACCTCTAATCAGCAGGAAGCAATCCCCTCTCTTGCTTTATTCAAGGATCTCTGTCCTTTCCTCTCTGTCCTTTCTCTCTTATCCAGTGCTAGAGGGTTGAAAGGGTGGAAGCAAAAAGATAGAGAAGGGTTAAAGAAGGACCCCTCAGGTTGCCAATGACAGCTAGCTACATAGCTGTGTCTCTGAGACAGAGTTGTGTGCTGCTGTGATTGTCCGCTGCGTGTACTGTTTCCTCAGAGTGTGAGCTTTCAGATCATCAACTCCCAAGGCCTACAACCCAACTGATGCTCAGGCTTCGAAAATATCCCAGAAAGAGACTTCCCCTACTCCCCACCCCACTGGGCGGAAGACACTGCTCTGCAATTTCATCCCATTTGGCTAGCTTTTCCTAGCTCCTAGTTCATCAGGAATGCACTTACTTCAGTAGACTCTGGCTAGAAAGGGAATGCCCATCCCAGTGGCTTCTAAGCTTTATGACAACGATGAACAGCAGGAGAACGTTTTACCCCCGGCTGCCCACAGTGCAGTCATGCACAAGTAGACCTAGAAAACAGAACCCACATTTCAAAGACTACTGAGTTCTCTGTGTGGTGTGACGTACCTACTGGTTGGGCCTGACTCCGTGAAAATGTATTTCTCATCTCACAACTCGATTGAGAATTGTGGAATTTTAGAAAATTCCAGGTTCCTATCCCAGGTATCTCAGCTCTCTACAGCCTCTGAGAGGAAGGCACCTCCACGGTGGGACAATAGCTAAGTGGCCAGCTTTCCTGTGCTGCCCTTTAGTTGTCTTGGCTCCATTCAGATCTTCTCACATTTCTCAAGAGAGTAAACAGCCTCAGATGGACCAAAAGCCTCCCTCCCTAGCACACACATACACAGTTACCCATCATTTGTCCATTTACTCCCTGTAGTATTGCTCTTTCCTCCGGGCTGGACATTACGGTTGACATCCTGAATAGGAGAAGATGAGGTCGCACACATGAGCCACTCAAGAGAGCATTCCTCTGTGGAGAGAGTGGGAAGATTCAAGACACCTGAGCCTTCTCCTTTCTGAGATTATGTAAGAGACGACAGCTGACCGAGGTTGGATGTTGGACATCGTGGTAGTGTAGTTTGCCCAGAGAGCTTCTGGGGATGTAGCTGCTTGTAGTGCTTCTAAGTGACCCCAGTAAACCCACTGGTTGACCACACTGGACTTGGACAGAAGAGTCCTTCCTTTGGTCTGTCAGTGTCCCCTCCGGAGTAAATACGTGGGTTTGTTTATTGTGTTTCTGGGGAAAGTCACCGGACGCCAACCATCCACACGTATATACTCACCCTGCCTACTCATTTATTCCTTGGTGCACCCATCCCTCGCCTATTCTGCCTTATATATTACACTTTGATCCTTTGTCTGCAAGACTTTGTAGACTCAAGAGGAGGCAACAGGTGGAAAACATCACCACAGAAGGCGTTAAGAAAGGCAAGAGGAGAGGGGGAGGCAAGAAAGATCATGATTTCCGAGGTACATAGGTGGAACCTGACATAATTATTGTTTGTTGATTGACTTGGCTCCATCGCTCCCCAGGAAAAACACCTGTGATGGTGGAAAGAGAACACATGGGTAAGCGGAATTTGTTAACTCGAACCCTCATGGATGCAAGAAACACTTACCTGACAGGTAGACTGCCTAACATTCTTCCAGACACACAGTAGGTGCCCTATCCACGGGTGCTATTAGGAAAGACTAATGGCAGAGGTGGAGGGCAACTGGCACTCAAGCCTTGCTCACTACTCTAAAGGTATTAATGTGAAAGCCCTTCCCTTCCATTCTCATAGCTGTGGCAAAAGTGAAGCCCAGGGGACAGCATATTTTCAGGGACATTTTGTCCATAGCTCTTATTTTGTTTTCATTATTTTATCCCACTCAAGGCTGCCAGCCAATCTTCTGCTACCCATTTGATCTTTGGCATACTTTGTACGTTCCTACTTTCCTTATCATTAAAGGTCTGTGTGATGAAAAGAGCAGGTCTCCTCATGTGGCTTTGAGTATGTTTTAAGATTTATTTTTATATTATGTGTATGAGTGTTGCCTGTATGTATGTGTGTGTGTGTGTGTGTCTGTGTGTGCGTGTGCACGCATGCATGCATGCATGCATGCATGCACGGAGTGCTCACGGAGACCAGAAGAGGGC
Source organism: Mastomys coucha (assembly GCF_008632895.1). Lineage (NCBI taxonomy): Eukaryota > Metazoa > Chordata > Mammalia > Rodentia > Muridae > Mastomys > Mastomys coucha. The sequence goes on along the minus strand of NW_022196905.1, from coordinate 45,728,888 downwards.
ATTATGTCCCTTAGAGCTGGAGTTTTAAGCAGTGATTGGCTGTGTGTGTGCTGGGAACTGAACTCAGATCCTCTGTAAGAGTAGCAAGTCCTCTTAACTGCTGATGTCTCAATGCCCCATTGATTACATCTCTCAGTGTGTCCGCTGTTAATCTAAGTCTGTTAATGAATGTGCAACTGAAGATTATTGAGACATCAGGGTTTGAAAACCAGGCATGGTGCTGCACTAAGTATTTCAAGGTCATCCTCAACTACACAGTAAATTTGAAGCCACCTAGGATATGGGAGACCCTGCTTCAAAAACGGGGACTGGAAGAGAGGACACGCAGTACCCACTTTGGCGTCTTCCACATAGTATCAGTTCCGTTAAATGGCGTTTGAGTTGGGCTGTTTAACAAGTCACCTCAAATAGAGCGGTGTAGAACAACCATGTTAGGCCAGTGTGGTGGTATGCAGCTGTAACCTTAGCACTCAGGTGGTAGAGGCAGGAGGATTACTGCAAGTACGAGGCCACCTTGGGCTACATCGTGAGTTCCAGCCCAGCCAGGGCTACGCAGTGAAACCCTGTCTCCGAAACAGTGATGTCAGGTTGTCATTCGAACGCACGATGCCCCACTTCCTCATTTTCAGTGCTTTCCTTACCCTGCCAAAGCATAAGTCAAACTGATCGTTTACAATCAGGGTATCTAGCAGGTCTGGCCGATGCTGGGCAGCTTCAGCATCTTCTTTTTTATAGGCCTTTCTTAGGACTATGCATTTTGTTTCAGAGAACTCTGGTTAACGGCCATGCCTCACTAACTTCTAACCCCAAACCTCACAGAGCACCACCGCCTGCCATCCATATTCTCAGGGGCAAACTGGGTAACAGCCCCACGCCCATGCCTATTTGTAAGTACCCACATTTTCTTCCCTTATTGCAGGCAAAATCCAGGGGTACCCTTCCCTGGTCCTAAAGACTGCAAAAGAGGCCCACTTTCCATCATCATTGTTCTTCTTAGCCCTGACATCCTGGGTGAGTTAACTAATTCCCTTAACCTCAAATTTGTTAGGTTTAATATGAACAAAATTCGCCTTGCCGCTATGAGCCGTGGAAGGTCTGCCTGTGCTGCTACACACACATGGGCCCCGAAGGTTCCCAGCTCGCCTTCCCTCCCCAGCAGGGCCTGAAGAGAGAGCGCACGCGCCCCCTAGTGGGCATTTCTGCCGCTGCCACCTGAGCTCAGGCGTCCTTGGAGAGAACAAGTGGCTTGATTACTGTTCCCTACTGGTATGTGTAGACCGTTGTCTAAGACTAAAAAGGCAAGGAATTATTTCAACGAAGGTGAGGGGGTTAATAACTGAGATTATGAACTCCACCCCCATATTACAGATGGTGACACCCCCCTATTACAGAGATCGCACAGAAGTGACTTGATTGCAGTAGATGGATGGATGGGTGATCTCCATACACCTGAATGCCTTCGTGGACAGCCTGGGCCAAGATGTCAAGGACATCTCTAATATCTAAGTTGTTTCCAAAGACTACTCAAAGAATATAAGATACTTATTCGTTTATTTATCATGCTGGGGATTGAACCCCGAGCCTTGCACACTTCCGATAAAGCACTTTGCAACAGAGACACATCTCCAGGACAAAAGTTACTGTTTATGGAGAACTCCCTCAGCCAGGTCAAAATGCTTCAGATGCTTAATCCTCACCCCAAGATGGTAGAAAGGATTCTCACTTTACAGTGTGAGTGGAAGCACAGAGGGACTGAGCCAGTTGCTTAAGGTCACACAGCTAACCCAAAAAAGATGCCATCGCTTAACTCACACTGCCTGATACTTAAGCACCACTCCAGCCCGCCTCTCAGGAAGTTACCTGTTGGCCACAGTGAGTATTTCTGAGGTTCCTGCAGGGTGCCCACCTGTGTGCTGGAGCTGTGGAGAATACAGAAGATTCATGAGACTATTTGGTATATATGATTGCTCCAAAATTGGTTTTGACTACTTAATAAACGGTAAAATCCCCAGGGAAATACTGTATGATGAAATTTAAAAGAGTGAGTTTTTCAAAGTAGGAAGAAACTGGTTAATAGCAGGCTGAAGGGCAAACATCTCTAAAAAAAGAAGCAACCCAGGGAGAAATCAACACTGTATTAGTGGCACGTATGATTTGTATGCCTGTGAGCAGGAAAAATGCAAAAGGATGTGTGTGTGTGTGTGTGCACGCGCGCGCTCATGTCCGTGTGTGTATGCGTGTGTGTGCATGCGTATGCATGAGTATGTGTGTGTGTGTGTGTGTATGCCCGCGCGTGAGTGCCATCTTCCCAGTAACTGAAGCACAGAAGTTCATTAGGACTCTATGGAAGTGTTAAAGAGGAAACCCGCCCTCCGGAGTATCAAGGGGCTGGAAGATAAACGATGTCAGATAGGTGCAAATTGGAAGCTGCAGAGGCAAAGGCATGATCTGAGGAATACATTTACAAAAATATCAGATAAATAATAAATTATTAAATATGTTAAAAGCTAAAAGGATCCTTGCGTCTGCAGGGCTCTTAAATTCAAGAAGAAAAAAAAAATAAGATGTCAGGTTGGTTTGGTCCTACAGGGTAGAGGGAGGGGACTGGAGACTGTCTGGCTCGATTGATTCTCCTCTGAAGACACAAGGAGCACCCTAGTAGGACATTCACAGGAAATCATGGGCCCAGCCTAGGATGGGAGGCCCCTCAGGAAGTGGGGGAGGAAGTTCCAATCACTAAAACATTTGGTACATGATCCTAGTCTTTATTCTTTCCTGGGAGGCGAGGGTAGGCAGGAGGTGGCACAGCCCCAGGCAGGGAGAGCTGGGCTACCAAGGATGGAAAGGGAGTCTGAATGCACCGGAAGCAGGGGGAGGGGGGCTTTGGAGGAGGGGAGAGAGAGGGGGGAGGGAGAGGAAGAGAGAGGGAGAGGGAGAGAGAGGGAGAGAGAGGGAGAGAGAGGGAGAGAGAGGGAGAGAGAGTGAGTTTGGGAAATTTGGGAGGTGGGGGGAACCATTCACTTTAGGGCAGTTCCTTCCTCCAGCCTGCAAGAATTGGTTCTCTCTTGGGTTTCTCAAGATGTGTGTCTCAGACTCAAACTTCAGACTTGGCAGCCATCACCTTTCACCACTGAGACATCCATTGGTGTTGCTAATATCCAAGATGACTAACTTGTGAAGAGGATAAGGTGTATCCTGGCTCTTGGTTTTGTTTTGGGACGATGGCAGCATTTCATGGCGAGGAATACTGCTCACCTTATGGCTGGGAAGAGAAGAAAGAAATGAAGAGACCAAAGGCATGAGTTACTTTTCCCGTCACGACCAAAATACCTGACAAAAAGCAGGGTAGGAAAGAAGAGCCCGTGGTAGCTTACAGTTGGAGGGGACATGTCTGTCCCAGCAGGAAAGGCATAGGGAAGGTGAGAGTGGCTGGTCACACCATCAGGAAGCAGAGAGAACTGAACTCTGTGCCTTTGGGTTTTGATCAGTCTGGTGGATAGCTAGTGGATCCATGCTACCGATATTCAGAGTTCAGAGTGGGTTTTTCCAACTGCAGTGGTTTAAATGGGAATGGTCCCTTTAGGTTCCTGTATTTGAACATGTGGTCCCCATTGGGTAGGACTGTTTGGAAAGGATTAGGAGGTGGCCTTGTTTGGGCTTTGAGGTTTGAAAGCCCGCACTATTCAGTTGGTTTTCCAATGCTTGTGAATCAGATGTAAGCTCTCAGGTACTGCTCCAGTACTAAGCCTTCTTGACTGCTGCCATGTTCCCATCCATGGTACTCAGAGATTCTAGCTTTCTGGAGCCTTGAGTCCCAATAAATGTTTTATTTTGGAAGTTACCTTGGTTTTGGTGTTTTTTTCCCATAGTAATAGAAGTCACCGAGACATCAGCTCAATTAAACTTTCCTATAAACACCCTTATAGACACACCCAGAGGTATGGTACCATAGTGATTTTGAATCCCACCAATCTGACAAAATTGACATCACTTGAGACTTCCACAATCTATTTAAAACACATGTCCCGATAACAGGAAGACCTTTCACCAGCCCCTCTCTCCCCCAAAGGTTCCACACCTTCCAGAGACATCAAAATGGAGATCAGGCTAGAAGCAAGCCTTCAACATGGCCAGCAGGCACTCATGATCCCCAAGACAGCACCCCATGCACTTCTGTAGCTTCTAGCTAGCTTCTCCCGCTTTGCCTGTGAGAAAGACCCTATGGCAGATGCAGAGCCAAGTGGGCATGCTTAGGGGATTCAGGGCTTGCCTCGGTCTCTGAACTAGCTTGTAGCCATGGACCAGTGACCCAGTCTTGCTTATTGAATGAGTGTGGCCATGCTGGTACTCCATCAATGTTTATACATGTTTGTGCATTTCCTCCTCCGCTGGGCAGTTTGAGGAGAAAGTCCGCCCCCCTGCACATGTATCAGGGGCTGTCTGGGGGACACTTGCCTCAACCCTTTAGTCGCATGAGTATTTCATCATGGCAGCTATTCTATGGTGTGGCCATCACCGTAATGACCACTTTACAAAACAGGCAACTGAGATGGGCAGGAGCTAAATAATGTGTTTCAAGTCACTCAGATGAAGAGAGGTGGGGTTTGTTCCCAAACCCAGCGCCTGGTGTCTACACCTGTGTTCTGAACCCCACAGAACACATGGTTCCAGGGGAACAACTCCCCAAGAGTAGTCGTGGCCAGCAGGATGAAGGAAGAAGATGCCGAGCCTAGTTCTAGAGAATCCATCACCTGGGTGTTTCACTGAGGAAGTGACCCAATCAGATCTAAAGACAAGGTGAGACTTCACCAGGGAGAATGTAGCACAGAGGCTGACATGCCAATGTGAGGCTAGGGCATGCGTCACAGAGTGGACCCAGCTCAGAGCTGGCTGCATGTGTGCAGTGGGACCTCCCAGAGGACTTCCATATTGGTAAAACAAGAAGAATGGGGGAGGATGGAAAAAAAACCTGCTTAGCCCCCCCCTCCCACCCTGTGACTGCTGTGGCCTCTGAGCCATTGTCAGTATTATTTATTGCTACAAACAAAGGTGAAAGAGCTAGAAACTTCCCCGTAAGCCCTCTTCCTCAACAGTGATACCACCAGAGAATTGATAAGGTCAAAGGTGGCCCTGCATAGGTTCTAACTAGGCCCTCCAGCTCACCACAGTTAACTGATTCAATGTCAAACTGAAGGGACTTGAATTTTCCAGGCTGCCTCAGTGGGGGAAGTTTAGCGAACCATGGACCTTAATCAGGATATGATGCCATTGCTTATATATGTGTATTCTGTGAGGTCTCTGGAATCCTTTTATTCTATTCCTGATTAAGCCTGATGTCTTAAAGTCCCCAAGATTAGACCCTCCAAATGATAGGCACAAATGAAGAAGTATAGTAGCCAGTGTTTCGTTCCTGTAATAAAATACTCAAGGCTGGGAATTTTATGAAGAAAAGAGGTGTGTTAAGCTTATGGTTTCTGGAGGGTCTTTGCTGTACATGCTGAGCTTTGTGGTAATGTCCTGAATGGTGGGAATGGGAGCGGGAATGAACGATTATGAGAGGAGATGCCAGAGAGTCAAAAGTAGGCCTGTTTTATTTAAGGGAATTTGCAGGCTGTGGCCCTGTGCATGGAGGCTGGACAAGGGCTCCCCCACTAGGTTACACTGAGGCTCAGATTCACTCATTCAGTTAACCAAGGTCTCAGGAGAGCTCTACAAGTCCCTTCAGAGAGCATACGTTCAGTCACCTAAACATTTCATCAGGTCTGTCTGTCCTAAACACCCTATCACTTCTTATGCTGCTGCCTCAAGGCCAGACCACTGGGGGAGCACTCAAACACATCTAGAACCTAGCACACAGTGATCATGGGAACAGAAGAAAAGCATTCAGGGCTCCCTGTGGGCTGGGTGCCTCGTGTGCCTATCTCATGTCCTACAGGCAGGTGTCCCTGCCCGGCCTGCAGAGGAGCTCAAAGGATGCCAGCGTCAAGTCAGGATCACCCCACCAGCCTCTTACTCCAGATCCTGGCTGCTTGCTCTCTGTCCCATCTCTATAAGGCCGTTAGGCCAGAGCTGCTGATCACTGTTGGCTGTGTGAAGTTCTTGTTTTATGTGGAGATTTAAACAAATGTGACTCCAGGTTACTCGGTGTCATCTCCTCCCTGACATTCGAATAGCACTAGGAACCTACCCCACCCCCTAGTTTTCTGAGATGTCATTGTCATATCTATGATGTCAAGGACCATGGTCAAGGATGATGACGTCTCTCTCTATATCCACATCTCAAATACCTTTTTTGTTGATGTCCTTACTTATGTGTCTCTCAACCCATTAAACCCCAAGGTCCACAATAGGAGAACTATGTTGGTCTTCCAGTTTCCACTGAGACCTACAAATGTCCTATGCATAACAGCTATTTGGTGTCTGTGCAAGTATTCTCTTTTTTTAAAAAAAATATTATTTATGTATTTGGGTACACTGTCATTGTCTTCAGACACACCAGAAGAGGACATTGGGTGTTATTATAGATGGCTGTGAGCCACCATGTGGTTGCTGGGAATTGATCTCAGGACATCTGGAAGAGCAGCCAGTGCTCTTAACTGCAGAGCCCCTTTTCTAGCCCTCGGGCAAGCATTCTTGAGTGACAGCACCTATGCTTCTAGGCAGGCTGTGAACACCCCCACTTCCTCTTTCCTAGGGACTTGCATGGTGAAGCCATGCTTTTCTCACCTGTAAAATAACAGGCAAGAATTCTGTGTACCACTGAGAATGGATGCATGCACAGGATAGTATGGCTGGACGTTCACCCTGCAGCAAGAGGAACCAATGTCAGGCTATAAGGCCGTATATGAGGATAAATGTGAGCTGTGGCATGCTTGTGCCTACACATACACACTCATGCAGAATAAATATAAATGTGACAAAAATAAAAACAGAAAAGAAAGGATGTAGAACATGGAGTTAAAGGGAGAGAGTTAAAGCTGTGTGCTCTCCAGCCTGAGACCACCATGTGCTAGTTTCTGTATCATCTTTCTCTTTTGTAAAGATGTCTTCAAAGAGACATTCCACTGACCGTTAAGGGGGCATTGGCACATTGCAAATCCATCTACTGTTGCAGTGATTCCTCCTGCTACGACCATTGCGAGCTATCCAGAGACAATAAAAGATTACAAAACACTGTGTGAAGTAAAACTAGATGGAGATATTGGAAGTATATATGCCAAAAATGGTGCTTGTTCTCCATGCAGAAATGCTTTATCTGGTTCAGCAAGATGGTTGAGTGGTTCAAGGTGATTGCTACCAACCAGGGCCCACGTGGTGGAAGGAAAGAACCCACTTCTGCAAGTTGTCCTTTGACCCCCACATAGGTGCGGAAGCATGCATTTGCCCACACATACACACTCACAGAAAATAAATATAAACATAACAAAATAGAAACAAAAGAAGGAATTTTTTTGCTTGCTTTTTCTCTTCTGTTTTTTTTCTCTTTCATTTCTTTTTGAAACATGGTCTTACCTGAGAACAGACTAGCCTTTGACTACTTTCTGATGCACTTGCTTCTGCTTCCCAAACGTGCACCACCATGCTCCTCTCCTCTTTTCTCCTCTTCCCTCCTCTCTCCTCCCCTCTTCTCTCCCCTCCACTGTTTTCCCTTCCTCTCCTCTCCACTCCCCTTCCCTCCTCTCCTCATCCCTCCCTTCCCTTCCCTTCTCTTTCCCTCTCTCTGCCTTTACCCCTCTAACTGTTCCGCTGTCTTTCTTCTTCATAAATGTGGATTACTTTGTGTAATAGAAACCAAGGCCCAGCATAATCTAAATACTGGAAACAATAAAATAATAAACTGAGCAAGCTTCCATTTCCAGGGACTTGGGAGGATGCTCTGGTCCCCATTCTGTCATGATGGATGTGCCCCTCCATATAAGAGGTTTCGGAGTGAGATTACAGGAAGTCACACTCATCAAGTGCTCTTGTGATGAGACAGATGCCCCCAAAGGCCCTCACAGACACAACACAATTTAATCCTCTGGGTAGACCTGGGTCACAGGTCCTCTCATCACCACGCGGTAAAGTCTCCAGATCAGGTGCATCGGACACCTTGGCCAGGAGTGCCAGCTTCTAAGATATTGACTTCCAGCCTCTCCGGTGTGATCCAAAACTCCAAGTCTATAACTCACTCACTGGAATCGTGAGCTTCAGGCTGAGGCAGGCCAAGCAATGCCAAGAGCCTTCTAGAAAATACACGTACATAAGCCCCATCCTAGTCCAGTCAGGCCAGCATCTGTCTCCCAGCGGTCCCTGGTGGTTTGTGTGCTCAGCGGTGCTTAAGAAGCCCTGGGCTCTGCCGCCTGCCTTCGGTACCTCCCTTGCTGCTCCTTCCTCAGTATCAAGTCCCCGTCTCATTTAGGATTTCCCCACTGCCTGCCTTCTCCCCGAGGGAGCCTGACATCATCACTCTGATGTCTCAATCTCTAGATCTCAGCAAAGGTGAGCTACAACATTTGGACCAGTCACTCTGGACTGATCTGCAGCTTCCAGACAAAGGTTTGATGGGGAAAAAAAAAGTTTGAATCCGTAGACCTGCATGGGATTATCTACGGAGTGGTTCTATCCCTGCGATCCCTTTCCAAATAGCGTGCAGTAAATAGGATGTTTTTGTTATTTAAGGGAAAAGTAAATACTGCAGGCTTCTGAACCCAAAGCCTCTGTGGTCTGTTTCAGAGCAGTTCAGGGGGCCCTGATTTAAGGGCCTAGTGATAGACAGCGAGGTAAATCCTCCTGCTGTGGTAATTCACACACAGGGATGGAATGCAAACAAACCATGTTTGGCTCCGAAAGCAAAACTGGAGAAAGCTTTATCTAGGTATTAAACTATACAGGGCAGAGTGTCAATGGGCTGTCTCACTGGTGGCCCAGGCTTGGAAACCCATAGTTGCCACCCATGAAAGGCATTAAAATGTGCAAGAAGGGAGTGCACAGAACACTTAGCAGAAGTGTGCTGTGTTTCAGGTTTTCTTTGTAGCTAGAGCTCTCGGAGTTGTAATCAACAAGAACAACAACAAAAAAGGTAGAATTGGATAGCAAGCTTTGTGTATACACATGTAAAAACACATACACACACATGTACACATACACACAGAGATGCACACATACAGACACATACATACACACAGATGCACAGACACATACATTCACATATATATACTTAGATGCACACAGACACATATATACATACATTTAGATTCACACAGATGCACAGATGTAACATAGTCTCTGTCTGTCTGTCTGCCTCTCTTTCTTCCCCCCATTGGGCATTTATGGGAGACCAAAGGTCTTTTAAGAGGGTTGGGAAGATAGTTCAGTTGGTAAAATGGTTGCCTTGCTAGAATAGGGACCTGAGTTCAATTCCCAGGTCTCATGTAATGAGAAGCTGGGCACAATAGCACACACTTGTAATTCTAGTGTTGAGGCAGAGGCAGGAGGCTCCTGGGGCTTGCTGGCTGGCCAGCCTAGCTTATTTGGGAAGTTCCAAAACACTGAGCAACCCCGTCTTTAAAAAAAGTAGCCATCTCTTGAGGACCGACACTAAATGTTGACCTCTTGTCTCTTCCTGCTTATACTTGCACGCGCGCGCACGCACAAACACACACACACACACACACACACACACACACACGCACACGCACACGCACACGTGCACACACACACACCCCTATGGTAACTTGGTATTTAATTCTGCCCGGGTAACAGTTGTATTGGGAGCAAACCCTTTCTCCCATATTATCTGTATTTATGGACCACACAGCCAGATAAAAGTCGAGGGCCCAGGCCTCAGCTCTTGTTTTTGCCACTTTCTTATGAAATATCAGGGCTTTTACACTAGCGTTAGAGCCAAGGCGGAGAACTAGAAAGATAAATGATTTAATTCAGCCTGTCAGATTCTGTTTGTTTGAAGCAAGGACTCACGAGGAGAAAAGCACATTAATTGAGGTCCCAAGGTGGTAGTAGAACACATTTTCTTTATTGCGGCTCTCTGTGTAGGGGATTGCTTTTTTTTTTTCTCTTCTTGTTCTTTTAAAGGTTTATACAGTCTTTTCCAGTCAACTTGTATTGAGCAGGTCTTGAGCTAAATGCAGAAACCCAAGGTGTGCAGCTCAGCTTGCAGGAAACGGTATTCGTGGGGAGAAGTGAGACATAAGAGTTATGGCCTCTGAGGCCAGTATAAAGGGCTGTCCCCATGAAGAGCTTGTCCCCAGCCTCAGAGCTAGAGCTTGTGAAGGGTTTTTCTAGGCTGTCAGGTAGGGAAGGAAGGGCGTTTTGGACAGAGCAAATACAAGTGTGGAGTCATACCCTAGAAACCATCGTCACTGAGAATTTCAGCATGCTGGCTGTCCTCAGACCACATGGGGCTTAGGAGACACAGGAAAAGGTTCTTGAACACGAGAGGCAAGTTGCAGGATCCCATCCTGGGGGCCTTTCAATTCCTTAAAGGAAATGTAGGGTTGTGCAAAACCGTGGCAAGTATGAGGAAGGGGACAGGCAGCTAAACTGAAGGAACTGATGTCACTTTTCAGATAAAGATTTTGACCCAAAGATCAATAAAAGTCATTAAAGGGAGGCTGGGACTCCACACATGCCTGGGAAAGATAGGCCCCTTTACACAGTGAAGCACGCATGGTAGAGGGCAAGCATGTATGGAAAAGACCTACTAGACTTCTACTGTAAGGCAAAGGTGGTGGGAGCAGCAGGGGAGGGGTACTGCTCTAGATGGCTGAGTAGGAAGGGGTCTTGGATACAGATATTGAGGGGGCAGAGTCAAGCCTGCCCTCCAACATGGTCCACACTGCTGATGTCCTTTCTCTTCATGTGGCTTCCAGGACTTCTAGGGTTTGGCTCACAGTGCTTTCTATGACCGTTTCTGTCTTCTGGCATCTAGGTCTTCTCACATAGCAAAGGTTGGCTGAAGTCGGGCTGTCAGTGTGACTAAGGACCTGATGTTAGGCCCAGCCAGTGTCTTCTCTGTAGTGAATGTCAGCAACCTGCTCCACAATAGATACTGCAAGTTTAACTTAGCTCCTCTTCAGTCCAGCACTCTCACAATTAACTCCAAGGCATAACAAGGCCAGGAAGCTAAAATTCTACTTCTCAGATGTCCTTGCAAGTTAGACCCTGTGAGCAAGGGTTCTGATTTCATTCTGTTGCTATGGCAAATACCATGACCAAAAGCATCTTAGAGGAGGAAGGGGTCTGCTTCATCTTACACTTCAGAATTACAGTCTATTACTGAGGGAAAAGAAGGGAAGAAGCTGGAGGTAGGACAGCTCATCAGTTTACCCAGCATCACCTCCACCCAGGGAATCCATTCATAACTAAGATACTGCAGGAGCCACAAAGGATGTCGGTTGCTAGCTGGATGCTGGTTGCTAGCTGGCTGGCTCATGCTTAATTAGCTTTATTACATAGCTCAAGACTAGCTGCCCAAGGATCAGAGCCTTCCTATATCAAAACAACTCTCCACAGACACAGACACAGGCCAGTCAGATCAGACTCCTTTCCCAGGTGACTCCAGGATGTATTAAGTTGAGGGTCAAAGTCAACCATGAAATCAAGGTACTCTCAAGAAAACCTACTAACTCTCTAGACACAGGCAGAAGTTCTTGGCTAAGTTCAGAAAGAGCTAATCTTCTGACAGACAAAATGGCTAGGCCTTCCTCCCTTCCAGGGCAGGGGATGGCAAGGGTGCTGGTGTCTGATTCCCTAGTGCCACACGATTTTTATCTCTCGCCACTTTGTTCCCATTTGCATCATTCAAATCCATTTCTCTGGTCCTTTCAGAAATTGCACGGCTTCCCCTAGATTTTCGGCCTGATGTATTCAACGTGAGTTCTGTTGCCGGTTAGTTAAGAACCTGCCCTTTACACATGAGTTGTAGCTTCATTCTTTACTATTACACAGTTCCTTTGCCTGTACATGCAATGGTGCTTTTCTCTAAACATAGCCTGAGCTTTTTAAAGACAGGAAAAGGGTCACGTGTCCGTGGCAATCTCAACCCCTGTGCAGATGAATAATGGATGTTCCGTGGATAGCTGCAGTCATATGGTGTGTGTGTGTGTGTGTGTGTGTGTGTGTGTGTGTGTGCAACCTCTAGTGTCATCCTTCACAAGTTGTCTACCTCGGTTTTTAAGACAAGGTCCCTTGCTGGCTCAGAATCCCCCAGTTTGTCTAGGTTTGCTGACTAGTAAGCCCCAGGCCCTAGAGAGCCTCATATCTTTACCTTTCTAGTGCTGAGACTACAGGTGCATGCCCCATGCCTGGGTTTTTTAAAATTTGGGTTCTCAGGATTGAACTCACATTATTGGGCTTGGTTACAAACACGTTTATCTGATGAGCCATCTTGCTGGCTCCCGTGAGCTGAGTTCTCTCTGTAGCCCGTTACTGACTTTTTTTTTTTTTTTTTTTTTTTTTTTTGCCTGTTTAGTGTCTGTTCATCTTTCTTATGGACTAAGAGGAACGTTTATCCTAGTTTTCCTCCAGGGCGTCCCACATTTCACCCAGGCTCAGTCATTTGATTTGGTGGACTCAGTTCTAGAGAAACATGTGACTCAGCCTAGCCAGTCTGAGACTGGATAGGCATACACCAATGACAGGCACTTGAAACCTCAGGATCTGTGCCTAAATGAGAAGGGAGGAAGGAGAAAGGTTCTACATCGAACCACTGATAGAAAAGAGGAGGTGGGGCCAGGCATTGTAGGTGCCTATCAAAGGCAAAAAACGAAACAAAACAAAACATCCTGAAAAATAGCACAGTCCTTAGCTTCTTCAGTCAGGCAAGCCAACAAATGTCCCTTGAAACTCTTTGTTTATTTACTTATATTTTATTGTTCTAGCATAGGTGTTGATATTTTGTTACTTGCAGCCAAGGATCCTAATATCCAAACTGCCCATAAATATCCCCCAGATGAGATGTGCGATACGGGCTGAGTAGCTTAATTCTAGAAATTGAGCTTAAGTTGGTTTATAATTAGAAAAAAAAAAATTGGCTTACACACCTGGAAAGTCTAGGGGAGTGTCCAGCCTCAGGTTGGGCTGGATCCAACTGCCCTACACTCTGGCAATGATCTGCTATCATGACAGAAATACAGTCTTGAGAGCTCCAGCCTCCCTCCGCTCTCTTGGCAGAAGTGGAGGCCCTTTCCCAATGGCCTCTGATAGCCCATTGCTGAGGTGTGTGGGGTCAGATTGGGTTCCTAGTATACCCATGAAGGGAGGTGATTAGGGCCCATGATGGAAACAGAAGGGAAGTGGTTCTGGAAGGGAGAGCAGGGACCCAATGCTAGATGAATAGAAACAGTGGCTCCACTCTACACTGCTTCATTGCATCCTACTGGGGAACCTGGAGATGTGGCCATTCCCACTCCACCAAGCTTGTATAAGATAACATAACTTCATGCTTGGTCCAGATGTTATTGTGACCCATTTTCACAGTCCTTAGCATCCCAGGTACACTGCCCCCATAGCTAGCACCTTCAGTTGATGGAGTGAAAACAGTCTCTCTGCTGCTGGATCCTACCACACCTGTCCGGGCCACAGGCAGGGTGTGCCAGGGAGGTGACAACACCTGCCAGTAGCTTTCTGCCAGGGAATTGGGCAACAGTACCCCAGCCACCTCACCCTTGGTGTTGGATACTAATGGACATGTTCCACACTGCCCCTAGAGGGTCCAAATGGGACTGAGTCCTCCTGGCCTAGAGGTACACTGTGCAGCTTCTCCCAGTTTTCTTTGCTAGTTTCTTTAGATCTCTTTTCAAAACAAACAAACAAGCAAGAAAGCAAGCAAACAGTGACCAGACTTTTGCTGGCACTATAAACTTCTTGGCTTTCACTTTGTCAGAAGTTACCATGGCAAGCTAGAACTTTTTGGTTTGGACCCAGTCATGCCACTAATAACTGTATTCAGGAGGAGAAGAGAAGAAGGAGGGAGGGGAGGAAGAAGAAGAGGAAGGGAAATAAGGAGAAGTGGAAAACAAGCCAGCAGACTTTGATTTCAGCAAGAGAGAGAGAAACTGAGAAAAGAGAACCACTTCATCTGTGCACTACATCTGCTTCCCATCTGCAGTTTTAGCCAAACTATCTTTCTTTCTTTTTTTTTTTTTTTTT
>NW_022196905.1:45696056-45714679 GCF_008632895.1 Mastomys coucha | reverse complement strand
TCAAACTCAGAAATCCACCTGCCTCTGCCTCCCAAGTGCTGGGATTAAAGGCGTGCGCTACCACCACCGGGCCAAACTATCTTTTTTTAAATATCCACATCTATAAGAATTTGGCCTCTTGCATCTGCAGAGCTGAGCAGCCAGTCACTAAATGACACCCTAGTGGTACGCGAGTGTTAATGCAACTGATTTATGGAACTGGACTATTAACTAGTTTCCAAAGTGAGAGTATTGCTAACCTAACACCTTTGGAGGAGGTGTTTTCGAATGAAGGAGGATGGTTCGTGAGCGGGACCACAGCATATCATGCATTTTTCAGCGTGACAAGCCGTGACTTGGCATCATGATAAAGGAAAGCACACTGAAGACGACGGTGGTTTGTCTTGGGAGATCCAGCCACTGTGGATCTGGAAACCGGAAGCTTGCTGCTGTGGCTTTTCATCTTCAGACGTCTTGTCTCTTGCACAGTGAAGAGCTGGCAAGGTGACTGGAGCTATCCTTTCTCAATGAGCTCGCTGCTTGCTCCCAGGGCTTCCCAGGGGGCCCAGCTCCATCTGTTTTGCCCTGGGGGGGTTGTGTGTGTGTGAAGGGGGTGGTTTGTTTTCACGTTGCTGAGAACTAACAACCCAAGCTCCACATCACTGTGCTTGTGCCGGGTTGAGAAGCCTACTGAGGAGGGAGGAATTCTTTAGGGTGGCAGGGCTGCCCCAAGAGAGGGCCATGTGGGACAGAGAAAGGAGACAGTTTATCAGAAACTGACTCCCGGTGGTCTTCATTTGGGTGTCCCCATTAAAAAGCCAAGTGCTAGGGATTTGAGGGGAGCCAAATGTTGATGGCTAGAGACCAACCTTCACGTGCTCGGATGTCCCCATGTGTGCCAAGGAAGTTCTTCCCACCTGGGCCTCCCTACTTCTCTCTGGATGCCTCTGCAGGCCCTAGGCAGGTTTGGTGGTTGCATGTATGCATTTATTTCCCTGTGTGTTTAGTAATGGGAGAGCCCAGCTTTCAGAGAAAGAAAAGTATGGAGCTGAAAAGTCTTTTGTCAAGACCCAGGTGTGTAGGTAGGAGGGGAAGCAAGAGTTTCCCACCGAATCTTAGTTTATTCATCTATAAAACAAAATTAAATCCAGGCATGGTGGCTCATATGTTTAATTCCAGCACTCGAGCCTGAAGCAGAAGGATTACTGTGAGTTGCATACTCACTGTATAGTGAGTTCCAGGTCTGGGAATACAGAGTAAAATTCTGCATCACAAAGCTCAAACCAAGCAACTCTTGCCCCAGCCCAGGACAAATGTCTACTTGTTATCAATTGGGGGCAAAGGGAAGGATGGGATTTCCATTTATGAATAGATATGTGAGAAGTAGAGGGTGCAGTGATGCCCACAGCTGTGCCTGAGTAGGGGAGGCAGAAGAGTTGACAAGCCTTGCATTCCACTCCTTTCACATTCTAGCTGCATGACCCAGGACATCACTGAGCCCATTTCTCCATCTGTACAATGGAGATATACCCTTCCAAAGTTTTTGTGATGAATACATCATCTGTTCAGCAAGTAGGTAAACTGATAACAGAGACTGAAGTAGCTCCCACTACCTGGAGGGGAACAAGAAGTAAGGCCCCAAATTAACTCAAGGCTTTGTGCTCAACTGTATCTTCTAGTCCCTTTGTATTTAATGTGTGTAGGGTGGCACCTCATTATTGAGATTAAAACAGGAGCAGGATGAAGAGTCCCTTCTACATCTCAGCCAGGATACCCAGGAAGAAGAGAAGGCCCTCTAGTCAACATGGGTGGGATCAGTCATGGAGAACTGAATCGAATTCCCATAGGCCTAATACTTTAAAGAATAGAGTTGCATTTTTGCAGCCCAGTCAGTTAGCATTACTTGGTTCTGAAGTTACTACATTAAATTCCATCTCCTAATGTTCTTTCCAACATCTGTTTTGTTTGTTGTTTTTGAAAACCACCAGCCCTTTCCCTCCCTATTAAAAATTTAAATGGTCAGTACATCTAGGGACAAGGGATTTGAAATGTCATTTTTCATGGACCCAGAAGATAAAATGTTGACCTATTTTTTTTAAAAGTCATTAGACATATCTCAGAAAGTCAATCTTGTAATAAGTCAATTGAGAGAGAAAGAGAGAGAGAGAGAGAGAGAGAAAGAGAGAGAGAGAGAGAGAGAGAGGAAAGAAAAGAAGACAGGCATTTAGCCAGACACGGAGTATACAAATCCAGAAACTCGGGATCCATTCTGTTTGCAAATAAAAAGGGAGCCTTCTTTCTAGAGAGATCCTTTCTTCTTGCTTTATTCCTCTTCTGCAACCATGAGCCGATGGTTGTGACATCACTGGGTTGCTTTGGAAATGTTTATTCCACAGAGGAGTTGGGCCTCACGTGGGGAATTTAGAAGAGGAAGTGCAAACTGTTGAAAAAACAAAATTGATCTGAGAAAGAGGAGTTTCAGAAAGAAAACAGTATGCACTGCTAAGAGGTGGTTTGCATGTTTCCCTGAGAGGAATCAAGTACTCGGAAGAACACTATACACAGATATGCCTTTTTTTTTTTTTTGAATTTTACTTTCTATAAATATCTATATAAAGAGTCAAGAGAAGTAAGGAAAGAATATCTTGCCATGGGAAAAAGAAGTTTCAGCTACTCAATTATTGGGACACAAAGAATTGGTCTTGAAATACCTTGGCTAGGGGAGGGGGGGAAATTACATCCATTGACATTTTTATTATATATAATGGACTTGAGAGGCTATATCTCTTTAAAGAATTGTGACTCGAGCGGCCTGACTCTTAGGGCAGAAGCTACAAAATCGTTTTCCGTTTTGAACGGCTAAATCAACAGAAACCAGACCAGAGCCTTTCTTCCTGCTGGGGCAGTATTGTCCCCTAAATCCAGTTTCCAGCCCTCTCAGCCTAGCCTAGTTTGATGTAGCACTGACTTCGCCTACAACAGCAACCGGCGAAATAAGTAGATTTGCATTTGGAATGGTTGAGAAGGCAGCCACCGGTGTGTGTGTGTGTGTGTGTGTGTGTGTGTTTGTGTGTGTGTGTCTGTTTGTCTGTCTGTGTGTGTGTGTGTGCGCGCGCGCGTGTGCGGGTGAATGTGTGTGTGTGTGTGTGTGTGTGTGTGTGTGTGTGAGACTGTCTGTGCTCACAGCTGGGGTTAGGGTGGACTAGTAGCTCCGGACAGGAAGAAAATCGAGACATAGCAACTGTGTGAACACAATTTTCCCGTGGCTAGAAGAGTCCCTGCATGAGAAGACAATTTTAGGAATTAAGATGAAAATGATCTTCCAGCAGAGTGGGAGGAAGGCTCGAGGAAGGCTCAGGTTGTAACGGGGTGTTTTGTATCTCCCCGGCATACTCTCCCCTGGCCTGGTCCTCTCCTCATCCGCCCACCTGCCCGCGACAACACCTGCGCCCCCTGCCGTCTCGGGGGCGCACAGCCAGGAGGGGAGGACCAGGAGGTCCGGCCGGCCGCAGGGGCTGCAAAGGTCTGGTGGCGCGGGCTGATTTAGTGGCCAGGGCTGTAGTACAGGCTGTCCCCGGCAGCCGGCGGAGTCGGGGAGCCCACGTGATGGCCCCGGCTCTCCGGTGAGCTCCCCAAACAGACGCACACCCAGGCGCGCGCGCACACGGGGCCGCGCGCTCACACACTCACACACTCACACACGCACGCACGCACCCAGCCTCGCGCGCACACGCCCGCCCGCCTGCTCTGCCTCTGCGCCCTGCATCCCGGCTCGCTCGTTCTCTCGCCCTCTCGCCTCCCCTGCGGTCTCTCGCTCTGCGCGCACACACCGCACACACGCACACGCACACACACGCGCGCATACACGCAGCCGGCACAGGCGGCGGCGGCGGCTGCCGGAGTCAGGACGAGCCTCTCTAGGTACGGTCTTGAGAAGGCGGCAGCAGCGGCGGCGGCGGCGGCGGCAGCGGCGGCGGCGGCGGCAGCCCGAGCATCCCTGCTCAGCCGGAGAGGGAGCATCGCCGAGAGTTCCCGTCCCCTCGGCCATTCCCTTCCCCCCTCCTTTTCTTTATTTGCGAGAGAATTTCAGCTGCCTTATTGGTTTCGTTTGATTTGGAAACATTTTTGGTTGCTTTGTGTGTGTGTGTGTGTCCTGTTTTTTTTTCTTTCCTCGTTTTATTTGCATCCAGAGCATGGCGGGCTGCGGGCTGTCGGAAGACACCTTCCTCTCCTCCTTCTTTTACAACTACGGCTCCTCCTGGGAAACCCCTTCCAACCAGGTAAGGGGTGGCTCAGTGCCGGGCGGCGTCTCCCCGTGCCCCCCGCTGCTCGCTCACTTGGCACCAGGCGGGTAGACAGACTCTCGGGAGGGGGTGGGGAGGATGGGGGGCCAAGTGGGTCGCACTGTCTGGGTCAGCGCCAACCGGCGACAGAGGTGTTCCCCCTTCTCTATACCCCCATCATAGCGCCAGCTCCAGGGGCTGTCGCGTCCCTCCAGTGCCCATTTTGCCATGGACACCTATCTCGCCCCCAAACCTCCCAGCCCAGAGGGAACCCGAGAAAGAGGCAGGAGCTGGCGCGTTACCCCGGACAACTCCAGGCAAAAGCAGGGAACTCGAGCGCAACCTTCACCAAGTCGCCGCGGGCGCCGCGCCCCTGTGCGCCGGGCGTTCGCCTGCCCTCCAGTTGAGCCCCCAGGCTACCTAGCTGTGAGACCCCCCGCGACGCGTTGTCCCTCCCTCCACTCCCTTGGGGCCCGGAGCCACCTCTTTCCCTAAAATGGCTGCAATCTCAAGTAGATGCGTCCCCTGACCCGCGGGAATGGGGGTGGTGGTGATAAGCAGAGTGGAGGCTCCACTCCTCCCGACCCCGCACCTTCCCGGGCGCGCACGAGCACCCCACAAACACACACTTAACTTTGATGACTGTGCAATGCAGTCCGGCTGCATCGTGTCCTGCACGTTCCCCGCTGCCGGCCTGTAGGTGTGTGGATCAGTGTGGCTTGGGGGGCCGGGATAAGCTGGAGGTGGATAAGGGAAGTGGGGGCGTGGAAAGAGACCGGTGTCCTCCGGCCGCTGATTACCTGGACAGAGACAGGCTGTGTTCAGGTTCTGGGAGGGGGGTGCCAAAGCTATTCCAGGAGCCAGAGGGAGAATTAGAGGGAAAAAAAATTCCTTTTAATTAAATAACTGTTGTAGTCTGCTGCCCCCACCGCTTGTTTGGTGAAAGTCTACAGGCATCTGTCATCTTCAAACTACACGGGGAAGTGGAGCTGGGGTCTAGGGATGGGAGGAGGAGTGTGTGTGTGTGTGTGTGTGTGTGTGTGTGTCTGTGTGTGTGTCTGTGCGCGCGCTCGTGTGTGTACGGCTTGGGAAAGTTGGGGCCAGAAGCTAGGTGGAAGAGCATTGGTGAAAGCGGCACCAACTCGGTGGGCCGGCCAGGGCTCCGGGAGTTCTTGGGCTCCGTGGAGCGCGCACCCGAGGGCGCGGGCCCGCGAGGCTGAGGGTGCCGAAGGGAACTGCTCGGTCCCGCACGGCTCTCCAGGCTGCTGCGGCGTCTCTCTCCCGGAGCCCGCCTGCCAGCCTCTGGCCGCTCTCGGGGCTGGCCGCCGCGCTTGCCCGCGCTGGCGCGCTCCCTCCGGGGCCCAGATCTCAGCGCGCTCCTGTGAGCTCGCGTAGAGGGAAAAAAAATTAAAAACAAACAAACAAATAAATAAATAAACCGAAGCCCTAAAGCCAAACAACCGAAAAAATGTACTCCGTGACTCTCTCGTCACCCCCCACGGCTCCCAGACACAAATAGCCAAAGTAGTAGTGGCCAGGTGACGACCTCGCCTCCTCGGCGTGGGCTCTCCGGATCCCGCCGCGGCCGCCCGAGTGAATAAAACAGAACCCCCTCGGGAGATCCAAAAGGCTCCCGCCGCCTCAACCGCCCGGGAACGGGGCCACAAGATCCCGCCAGCCGGCCGGACGCCGCTGCGATGGGGCGCCGGGCCGCCCCCAGATCAGCCGGCAGGTTGCGGGGCGCAGAACGGCGGGAGAGAGAGCAGGCCCGCCTGCGATCTGAAACTTGCCCGAGCTGCCGCGGTGGTCGCGCTGCTGGTGGAGTTGGGGACCCTGGAGGAACACGGCTGGGGTCAAGGGGGCGCCCTGGCTGCAGGTTGTGAGCGGCTTTTCTACCAGCTACCCCACCCCGCATGGCAGGCTCCGGGTGCTCTCTCCACCACTGTCCAAGGCAAGCTCGTGCTTGCCGAAAGCCACGGACCCCTCGGATTTGGCAAACTCCAGTCTCCAGGAGCCTACGTGAGCGCGCCTCAGTGTGTGTGTATGCGTGTGTGTGTGTGTGTGTGTGTGTGTGTGTGTGTGTGTGTCTATATGTGTGTCTATGACGCGCGTGTGGCTGTCGATGAGTCAGAAACCAACCCCAGCTCGCCTTTGAGGACCGAGGCGCGGACCAGAGGCTTGAAGCACACACCCGCCACCAGCCCCGGGGGCTGTAGGGGATTCCTCGGCAGCTCCCCGCCTCTTAGTCCTGGACCTGAATGCTTTAAGCTAAGTTTCCGGGCAAGTGGCTCTGACCACCGCAGGGAGCAGAAACTCGACCGCTTGCTCATTCGTCGGGAAGAAGAGAGAAGGGAGACCCGGTGGGTGTCGCCAGGCGCTCAGCAACGCAGCTCTAGAGCCACTGGAGGCTTCGCAGCATCTTTAAGGAGATAGAAAAGGAGTCCAAGAGCTTGGAAAAGCCAAGGGCGGGGGGGGGGGGCTTGTTTCGCAAGATAGGCAGTCATGTGCAAACTCCTTGGGAGCCTGAGTTGGTGGGCGTCAGTCAGGGTGGGGGCGGGGGTGCCAGGCAGGTTCGTTGGGGTCAGGTTGGGAGACCTGGAAAAGATGAGAACCTTGAAGAGGGGTCCTTTTCGAAAGAGGCAAACTATAGGCTTCTCTTTGGGTAAAGTTAGTTTAACTTGATTAGGAAAAAGCATCTCCCCCAAAGACAACATCTTTCTTCTAGAAAGGGGTACTCGCGTTGCTAAGAAAATGGCAAGAATTTCTGAAAAAGCAGCTGGTGCTGCTCTGTGGAGGGTGATTAGCTCACAGACTGGTACTGGGGAGCGAGCTAACCTGAGTGCAGAGAAATTGGATGGCGGGGAAAGCAGATGATTTGAAGTATTGATTTCTTCCACCAGCGGTACGGTATGAACTTTAAGATAAAGTGCAGAAACAAACGAAAGACGTGCATTGTTAGAGGAAGGGGCGGTCACTACCCAAGATCTGCTTGTCGGTGGGAAGTGCTGGCGAGCAGTGCCTTACCGAGACTTGCGGTTTCCGGCTCAGCCACCACCACCATTTTCAAAGAAGGAGAATTATACAGCATATGCATTAGGCCTTGCTGAGCTCCAGTTTGCCCTTTCAGCATCTTGAGCATGGACAAATGACTACGAAAACTGCTTGCAACTGTTCCTACGGAAGAACAAGGAGAAAAACAAAGGCAATAGTTTCAAATCTTATCCCAGGATTCAGGCAGCGCTGACATGGGGAGAGAGGTCTGGGCCAAATTTGAAAGAGTGAGACTTATTCATGATTTTACCTGAATTGCTGCCAAAAAGCTTACAAACCCTTCATTCCCTAAAAATAGCAACGTTCTTCAAGTATAATTTGTTTACCTCAATTAAAAATAAAACCTCTCCTTAGTGTTATAAAGTGCTTATGAAGGTAAGGGTTGGCTGTACTAAAAAAAAATCAAGCTTTTTATTTCTAGATCAATATGATGTGCTCTCAACATCTAATACCATGTAAAAGGAACCTTTTTACAACATCAATAGCAGGCAGGCATGTCTACTAAGAACCTCCTTTCCTGGAATCACGAGGCAGTTTGATTTCTTTCGCTTTCACAAGAAGCACGATTATGACACCATTCCTTATAAACAAGGGGTGGAAAAATAGGACGAGATGGAAAATCTGGAAAGTAGCAAGTCATTTATTCACTTCTAAAAACCAGGCAAACAAAAACAAGCAAATAAAGAGACATTAAAAATACTCCAGTTACGGATCATTGTCGAAGGGAAGAATTTTAGTTATTCTGTGACATTTATTGAAGCTGGAGGGGGTGGCTTGTTGATTTTTTTTTTTTTTTGAGAGAGAGAGAGAGAGAGAGAGAGAGAGAGAGAGAGAAAGAGAGAGAGAGAGAGGGAGAGCTCCTAATGTGTATTAGAGCCGAAACTACATCTGTTACCATTTAAAAACTGGGAGATTCCATCCTGTTTCTGAGACCATGCTGCAGGTATTTTGCATGGGCTTTCCAATGTGCAAAACAAACCACAAGTGTGTGTGTGGGCAGGAGTAGAGTGTTGGGGGGGGGAGCATCTGCTGAGGAGGAACCTGCCTCATAGAATGAAACCCCCAATTAAAGTGTATCTGTGAGATGTGTCTGCTTTGGCTCAGTGCAGCAGACGGCAGCCCGTTCTTTAATTTACAGTTTCACGCCTAGGGATGGCAGTAGAGCAAGCTTCCAACACTCAGCTTTCTCTTTTTATGTTTTGCCTTTCAGCCTGGGCTTCTCCCCTGGAGTTGTTTAAGCGTTCAGGCTCCATCCTCTGCCGTGGCCATTACCTGCTTGCATTTAGGACCTGGGTCATCTTATTAGTTGTCACTATGTAAGCCCAGATCGAAGCAGGCCAGGTCTGTATGCTACAGAATCAATCAGTTGAAAGTGAAAAATGAAGCCAATTAGCTGATTGCGTGGGTGTCCCAGAGGCCTGACATCTGACTTTCCTCTCCTGATTGGCCAGTTAGTTCTTTGGTTACCTGGTAGCCTAACCCCAAGTTTGTGAAAGACGCATCACTATCTGGTGTGACTATGCATTTTAACTTTCCTTTGCCTCCTGCACCATCAGCCTCTGGGCTTTCAATAGAAAATGGCCTCCCAGGAAGAACAACCCGGATGTGTCTTTGCAGAGCAGGCAGGTTTCCTGTTGAATTCGGCTCTATGGTTTTCCCTACTCAGTGCTGTGGCTCTTTGCACTCTATCTTGTCTAGCGAGGTAGAAGTTTTAATCCAGGCTCATTACAGGAGATAGGCAAGTAAGTTGTTGGACACGTCTGTCGGCCTTTTGTTTTTGGTAGGAGAGGAGTAGGAGAAGCTTGGCATTCCAGGAAGCATTGGTTCCAGGAATAGAAATAGACAAAGCAGGAAACACCAGGTAGAATTGAATATATGTATGTTTTCTTTCTGGCTATTCCACAATTCTTAAAGGGACAACAGTGTTTAGATCCATAGGGATGTATCCAAGGCCTGCAACTTGGAGGAATCTACTTCCATCTCCAGCACCCACATAAACATCGCAGGCATGGTGACATGCTGGGGATGCAGAGACAGGAAGATGCCTGGGGCTCACTAGACAGCCAGTTCAGCTTAGTGAGTGAACTCGGGAACAGTATTGACAGTGGTAATGATGGTACTCATGAGCGTGATACCCGAGGCTGTCTTTAGCATCTACATGCACACATGTGCATATTCATCCATGTATGATGTATGTCTGTTTGCACATATGTGACACAATACACAGTAATGAAAAGAAAGGCTTGTCCTGACATACATAGGTTTGTTGTGGTCTTCCTGTAAGATGAGCTTCCTTCTGGTAGCTTTGGTTTGAAAATATTCTGCACCTTTTATAAATTTCTATAAATGTGGGATCAAAGGATTTTGGTGGTGACTACTATTTTTTTTTAATGCTATTTCAAATACTTTACACATGTATGGCTCTTTTAGTCTCCATAACAACACGGGGTAGAGCCTTGTCTTGTAATTCCCATTATACAGAGAATGCAAATAAGACAGAACTGAGTGCTAGTTAGGAGCAAGTAGTGGGGACTGGTTTGGCAGCCAGAGGCCAGCTTCCTCTTACTTTGTCCACTTTATCCATTCCTCTCTGCAACCCAAGGGCACTGTGAGGCTACACATCTGTTCCTTGCATGTCTCTGGTGATGCCATTTATTTGCCTTTACAAATAGTGAACATCTCCTTTGCTTGCCCAAATCTTCACACCTTTCTCTCTCTTCTTACTTTTTTTGTTTTGTGTGTAGTATGCACATGTACATGTTCATGTGTGCTTACACAAATGTATGTGCAGGTATGTACACAGGCATGGGGGAGGCCAGAGGTTGATGCCAAGCATTTTCCTCAGCTACTCTTACCTTATTCTTTTGAGTCAGGGTCACTCCCTGAACCTAGAGCTCACCAATTCAGCTAATCTGCCTGGCCAGCAGGCCCCAGTGACCCTTCCTCCTGTTTCTGCCTCCCAGTTTGGAGATTTTTATGTGGGTGCTGAAGTTGCTGTTTGAACAGCTCAGCATTGACATTGCTAACTAGTCTACCCCCACCCCCAGCCCTCTTTTTCTTTTCTTTTTTATATTGTACATAGAATTCTTTGGGGTGAAGTTGTCTGTTTTGGTGGAGCCAACCATAACCACCTGATGCTTTTTCTCTCTTGGTGATGGACTTTGCTAGATACTTGAGTTTATTATTTTATTTGATTTGGATAGTTTATTCGGCCAGAGAAACAGACAGTCTTTAGATTGGTCAAATTCCTGAATCAAATAGAATAATTTTACAGTTTCTCAGATACATTAAAACTCTCTCTCTCTCTCTCTCTCTCTCTCTCACACACACACACACACACACACACATGCATATATACACATTTAGGCATGTATTCATGTCCCTTTTATACATGAGCTCATATTAGTTTGGTTATATTTTCAATTCAGACTGATAGTTGCTTTTCTCATCACCCCATGTTTTTCCAGGAGTCTTCTGTAAGGAGTTGGGCACCTAACATTCCTGTCCATCATGAACCTTTTGTGCCTTTTCCTGGTTGGGTCCTTATATCATGTTCTTCCACACTGTAGTTGTGGGAAGGGGAGAAATGACATTTGATGTCAGCAGCAATACAGAGAGGATCTTTCTTGCTGGCTTCACTGTTCCTGTGGCCCTAGTGGAAATATAAAAGTGCAGGGTTTGCATTGGAATGAGAATGGGGTCACCTCCCCTTTGTAGTCATCATCAAGGAAGCAGAACTCCCTTCCAAGAGACCATAGGAAATCAATGATCACACCTTGCCAGCAAAGAGGTAAATGTGTGCAGCAGATGGCATTAAATCAAAGGGCAGCAGAAACGTGACTCACTCTCCGAGACGGTGTGACTTTTTGGTCCCTTCAAAGAATTCACACTTTTGATATAATACTTGTATTTAAATCTTCCCATTTTGTTCGCACTATAATATGTTTTAAAAACGAAGAAAAGAGGAAAATGCCATTACCCTATGTTACAATCTTTTCTCCCAAAGATGCTTGTTTAAACAAAGCCCAGTGCCTTTCTGGAATGAGTTGCCTGATCTATCCCTCACTCCCTTTTTTTGTTAATAAGAATCAATGTGATTTATGGAATGTAACTGGGCTTGTGTGCAATTGTTTATTTCTTTGGTGAATTTACTTAGGCAGAAGAGGAGCTTGCATTGAGAGAAGGCTTCCCTTGGCCAGAAAGGACTTTAGAGGGATCCTAGTACAGAGGGGACCTGGGGTGAGGTAGGGGGAAGATGGCTGAAGTGTAGGGAGATGCAGGAACAGAGACTTAATGAAATGTGGAGAAGCAGGTGTGTGGCTCTAATATGCTGCCCTCCCTCTGTAGAGCGCACTTCTGATTGCTTTGTGAGCTCGTCTTCCTGTACATTTGAAATTGAGCTGCAGGTAATAGCTAAAGATAAAGGGAATGTCTGGTCTATACCAGAAGACAACAAGGCACCCTAAAAATCTCTTGAGGGAAATAGCCTTAGGAGCCAAACTTGCTGGGAAAAGTCAGGAAGGAGAAGGAAGGAGACCCAGCAGCAACCTTAACCACATTTTATTCCAATTTATTATTTCCAGTAGCGGTTTGTCCCTAATGTTAACAATGAGTGATTATGATTCCGTAGTTTCGTTTACAGCATAAATTAGCATTTTGTTTTCCGTTACAGCTTTTGAATGAGGAATTATAATGTATAATTTGCTGAAAATAGATGTTATCATCTCTTAGGAGGAGAACAACCACATAAACTTGAACAAATGATAAAAATGGAATCAATTACGTTTCAAATGGAAGTAGTTTACAAACCTCCAAATACAAAGTGGCACGAGTAGCTGGTTATTGTAACAAATAATTAGTTTTTTTAAAACAACGTTTATTGAATTCCATTGACAATTTGGTAATTGTTCCCACCCAGTTGGCTGTAGTGCTCCCTCTACTGAGATGGAACTGGCAGGAGATGACTACATTTTATAAGCTGCTTTATGCCTCATTATTTCATGGTATACCCAGAACATATACTTCCTTTACTTTACTTGTAACCCTTCCTGAGTAATAGGAAAATAGTGAATTGTGTCACCAATCTTTGGTGACAGATGACTATCCAAGGGCTGGCTGATGCATTTTCAGGTTGCAGCAGGGGAGAGAAGAGGTGGTCGCAGTAGAGATGGGAGTGGGTGATCACAGGCTGAAGGAAGACCCTTTTATGTGACCTCTCACACAGGTTAATCATGTTCTGATTTGACTTTCTCAGACCCTCACTTCCACCCTTAATGTTTTCTCTCTGGATTGTAACTCCTTATGTGCACGTTCTACCAAGGAAGCTTCATTGGAGTGAAAGCCATGGCTCTCCATGTTCCTTGCCCCTCACTATCCCCCTCCTATAGCAGGCAGCATGCATGTGCTGGAGACATGGCCGAGATATCAGAAAACAACTTTTTTCCCCCTTTATGTGTGTTACTTTATATCTCTGTGTTCCATTGCTTGGGAAGATGAAGTCAATTCTGCGATGTCATTTTTGAAAATGGGAATCTGACTTGGAGAACAAATGAATTCTGTTTCTATTAACTTGTCCCCAGGGAAGAGCATGGTTGGGTTACCATAGGCTCACTCGTACTTCTTAATTTCTAAAATGAAAAAGTATAAAGTCTATGCTTAATACACTCAGAGAGTGTAAGGGGATAAGTGAGAATCAGGGGAGGGTTACATCTCCACGCTCTTTGGCAACTGCTACACACTGAGTGGATCATTCATTTTTGATTATTTCTAAAAGATTAATCCATTTCTTTAAAGTTAATATGCAGAGAAATATGTTCAACATCTCTTTATTTTTAGATTCCCACGATTTAGTCTGAAACAAATCAGTGGTGCATTATATACACACAAGAATGTATCTAATGACGGGAATGAGCAGATGCTGGGAAAGATGCTTTGCGTGAAGCCGCAGGAACTGCAGGAGGGAATCGGAAAAAAGTCTCTAGAAGTTGGAGGGCTTGTGAGGTGAGCGCTGTGAGGCGGCTCAGTCACCAAGCTTTCAATGTGCAGGGCAGGGCAGAAGAGAGGACACTCAGCCTCAGCACAGTTGGTGAGGGTTCAGAGAGACTACAGACCTGGAAATTCTGTGCTGAGAACTCTTCAGGGCATGGTTAAGATAGGTCTTCTCACTCTATGGGATACCTACAGCAGAGAGTTTAGGACACAGTAGATTCTCAATAAATTATACTGGCCTGTCACGGCAAGATCCACATATTGGGTACACACACACATACATTCATTTGCCTATAGTATGTATACACGAGATAGATGCATAGATAGATAATGCCACTTGCATTACATATGTCTATATATAAAGCATATAGACACATCTATCCATATATAATACATGTATCTTCCTTTGTTTACCATTTATTCATGTCTATGTATAACTGTCGGTCACATATCTACCTATCTATATAAGTACCTACCATCTAATTATCATCTCTCATCTGGTCATCATGAACTTTTAAATGGAAATGGACAGGGGGGCACTCTTCCGTGTGAACTTGGGCCTTCTTTGGGTTGATTGATTTATCAGTAGACCCCTGCTGAACTCTTCCTTAGCAAAGGGAAGGAGATGGCGCAGTTGGGATCTTGTGAGCCAGACTGGGGAGTCCTTTGACACATTGTCCTTTCTCGCACCAGCCAGCCAGCAAGCAAACAAGCTTTCAAACTTGGGTGAAACTTAAGATCTCTGCACCATTGAAATCTGCTCGCTTGACAACGTCAAAAGAACAGTTTAATTAGTAAGTCAAATGTAAAGCTTTATTTTAAGGTTTTATTGCACTTCAATGGATTGCTAAACTTTTTATGAGATTAAAATTAGTCACCCAAGCTAGAGAGTGAAATAGTATCAGAAGTCAGGGGACACACTCTGAGGCCCGTGCAGCTCTGCTAATGAAATCCTTGACGCCTTGCTTTGCATGATGTCAACCTAAAAGGGTTACAGGGCTTTGAAGAAAAGAGTCCAAAACATCACAAATAGGGCTGGAATCATCTCAGAAAAAAAAAAAAACTTGTCAAAGTATTATGGGCTATTCTTATGGGTTTAAGAAGTAAGACTCCATTGCTAATTGATTTTTCTGACCCTGATAGTAATAGTTTAAAAATTATCTCCCCCGATTTCACTGGTCCTAAAGAACAGTGTTTACATGTATTACAAATAAATATTTATTTTTCAAAAACTTGGTCTTACTGATCCTTCCGCTCGCTATATCAGTATAGTCCACTATGAAGATTATTTGGAGCATGTTTGTGAAATGTAAGTGGTTCTCTCTCATGGTCATTCTCATAATGGAATAAGAATATGCCTATGAAAAGAAGGTCTGTTAGCCTTGAGTCCAGGCCCAGGGACAGAAGAAGTGTTAAAGAACCATACTGGCTACTTATTCAGGGAGTTATGTTAGAGTGCTTGTTTACAGTGACATTTAACACTTGCATTGTGGGGCCTGGGAGTCAGCCTTATTGAATCTCTTCATTGTCTGTATAACCAGTTACGGCCTCTCTAAGTATCCCCTCCTGTAGCTTTTATTGAGGTCATCACAGGCTAAAGAGTCTTCCCCAAGCATCACTTAGCTGCTTAAATAAAGTAATTAGAAATTGCTCTGCAATGTGAGATTGGTTGAAAATATTCAAATATTCCCTTTCTAGAGATTTTTTTTAATCGTTTACGTAGGAATAGACCATATTTAAGAAAGTTTTGAGTCAAGGTGTGATGGATCAAACTTGAAATCCCAGGAGTTGGGAAGCTGAGGCAGGAGGATCACTACGTGTTCTAATAGCAAGTTCCAAGCCAGCTAGGGCTCCTCAGCAAGACCCTATTTCAAAAATGCAATAAAAAACCCCAACAGTGTATAAATATTAAGCATTGTTTGAATGTGAGTTGTTACTAGTTTGTTTATGTCCTTTATACTTAGAGTAAAAATAGCTACAGACTTTTGCCAATTGATTTATAAATGTCTTAATTTTTTTATATTGGTGTGTGTGTGTGTGCGTGCGTGTGTGTGTGTGTGTGTGTGTGTGTGTGTGTGCCTGTGTATTTTGATGTGTCTCAGCTTTGACATCCCACATCATTTGCAACATTAAATACAGCAAAAGGCACAGGATAGGTGCTAACTAACATTCTACTGGTCATTTATGAGAGAAGTAACCTGGAACTCACTCTATTAACCTAGAGACATGATCATCTCATGGCACACAATTATGAATTAAGAAGACCAAGAGCTAGAGGGAGAGAAAGAAGATTCTTCTAAGTGCCTCCACATAAGGACATTTTCTGAAGAGCAGAGTTTTTCTCTTGGATCTAGGATCTCTCTCTCTCTCTCTCTCTCTCTCTCTCTCTCTCTCTCTGCATTCTAATTTATAGAGAATATGTCTCTATATTTTCCTGGATAACTTAAATATATATTTAAACTTTGTTTCCCTGAGTACCATTGTTGCAAACTATATCTGGAAAAATGATTAAAGACATTTTTTCTTTATAGATATGTATCTCATGATAATTGTTTTGTTTTGGATTTTTTCTTAGAAAAAAAATCAGAAAAAAAAGAAAATCAAAACCACTCTTAATTGAACACTTAAAGAGAGTTACAGACCACATTTCAATGCAAATTTTCCCAGTCTTTATTTATTTCTGTGTTGTGTATAAGTGTGTGGGTACATGTACTATAGTGTGTGCATGGCTGACAGAGGACAACTTATTTCACCAGCCCCAACTTTTTCTCTAGGCATTACTTGTAAATGTTTTTATAACTTGATTTTTTTAGCCCATTTTCCATATGCTGCTTCATATCCCTCTGTGTCATATGTGCCTGTTAGATACTCTATTGCATAATTATAATACCATTTGCTTAATCTTCCTGTACCATTAGGTATTTAGGTGTCATGAGTTAATACTAGATGATGCACATCTTAATTCCTACTTTAGGACAATGTACAGTAATAGAAAGTCTTGGATAAAGAGCACACAAAACGTCAAGACTTTGTGATTGCTGTCTCTCCATGAAGAAAAATCAGCTCACCCCAGCAGCTATGTGCCAGAGTACCAAATGGTGGCTGTTTTAAAATGGACTCTCTTTTTCCAGAATATTCTCTACCTATTGAAAACTCAAACCTTTTTTAGTTGCCATATCAGTCCAAAGGTCACAATTCATTCCAGAAAAGATCTTTCTCTTACATAGATTCTGCAAACTCAGCTATTGGACCATATGGCATTCAAGCCAATGGTGGGGAGCTTTGACCCTGGTTATCAGGCAGGACCTTGATGCTCTTCAATCCATAGTTCTGACACACCTACCAGCTTAGTTCCACTGAGGCGCACAGAAAATGCCTTTCTAGTCACTGAGCTTCTTACACTGGAAAGAAGTCAGCCTGGGCTCCCAGTCAGGTTCTTACACCATTCCCAGGAAAGTCTAAGACCACCCTTGCAGAATACAGGAATGCATCATGTTTCTTGTGTAGACTGGACTCAACCATGGTACACCATAAATATTTCTGTGAAAATAAAATTTTTAAACAAAATGAAATGTGTCCACGTGGTGCAGACATGGCCATGGTGCTGCATGTTCCTCTTCTGTCATCAGTTGGCAGTTCCAACTTTGTTGGATCTTGTCTTTTCAAAGCTAACTCCCCTTCTCCACATCTCACCTTTGCTACAGTCTGATTCTTCCTTAAGAAAGGACAGAGGGGGAAGGGACAGGGACTGCTCATTTCTTCACACCCTTCAGGCCTAGAGCAGTGCTTCTCAACTTTCCCAGTGCTGCATCTCTTTAGCACAGTTCCTCATGTTGTGGTGACCCCCAACCATAAATAACATTATTTTGTTGCTACTTGATATAGCAATTATGAGTAGTAACATAAATATCTGATATGCAGGATATCTGATATATGACCCCAAAGGGATCTGTGTATACAGGTTCCAGGGCAGAAAGTTGTATGGCTACCCCCATACACATGCCGCATCTTACTCTCTTCCCAGCTAGTTTCTCATCTCCCAGATGCTTCCCCTGCTCCTGAGAGCTCACCTACTTGCTGGTCTTGTTTCCTCTGATACTCCGTGGTGGTCTTTAGCATCCTCATGTGGAGGACTATCACAGTTGCAACACTGCAGGCAGCCCCATCATGCTACCCTAGCCCCATCCTTCAGAATACCTCTGCTTTTGGAACCTCAGACTCCATTATAACCACACCAGATGATAGCCTTAAGGCTCTCCCATATGCTTCCTTGGCCATTTATTTACAAGATTTCTGATCCCTGAACCGCTCTCCCTTCTTTCTATTCTTCAAACACCCACTGTCCCTATTCCCTGGTAATGAGTGACAAATCTCAGGATCCATTGCTTAAACTGCTATCTTGTCCAAGGCACAAAAACCATAATCTCTTACCCTCCTATAATCTGTCCACACACACACACACACACACACACACACACACACACACACACACACACAAAACCAGTCTTCCATCAGTCCAACATCCTGTTTGCTTCATTGTACAAGCCATGGATAAAGACCAGTTATTCCAAAGAATGACATTGTTCTCAACCTCTGTACCATTCACTGTCTCCATCTGCAACTTCAAACACTGTCTGTTACTCTTGACCCCCTTGACCATCATTGGGCTCCTTCCCAGATAAGGATTCCTGGTCATCCAAGTTTTCTGGCCTCTTATCCCAAAATCACCACTGTGGCTTTCCTTCCACCAATGCTGTGGACATATCTCTTTCCTTGGTTCTAGACTTTGATCTAACTAATGACTTTATGATTCAATAAAGTTCGGAAAGAATGCAACCAAATCTCTTACTTGAAGATATCCCTCTGTGAACTTTTCACTTCCACAAGAGGGCTGTTTTCCTCCATCCTTTTTTGGTGTGACGTGAAAGGTTCAGCTTATAGTGGAGAACATAAGTTTTAATGACATCGTGCCTGAGGTTGATTGTAGCTCACAGGTTCTTAGAGCAAGAGGCAGATAATATTAAGGCAGAGTGATAAATTTGTGGTATACTCAGCAAGAGAATTATATTCACTCATGATTTTAAATCCCATTCCTCCTCCTCTTCTTCCTTCTTTTTCTTTGGTAACTGCTAATATGAATTTGGCCCTCAACCCTTTGCTAGTCTTGTGGTAATGTCTTAATTCATAAATGTTGGAACTCGTTTTTTCTTAAATCTTAGTGCAAGGGGTATATGTGTGTGTGTGTGTGTGTGTGTGTGTGTGTGTGTATGTGTGTGTGAGAGAGAGAGAGACAGACAGAGAGAGAGAGAGACAGAGAGAGAG
>NW_022196905.1:45667309-45695962 GCF_008632895.1 Mastomys coucha | reverse complement strand
GGGGGGGGGGGGAGAGCGCATACATGTGCCAAAGCATGCATGTGGAGGAGGTTGGGGGCAGTCTTTTTGTGTTGCTGCACAGTGTGTCCAGGATAGCTGTCCCTGGAGTGCCCTTATTCCCCATCTCACTCTAAGACGAATGGAATGACAGATATACAGGCACTGTCTTTGGCTTTTGTTGTCGTTGTTGTTGTTGTTGTTGTTTTAATGTCAGGTCCAAGGATCTAAAATCAGGTTATCAGGCTTCTGTAGCATGCTCTTTTATCTACTGAGCCATCTCCTCATAATGTCATAAGTGTTGGAATTTTATCAGTCTTTTCTTTCTTTCTTTTTTTTTTTTTTCAAAACAGGGTCTTCCTGTGTAGCCTGGGCTAGTCTGGAACTCACAGAGCTCTGCCTGCTTTTGTCTCTCTAGTGGTAGGATAAAAAGTAAAAGGCACCATGCCTGGTTCAGCCTTGTGTGTATCTATGTCTGTCTATCTGTCTGTCTGTCTATCTATCTATCTATCTATCTATCTATTGATGTATCAATGATTTGACTCCGCTGAGTATAGCCTTTTTCTCCTGTGGTCCTTCTATTATTTGTCATCTTGTCTCCTCCCCCTTCTTTTTCTCCTTCCCTTCTTGACTCTCTTGCTTTGTCTAACCTTAAATGTTGATCCTGAGGTCTCACTACGAGTCCATTCCCTCTTCATTGTGTCCTTTTTTTTTTTTTTCTTTAGAGGAATCTCCCCACACATGAAATCAGCCACCTCACTGTTTCAGATTTGTATTTCAGATAAGCCCTCTCTCCTATGTGTTTCAAGATTATGTAACCAGCAAGATATTCACAAGTCTCATAGACGTTTGTAACACAGAATGTGGAAGAGAAACTTTCCATCCAGATTGCTTGCTTTTGAATTACTTATCTGGGTAGAAGGCAATGATACTCAATATATATTTTAAAAAGTGCTGTTACTTTTTTGCAGTGTACTAGAAGTCACTCCAAGACTTTGGTCTAAAACAGCATCCATGAGGAAGTATACAATATGCATCAAGGACATGTGTTGAGGTCAGCTGCGTGGTTCTTCTGCTGGAGTCTGCGGTTGGATCACTTGTGTCTGCAGCCAGCCAGCAGCTAGGTAATTTTGCCTATGGTGGCAGATGGCTGGCTACTGACAGGGGAGTGGGCTAACTGAGCTGTGAGTCCAGGTACCCGTCATTCACAGCTAGCTGTAACTGACCCAATAGTAGTGATCACTGGATTCCTAGGAAGAACAAGAAGAGTGAGGTCTCAGGGGGCCTGGATTGGAGCTCACAAGAGATCACTTCTAGATCAGAAGCAATCACAGGGAGCCCCCATCCATGGAGAAGAAGAAGGGATTCTAACTCTTGATGGGAGAGTTTATCTTTCAGAGAGTCTTTAAAGACTTACCGTAGGGAAGTTTCGTGCATCTGTGGCAAAGCGCGTAGCCACCTCTTAGCTTACTGCAGCCGTAATCCTAACTGACTCATACCATGTGTTCTTTTACTTAAGGCCAGTCATTAGATCAAGATAATATTGTCTCTATGATGGCTCTCCCACTTGTCTACATCTTCAACAGATGCCCAATATGTTTCTCACACTTGACGTCTGCATTAGTTTTTAAGGCCAGTGTATCAAAGTGCCGGAAACTGGGCGACCTGATCCACTGATATTTACCAGATTGTAGTCTGCAGGCTTGAGGTCTGTGGTGCTGGCAGTTTGGATCCTTTCTCTGAAGATGGCCACCTCCTCCCCATGTCTCATAGAATACTCCTGTTCTATGCATCTCTGTCCATGTCTCCTCTTCTTGTAAGGGCACTGGTCTTGTTGGATTAGGAGACACTTTAATTTTGTCCCATGCATATAATTTATACCTGCAAGGACCCTTTCTTCCAACCTGTCCACATTCTGAACTTAACCAAAGTTATAACTGTTAGTATAACTTTCTATCAGCTATTTTTCAGTTTCACTCCACTGTAGGTGGAGGAGATGGCTCAGTGGGCACCTCCATAAAACTGGACCTGGTAGCACATGTCTGTAATCTCTACCCTCCTGTAGGGTGAAGGGAGGCAGAGGCAGTACAGTCTCCAGAAGCTCTTGGACATCTACCTAGGTGTACCTAGCTGCTAACAAGAAAGACTGCCTTAAATAACCTAGAAGGGTTATTAAGGATTATCTGAGGTTGTCTTCTGACCTACATACACATGCTAGTGTGTGCATGGACTACTATCACATACACAAATGTGAATGAACACACACATAGAACAATGTGTTCCAGGATGAGGCTGAGATCTCTGGTCCTTTATAGGATGGCTAATGTCAAGTGTTACCATTATTTTTATCTGCTATTCTAGACTCTAAGCTCTTTGAAGGTAGGATATTTGCCTTAATCTCTTCTAAGTCATGGGAGAGTGAGTCCCTTGATACATAGTGACTACTTTGAACAAAAACTGCACATTTTTTCCACTTATAGAAATAGAAGTAAAATTAGCTACTATGAGGGCATGGTCTGCCAGAGTCGTGATGATCTAAAGATTTATAAGATAAAGAAAGAGCAGCAAACGCAGATTCTGCGCTTTTAGGCTGACCATTGACATGGAAGTGACAAAATTCTGGTCTCAGTCATTTGCAACAGGATTCTGACCAGTATAGAATGATAGAAGATTGACAGAGTGGGTCTTACCAGACCTGCTGTGTCATTAGCATGTGATCTGTTAACTAAAGAAATGGGACACCTTGCCAATGACAATGATGTTAAAATTGTCTGAATCAGTCTGTATTATTCAGGATTCTCTAAGAAACAGACAAGAGCATCTATCTATCTATCTATCTATCTATCTATCTATCTATCTATTCTATCATTTATCATCTGTCTATCTATCTATATCTATCTTTATCATATATCTATCATTTATCATCTATCTATCTATGTCATCTATCATCTATCTATCTATCTATCTATCTATCTATCTATCTATGTCATCTATCATCTATCTATCTATCTATCTATCTATCTATCTATCTATCTATATCTATCTATAAATCTCTCATCTATTGGATCTGTCTGTAATTAATTGGCTCATGCTGCTCTAGAGATCTGGTAAGTCCAAAATCTTCAGGGTAAGCTGTCAGGCTTGAAATGCAGGGAAGAGCCACAGCTTAACTTACAAGGAAACATCACTCAGCCTTCATCAGACTGGATGAGGTTTACCTACCCCAGAGAGGGTAATCTGCTTTGCTCAAATCCATTCATTTAAATGTTGATCATCCAATTTAAACACTGCACAAAAACATTCAGAATAATGTCTGGTCAAATCTTTGGGCATTGTGGTCTGGTCAGTGGACATGTACAGTCCACTATATCACACAGTCCATGTTTGATGATCCCATGGCAGAGAGTATATAAAAATAATTTATCCACTGATCTGTATACATGGGTAGAAGTGGATACTTTCTGAGTTATATATCAGTCGGTGTTTAAAAGCATACTCAGTAGTTAAAGATAAATAGCCATAGGACTTAGGGTAACCACTGTTAAAATAGGAAAAGGCCTGAATATTTAAGGAAACTTTAATATTCTTATTTGAGGGTTAGTTAAATTCTGGTCAATAAGATACAACAGAAATATAGAAACAGTATTCATTTTTATGCAAACATGAAATCAAAGTTTATGGTGTGTGCTTGGAGTGTTAAAACAGTGAAAATTATGATGGTATTGGATTGGGAGGGCAGGCTCAAGTGCTGACAGCCTATGTTCTTACCCCCACCCCAACCGCCCCCAGTATCTACTCTGTCTGTGGCTCTCATCAAAAGTCCGATGCTTCCTGGCTTTAAGCAGATGCTGAGGAGTTCAGAGAAGAAACCACTCTTTTCTTAGACAGTTTTCAGTTTTTTAAAAAATCCTTTCATAGTAGTAGTGTCTGTGGGTGGCCATTCATGAGGCAGGGAGCGGTGGGTCCCTGCATTATCATAGGGCCGTGAAAACACTGGTAGAGCTTGCGACAAACTATTTTCTTTTCTTCAAATGGCTAGATATTCAGATGATGAAATACTCTCTTCCAAGATGACTGTAGGCACCTGGCCCAGATTTAATATGCAGTGTTTATAAAATCAAGGCGCAAAAGAAAGGTTACTCGTAGTGATAAATTCAACAAGGCTGTTATTAATGCTGCCATCATTTTTCCTAGTGCATGTCATCCCTTCACTTTTACCAGGAAGACTCCTGGAAACATTTCTATCTTCCTAGGCAGACTCTGCTAGGATTCTGCCTTGCTTTAACATCGTAGCCTCCGCAGCATGGAGTCCTCCCACAGGAAAGTTCCAGAGGGAGTGTGACTAGGTGTGACAGGGAAGGCCTCATGCTTCACAGTGGGTTTTGCACACCACCAATCCTATCTTCTGATCTGTGAAATGGAACGTCTACCTCTACTTTCCCATTTTAGGAGTTAAATGAGATTATAGGCTCAATGAACTTAGGAACACGTTTGGCATGTAGGGAACAAGTGGTGATGCCAGTTTTATACTGAGAGACAGACTGGTCAAAGTATAGAGAATAATTGATTGTTAAATTCTCAGACTGAAGTGGGACATCTGTATGAACCCCTCCCCACAACCCCTGCCCAAGCGTCAAGGCTCAGAGAACAGTGTGGAAGAAGGGACAAAAAGAAATGTAAGACCTGGAGGAGAAGGAGCAGTGTGGAATGTTGACAGAGGGCATGGCACGGCTGTGGTCCCCTTGAAGTCAGAGAAGCTGTGAGAACCTACACAATCTCTGCAGAAGATTGGACCCATCAGCACTCTGTCAAGGAGAAGGAAAGAGCTTTGGGGATCCTACCCTTCCACTTATTTGCAGATAACGGTTGGTGGGGGATGATGGGACATTTTCTTCAGTGGTAAAACCATCAGTGAGGCAAATGTTCTCCTGTAAACAAACTCTCTCAAACAAATTACTATAAACAACCCAAATGGGACCCACACCAACACACACACACACACACACACACACACACACACACACACACATACACCATGAGCGGAAACAAAAGACAGACCAGTTGGGAGGAAGAAGAAGGTTAATGGGGATGGGGGTAGGGATGGGGACCAGAGAGGATAAGGAGGGGATATGATAAAATACATTGTGTACGTGTATAAAAATGTCATAATAACCCATTATTATGTATAATTTACATATATTAATAAAACATTAAGAATGAAAGAGAAAGAGAGATGGTATATTAAATGATGTTAATTAGATATACAAGAGACCATTTTGAGAAACCATAGTCTCTTTGGTTCAGCTAACCCATGCTGGATTTATTCACAGAGATCATGATGATGATGAGTCCAGTTTCAGTACAGTATTTTCTAAGAATGCACTTGTTTATTGCTTTATTCAGAAGCCTTATGCTCAAATATACACGAGTCAGGTCATTTCTAGGAGGTTTGTACTCTGATTAAGATTTTAATATTTCCCTCCTGATTTCTGCATGCAAAAATGGAACAATTTGCTCATTTATTTGCAAGGAATAAAAACATATAATACCAAAGAAAATTAGAAGGCAAAACTCTAGAATAACATGATTCTTCAGAAAATACAATCCAATTATAGAAGACAGGTAATATCCAGTTCTTTTTTGGTTGACCTATAATAAATGCAGATTGTCTAGGTATTTAATATAGAGTGGTATTTCAAAGCCAAATGGTGGCTATTATTTCTATTATTGGGGGAGAAAGTAATATCAAGGTGGAAATTAGTACTCTGGGCATAGAAATGGGGGAATGTCTTATGAACAAAAATGTCTCAGAAACACCCATTCTTTTGAGCACAAGCTAGGAGGCTGTCCTTCCGAATAATGGAA
Source organism: Mastomys coucha (assembly GCF_008632895.1). Taxonomy (NCBI): domain Eukaryota; kingdom Metazoa; phylum Chordata; class Mammalia; order Rodentia; family Muridae; genus Mastomys; species Mastomys coucha. The sequence goes on along the minus strand of NW_022196905.1, from coordinate 45,690,100 downwards.
TAATGCTTTGGTACTGCCTATGGCAGGGCTGGCACTATTTGAGGACTTGGGCACAGAGAGCAAGAACAAAATAATCAGCCCAAGAATACTAGACAGAGCAGCATCAATACACGATACAATCTGAAAATGTCTGTGACTGTTATGGAAACGGGCCACATGACTGGACAGAGAGTAACCGGTAAAAGAATCGGTCATGCTGCAGGAGATGTGAAGTGTCCAGGGTGAAGGTTGTCACCTTCCTGGGGAAGTCTTGGTTGAGCCTTCCCTCAGGGCAGGCTCCAGGGGAAGCATTCTCCACTCAGCAAACTGTAACTGGGGAACAGAGAGGGTGTGGTCAGAGATAAGTTCAGGGGTCACATAGTCCAGGTCGTGCTGGACCGCAGGCCACATGAAGAATCTAGAATTAATTTCAATGACGATGGAAACCACTGAGGATGTTTCGAGCAGAGGAAGAACTAGGGCTGATTAATGCTTTCTGAAGTCTGGCTCCGGAACAGAGAAAGGGTAAGAATGAGGTCAGTTGGAGGCTCTCATGTGAGGCAGGTAAGAGATGGCTCTGGTGGGAGTTAAAGAAGGGAATTGCTAACTATGGTGCATGGCGTTAATTGTCAACTCTGTAGAGTCTAGACTAACGTGGGAATAATCTCTGGGAATGCCCGTGGGGATTATCTTGATTGCATTAATTGAGGTGGGAAGACATGCCTACTGTGGGTGGTACCATTCCCTGGCTGCCACCCTGGATTGTCCAAATTGAGAAAGCAAGCCGAGTACATGAAAGAAAGCATTTACAGCTCGCTGCTTTTTGAGTGTGGATGCATGGTGACCAGCTCCCTCGAGGGCCTGCTGCTGCCAGCCTACTTCCCCTTTACCTGGGATGGCAAGCCAGATAAACTCTTCCTCCCTTAAATTGCTTTCATTAGGATCTTTTATCACAACAACAGGAAAAGAAGCAAAGACACTAATTTAAACCAAAAAGCATTTCTGCTTGCCAGCAGCACGCCAGGCTAATGGGTGTGCTTGTAAGAAAAGCCTAGGAATTTGAAGTCAGTCCCTTAGACACTGGACAGCCGACAACCCTCCACAGCCTAGGTGTGCTGAGACTCCGGTTCAGGCAGCTGGGTTATTGGAAAGTTCTAAGAATGTTCCACCTGTATGTGTAAGGAAACCGCCTTCATTCGAGGGAGAGTCTAGCAAATTTAGCATGGCCGAAGCTAAGGGCAGGTATCCGTGCGTCTCTTCCATGAGCTGGGATTCCCATGGCTGATAAGGATGGAGACAGTTTCTAGGCACTCTGTAGAGTTTTTAACGCTGGAATGTTTTGGATGTTTTTTTTTTTTTTTTTTTTTTTTTTAAAAAAAGCAGACAGCTGTTCTGTTGGTTAGGGAGCAGAAGAGCTGCCCACTTGGAAGGAATAAGCAAGAATGGACATTTCTGGGAGATGTGAGTCATAGGCTGCCATTGTCCCATAGAAAAGAAAGTCTTTTGGGACTGTTTCAAGCCAATGTTTTGTTTTTTTTTTCCCTCTAATGTTGAGGGGAACCTAAATGGGGCAGTGATAGGTTAAGCATATAGGCCAGAGAGGGAGGAGTGGACCAGGGACACAGAAGAATCCGGGGACCTGGTTTTATTCTTTGTTTTGCTGGGCTCCTTGGTTTGTCGGAATGGATAGCATTGCAGATACCCTGGGAAGACTCTGGCATACCTTGCAGTCCATGGGTCAAGAGTGCAGTGAAGCTGTGTCTCCTGTGACAGAAGGCCAGGAGGTTCTTAGAGCCTGGTTCTGTTCTGACTCACGTTGGCTTGAGTCAGCCAAGGGCTGCCGGCATGTTCTGATCCCATACCCTCTCTGTCTCAGGATCAGAGCCATCTCTTTGGAGCACTCCACTGCCCATTTCTGCTTTACTTGTCCCAGTTTTAAAGAGGGCAGTTAGTGCTTTGTGGTCAGCCTTTGGACTCAACAGGCCTCACCCTCATTAGTTAAAGGAGCCTGGGGCCCTCTGGTTGGGCAGCGTGTCAGGGGAGCTGGGTAGGTGATATTGGGTGTGCCACTACTGCCTGATGAAGAACCATCTTCCGTTTCTCAAAAGCCTGGCCATTCCTGTGGCAGGATGTGGAGGGCAGAGAACATTTCTGGTCATTCTTGAGGAAGGCTCCACTGGTGTTCTCCAACTGGCCCAGCCTGGGGAGAAATGCACAGCCTCTTTCTAAGGGGGGTCTGGAGGAACACAGTGGAGAAGGGGCAACGGTCAGGTAGATGAGAGAGCCTGGCAGGGCACAAGAACATTACTGAGAAAGAGAGAGTGAGGGAAGGAGGGAGGGAGAGAGAGAGGGAGGGAGAGAGGGGAGGAGGGAGGGAGAGAGGGCGAGAGAGAGTACATGTATGTGCAGTTTGCAGACAGAGTTGCAAGAAGAGGCAAGGATGTGAGGCAATTCTCTAGAAGATTCATTTTCCCACACTCTCTGCTGTGAGAACCAGACATTTCCCCAGCATCTTCCATGTTATTACACAAACAGAGTCTGTGTTTCTTTCTTTTTCTTGATGGATTAAAATATGTGAAGAGTTTTTTTTACACTCGATAGTGTAAATCCAAATGGGTTAAAGAAGACTCAGAAAAAAAATACCACATATTTTCTCTGCTAGGTGGAGCTTAAATACTGTGTGTGTGTGTGTGTGTGTGTGTGTGTATATGTGTGTGTGTGTGTGTGTGTGTGTGGGAATGAGCATATGAGCACTATCTAATGGAGACCAAAGGAGTCAGATCCCCCTGGAGCAGGGGGTACAGGTCACTCTAAGCTGCTCTGTGTGGGTGCTGGCGATCAAACTTGGGTCCTCTGCAAGAGAAGGATGCGCTTTTAACTACAGAGCCACCTCTCCAGCTCTGAAGGAAGAGATCTGTCGGGAGGTGGACACAGAAAGCGTAGTGGGACTTCTGTGAAAAAAAAAAAAAAAGAAGTAAAAGGCAGGGTGGAGGCTGACTGAGGGGAGAAGAGGAACTGGCTGGAAGGGGAGGAGACATAGGAAAGTGGGGAGGAAGAAAAGGAGAATAAAGTATAAGGACACACACATGACGATGCCATGACGAGACCCACTACTCTGCATACTACCTTAAAAAAAAACTACCTTAAAAATGTAGGCCACAGACCTGAATACATGTCTTACCAGAAGAAGAGGCACAGAAGTTCATGGCAGGTATGAGAGGATGATCAGTCACTAAAGTGGCAGGGAAATGCCAATCAAAACCACACCTTTGTGTGATATGTAAAAACAATATACTATAAGCTATTACATGTAATATATATATACATACTATATAATATATATACTATAAAATAATTATATGAAAACTATGTGAAAACACTAAACCTGAGAAACAGAAGCAATGAGTGTCAGCGAGGATGTGGGGAAAGTGCACTGTCTGCTGTCTGGTTCTGGCTTTGAGGCAGGCCAGATTGTAGAGCAAGGTTATGTTGGGAATTAGAAGCCCATTTCAGTGGTGTTGAATGAACACTTGTTTACCAGAAGTGTTCTCTACTCTCTCGGAATGTATGCATTTGCCCAATAAACATGAACGTGGCTATAGGGAGAGTCTTCAGATAATTCCACACATCTCTCCTGCCCTGCTCAGACCCAAGAACCTCCAATGTGCCAAGGATCATGTGCTCTGGACCACTGAAATGCTTTAAACCCAAAGTTGAGCAAACACCACCTTTCATCCCCTGCATGTGAAATCATTACTATTGTATAATTATAGTAAACCCCATCCCTGGTACTTTGAAAGGAGTCTGTGTGAAGTAGCAGGATACAGCACTGACAGCCTGGTTTGTCGTCAGAAGAGACAAAGAGGAATTGTCAGCGTATTGATTTTTGTCTCAACACAGCCTCACAGACACATGATTTAGAAAACGCTTAAATGAAAAAGCAGTCAGGGATTATGTGCCTTCAATAGAGCAAGACGATCTGTCTTGAGATCTTATTCAATGGTCACACCTGTGGATGCCACTGACCATAGAGTCTGGATTCTGGCTGATGTCATGATTGAACACGGATTGTGGTTGCGGTAGACCGACTTTCCAGCAGCCTAACACTGGGAGAAGGTTTCAGTGGAAGGTTCCCTGAGCTGACCTCAGGCCTTGCAGTCTGAAGCAGGGCTCCATTGCCAGGTCTGGAGTGATGTTATCCAAAGACCCATCCTTTGTTCTCCTTTCTCCCAGGCAGATGTGAGATTCAGTTGTTCATTGCATACACACTCAAGCCACTGTTTCTTGGTAAGGCATGAAGCTAGCCAGTCAAGATACCATGTTTTGGGACAACCTTTTTGCTGTAGAGTCCCACAGTGGTGCTGGGGCATCACCTGGCAAAAGATCTAGCCAAACTAGCTCACTCGTGAGAGGTCCCATTTACCACTGATGCACTTCCTTTATAGATGGATGAACCCATTCCCTAAGGCAAAGTCCTCATTCCCTGCCTCTTACTATTTTATAATAGGGATTACAATTTCATATGTGTGTGTTTAAAGAATAACTGGTTTCAGACCATTGCAACTTTGTATTATTCTGTTATTTATTCATCTAGACAAGACATCTCTGTGTAGCTCAGGGTGGTCTTGAACTCAAAAGCCTCATGCTCAGAGTCCTGAGCACTGAGATGATAGGTGTGCACCGTTATGCCCAGCTGTTCTGTTTTATTGAATTAGTTTCATCTTCCAGTTGAATAGGCACTTCCCTGCAGGTAAAAATCCCCCAATCCCATTTTTTGCTCTTTGCTCTAACTTTAGTTTATGTGTTTGCATTTATGTACTTTTTAGCTTAGACAAGTTCTATAGACTATTAATTTGAACTTCCTGAAATCAATGTTTCTAAAACAGAAGGCTGGCTGTGATAATACCTTTTAAAAAAAAAATCCTTTCATCGGGTGGGCAGAGTGACTCCACTGTAATTCCAGCACTCAGGGGCTCAGGCAAGAGGATGGAGAACCCCAGAGTAGCCTGGGCTACCTAGAAAATTCTAGGCCAGCCTGGACTCTGACCTGGTTGCTTGGTCATGTACAAGCTTTGTGGTATCACTTTATTGTTCTACATGTTCCTTCCCTAGTGCCCGAGTGCTGAGGAATTCTTTTTTGGTGTTAATGTGTGACAGAGTGGAATTCTTTTTTGGTGTTAATGTGTGACAGAGGTCTCAGGCCACTGAGTCTTGGCTCTTAAAGATCTCCGACCAAATCTTTCCCTTCAGTTTTAATGCTTCTGTTTTAAAAAGTTTCATTTAAAAAAAAAAAAACTAAAATAGTGATATTAAAACAAAAGGAACGGAGGTAAAGAATATATGAAACAATGAAGATTGTTTGCCCAGCCAGAAAAAAAAAATAGATATTTTGTTCAGGTTAAAAAAGCATATTAATAACTTGATGAGGCTAACCAATTTAGGACTCAATTAGGAATGTGATCCCAGGAACTACATACAAATTATTGTAATTATCATGACAGGAAATGGTACTCCTAGGAAATGGTAGGAGGCAGAAATTTAAAAGGAGGAATATATTATTTAAAAGTCAGGCGGCTTGTCTTTGTGGCCCTAAGAGTTGAACTGGGGAAATTAAAGAGCTCAGATCATAAACTAGCCGCAAAAGGAAGCCCCAAGCTATCCACTCAGCAAAAAAAGCAATGCCAGAACTGGAGAGCCAGGCTGTGGTTACTCAATGGAAGCGAGTGTTTAATTGTGTCAGGGCCACTGTGTGCCATAGATTTAACATACCATCATGAACATATTTTGCAACTTGGACAATTAATTCCACACCTGTACTGTCCCACATCCAGCTTTATAAAACATGTCATCCACATAAAAATAAATGTACGTGGCAAATAGCCTTCTCTCCCGTTTGCCAAAAAAACAGATTACTATCAGGATGGCCGAATTATCACCTGCTGTCAACGAATGGATTACCCAAGTTAAGGTCATTATTGTTGCTGTCATTATGGTGTGTATTAAAGCTGGCATGTATGAACAGAGGGCCAAGATGGATGGGCCAGAATCTAGCTGGGGCCGCTATTAGACCTTTGTGAACTTCATTGTGATGCTTGCAAGATGATGAATTCAATCTAACCATGCAGCCCTTCAGTTTTTTTTTTTAGAAACTGTTTCTTTAAATGAAGATTTTTTTTTTCTTTCTTGCTAAAGGTTTTAGATGAACTCAGCATCCACGAACCTCTACATATTGTCATCTCCTGACATTTTTCCTTCTGGATTATTAGAAATATAATAAAAGACAAAAATACCTTTGGATTTGAAACGGCAAGGAGTAGAGATAACAAGAATATTTATTTCATTTACTCCTCCGCTTTTTATTTGCCTCCCTTGTTATTTATGAAATTTATTCTCCTCTCCCCCCTTTAAGAAGAATACCTTTAAAGTCTTTTGCAGTTAACTTTGATTTCCATGTTTCTATTTTATTTAATTAAACTTTTTGAAGGCATTTTTCACCCTATTTAAATGAAACATGACTGCAGAGGAGATGAATATAAACATCTTTGCATAGCCGATATGTTGAAAAATGCATGACCACTTAAATGTCACAACTCGGCGGAGCCTTTTCTTTTCATTCTTGTGCTGTTGAATTTTAAGGACAAATCGTACTTCACATTCCTTGCCTTGCTTAAATCAGGTGGTGCTCTGTGCTTCTGAGTAGGAATGCATTCTATGAGGAGCCCGCTGGTTCTCATGGGTTCTCTTCTCCTTCAGTTCCTCACCCAACCTTCCCCCTTGCAGCTGCTTTTCCTATCTCTCCCCTTCCCCATTTCTACCTCATTGTCTGTATTTCTGTTTCCTCTCTTGGCAAATAGCCTGGTCAAAGGGGATGACAGATGTGAGGCTGGCCTCGGCCTGTACCAGCAAACTGCACTTTCTGGGCATTGACCCTTCCTCTTACCTCCTGTGCCTCCAGGGCCTGAGACTGAGCTCGCCCCATTCTGCCAGGCTTAGCCAGCCTTAGGAATAAATTTCCTAAGCTACTGCTGCTGGTCCTGCCCTTGGCTCGGCCCATGGCCCCGCCTATGGTCCTGCCTCTGCTCCTCATTGATTTGCTTCAGAAGCAAGACTGCAGTAGCCTAGACTCTGAGAATGAGGTAAGGTCTGGTTCAGATGTCCTACCAACAGGATCCCACAGCAGGAACAGGGTAGGGGAATACTAATCGGAAAAGGAAGTAAAAGGACATAGAAGAAATTAGGTAATTATAGCAAGAATAAATCAAACAGAGAGAGGACTGTCAGGATAGGGGAAGTGGGTCAGAAAACCTGTGCTAAGCAAATACTGCAGGTGGAACCCTCCCAGGACTAGTGGAGTCTCGCTGTGTGGTGACTAGAGCATAAGTTTGTCCTTTGCTACAGTTACCACTATCTCTGGCCAGTCAGTGACAGCTGTTCAAAGGAATGTGAAGTTGACATGATCTCCAATCTTAGCTTCATGTTGCTCTAGGTTTCTTGGCAATATGAGGGCCTTGTAAACCAAAAAGAGCCTCCATGTCTGGAGAGGAGGCCACCTTTTTTAGTTCATCATTGCCCTGCAGGTTTGGCTTCTTCAGCATAAGTGGATATCCCAGTTTTACCTATGTGTTTGCTTGTGTTGTGGGTCTGCAGGCTTTTAAATGTTGACAACTGTCTTAGTCAGGGTTTCTATTCCTACACAACGTCATGACCAAGAAACAAGTTGGGGAGGAAAGGGTTTATTTGGCTTACTTCCACATGGCTGTTGATCACCAGAGGAAGCCAGGACTGGAACTCAAGCAGGTCAGGAAGCAGGAGCTCGTGCAGAGGCCATGGAGGGATGTTCCTTGCTGGCTTGCTTGCTTCTCCTGGCTTGCTCAGCCTGCTCTCTTATAGAGCCCAAGACCTCCAGCCCAGGGATGGCACCACCCACAAGGGGCCCTACCCCCTTGATCACTAATTGAGAAAATGCCCCACAGCTGGACCCCATGGAGGCACTTCCCCAACTGAAGCTCCCTTCTGTGATAACTCCAGCCTGTGTCAAGTTGACACACAAAACTAGCCAGTACAACAACCAAATAAAAAACACAAAACTGTGACCATTACCAAAGAAGTATGTTGGGGTGGGTTGTACACAAATGTGTCTAAGGTCACAGGTTATGGCTTGGTTAAATGTGTGAGGCTTGAGGTACTGAGCATCTTCCATGATCTATTTTTCTCCCTTCTCGGTCGAGCTTCACTCCTAGGCTGGGATTGCTATTCCCCTTGATTGGAGCTAAAGGAAGAAATTGAGGAGGACCTTGGAAGAAACTTCAAATTCAATAAATGCCCCCTGATATCCATTATGTGCAGGAAAATGTACAAGGGTTTCTGTTCTGTAGATACTTCTGGTGAACCTCAGAGTGATGGAGGGGTATCTGCCAATGTTCCCACCATTAGACTGAAATAGTATGTAAAATGTCCCCACCATTAGACTATAATAATTGTTGGATACTCTCAGGATCCAATGGCAAGTGAATGACATCAATGACCTTGTTACTGGAACTCTGAGGGAGGAGGAAGACCTCTCTTTGTGCTTCATAGGCTGAAGGATTTCCATGAACCAAAGGAGCAGGCATATTATCCAAGACAGAAGGGATAAAGAGGAGGGAGTTCAGAGTGAGGGACTTCCCTTTGAGAAGATGCTCTAAGGTAAGGGACCTGCAGAGGCATATACAGGAAGTAACAGCAATGAAAGCTAGGGCCTTAGGTCTTGCTGTGTGTAACCGACTACTGGCCACCTTCTTAGCTGAGTCTTGAACCTTCGATGTCCAGGGATGAGAACAGTTATGACAAAGTCACTCCACGCCTCTTCAGGGTTCCCATATACGCTAGTTAGAGGTGGCATGGATTTTTAAAAATCTCTCTGAAAAGAAAATTGTTTTAAGGTAAAAGCAGTTGCTATTGGGACCCAGATGGTGGCTGTATTGCCCCTGGGTATAAAAGTCTGCCCAGTACCAGTTATACATTGTAAGGAGACTAGGGACTGCCTTGGACCTGAAAGAAAAGCCTGGGGGCAAAGTATAGCAAGGGGGTATAGCAAAGTATGGAAGGGAGTGAGCAGGCAACTTCTTCCCAGCATGCATCGGGAGCCCTCACTGCTCTGGAGAGCTGTGGATTTTTAGACCTGATCTTATTAACTACAAAGCCCAGTGCTCAGCAGAATTTCTCACTCAAAACCCTCAAATTTAAAACAGATGAAAATGGCGCTTCCGTCTCCCCACCTGGCCTTCTTTCAGGGTTCTGTGTTTAGCCCTGGGGCTTGGGAATCCAATATTATATCAGTTCTACTCTTAAAGGATGAGAAAGATGGAGAATGTGGGAAGACAATGTTCTAGGCCGGGGCTCTCCATATCACAGGCAGATTCCCCAGGCAAGTTCCCCACAATGGGGAGAGGGATGGAGGCAGCAGGTCTGTGTGACTCTATTTACTGTATTTCCTCAAGTTCTTTCTGGTATAGGCTCATCATATGCATTGTATATTAAGTAGCTTAGTGGAAAATAATCACAGCTAAATTACATTATGTTATATAATAAATTGAACAGCAGCATATTTTAGGAGTATATACCAAACTTTATTATTATTATTATTATTATTATTATTATTATTATTATTATTATTATTTGGTTTTTGTTGATGAGCTATAGTATCAAAAACATCTGGAGAGCACACAGTCCTGGATTATAAATGTCAGCCTTTGGTATTGCAAATCCTATCTACTCCAGGATCTAATTCCCACTATGGCAAAAGCGAGAAGCTCAGCCTTCCCAAGAAGAGAGTTTAACTGCTTAGGGGCCCTTGGCAATTTGTCATTTATGGCAGGTTTTGAGGATGTAAACATTGCAGTGGTATTTTTGAAAGGAAATGTTTATCATTATAGCTCCCAAACACATCACAAACAGAAACAATAATTTCATTAGTAGCTGAAAATTGTAATAATGCTGTTGAATATAAATTTCACAGCTATGGTAATTCTAAAACACAAGGATGGTGAATAAGTAATCACAGCAGTATGATTGGGAATAAACTTCATCGCTGTGAGGGAGATGCAAGCAGGAGGGGCTGACGGAGATGGCCATTCGGGGTGATTGTTTTCAGCTGGGGGTCAGGGCATTGCAGTAGGTATGCATCCCGTTCTCCAGTATCATACCTTGGCCAATGACTGTGATGACAACCCCTCACTCCAACCTGAATGTCACATCTCCTGTGCTTTAAGTCATTTATCACCTCTCCACCTCCACCTTGTTTACAATACCCAAGGGTCAGCCTCCCTCTCTTTGTCTCTCATTGAACCTCTCAAGAAGCTGTGCTGCTTCACCTCCTGGACTGTGTCTGGAGTCAGTCACTCCTTCCCCCACCTCATCTGGTAACTCCTGGAACAATGGGCCACTGTGATGCCTACCACTGTCCTATTCTATCCTGTGTGTTTCCCTCCAACTGAGCTGTCAGCAGCCTGAGCATTTATTACTACTACATGGCCCCTGGATAAGCCCCTTTTCAGCTATAACCTGCCCGTGGCTCCATCATTCTTATAAAATCAGCTCCAGACTCTATGACTGCTCTTCAAACCCATGGGAATGCTTCTTCCCATGCACCTTACTTCCTCAGTTACTATTTCACTTTGGACACCAGCCTATGTCAACCCCAGGATACTCCTGTCCCCTCCGCTTAATGCTGATTGCTGATTTGTGTTCATCCTTCAAGGCTACAGCTATTAGTCTGTTTCCATAGGAGCACCTATATTTGCTAAAACAGCCCCTGAGGGCTTTTAATCCTGTTGTCCATCTCCCTAAAGATGTGGCCTCTGGGCCTCCAGGGGTAGGTAGCATTTCTCCTAGAACATAGGGGTGGCCCAGATGCCCTTGAAACTCTTTCAGGAAGCAGTCCTCCATCGTTTGTGGCTTTCAGGCTTACAGCTCCACTTCTAATGAGGACAGGCATCATCACATTCAACAAACGAAACACTCACATTTGTGGATGCTCCTCTGGGCTCTTCACGGAGCAGGCCAGACAGATGTTCCTAACCTGCCATGGGTCTGGCCTGAGGTGTCTGATAGATGTCAAGCTGTCTGCCACCTCTGCTTACCTCTGAGAGCAACAAAACTCAGAGCAGAGCCTCATGCGGCCACCTTGGAGCCCAAGGCTGTGCCAAGATCAGTTTGCCCACTCTGCCTTTTTAGCAAAATGTAGACACTTTGCTTATCATCAAACTTTTGTCTTTCTCTTCCCCTCTCCTTCTTCCCCCACTTAAAAAAAGATTTATTTTATGTATACGAGTATCTTGCCTGCACGTATGTTTGTGTACCACGTGCATCTCTGGTGCCCATAGAGATCAGAAGAGGGCATGTGATACCTTGGGACTGGTACCCTGGGACTGGAGTTGCAGATGGTTGGGAGCTGTTAAATTGGTTGGTGCTGGAAAATGAACCTAGGTCCTGTGCATTAACACAGAACACTCTTAACCACTGAGCCATTTTTCTAGCTCCCTCTCTCTGATTCCTTAATATATCCTTCATATATCACTTAATATATCACTTAATATAATTATATATAGGCCCAGTGGCTATGTCTCAAGCCACTGATGTTAGGGTTTTGTGTGTGTGTGTGTGTGTGTGTGTGTGTGTGGTATGCATGTGCACATATATGGGCAGGTGTGTGTATGTGCATGTATGCATGTGCAGGTGGAGGTGAGAAGTCAACACAGGATGTCTTCCTCAATTTTTCTACCCCTTGGTTTTTGAGGCAGGCTCTGTTACTATACCTGGAGCTCACCAACTTGGCTATGCTGGCTGCCAAGAGAGCTTCAGGATTTCACCTGTCTCTGTCTCCTTGGTGCTAGGATCACAGACCGCACCCAGCTTTTGATATGCATGCTGGGGATACAAACCTTGGGTCTTCATGTTCGCACAGCAAGCACTTTACTGGGCAGGCTGTCTCCCCAGCCCTGCGTGTCAGTTTTTAAACACTGCATTGAATCACTTTTTTTTTTTTTCTTTTTGAAATTCTGGCAGCTTTACGTTTGGAATCCAAGACAAGTGCCTCACCTACTCCACTGGGTCTCAGAACCATGTTGACCCGGGCATCTCAGGATCCAGAGAGGCTATTTTAACTGAGGGGAATCATTGACGACTATCATATGTTGTGGCAGTGTGGATGCAACCTAGTTTCCTACCTCACCCAGCTGACACAGAGAGTGCAGATCAGAGCTGAGGACAGGGGTATTTTTTTTTTTTTTTTAAATCATCCAATATTGGCTGAGGTCCAGGAGCAGATATTTACACAATGGAAAGAGCAGAGTTTGGGGGTCCCAGGGACTTCAGGCTTAGGTTTAGCTTTTGACATCTTTCTGCACAGCTTGAGGCGAGGTTGGATCCTCCTGGAACCCTCAAGTCTTTATTAGTCCAATGGAGAGTTAAAAGAGCATCTGTGTTGGGTTGTAGGGACCATTAATGAGACACTTGGCTCATCTCAGGCCTGTCTACAGAGTGCCCATGGTGAGCATGTTTTTCATGTAGTTCTGGGATTCAGAGGTGAGAAGGTGATAAGAAAGAATTGTCCTCACCCCCACTTCCTGGAGCCTTTGGGTAGAGGGTGCAATGGAAATCTTTCTGGGTCATATGTGCTTTTGGGTTCCATGCTGTGAGAGGGCAGTGAAGGGTCTCCTTGGGGAAGCTAGGATCCCCATGGTCCGAACAGGTAGGAAGGGCCTCCAGGCAAAGAAGGGCAGAGGAAAAAAAAAAGGAGTGCAGGGCGTTCATTTATGATGCCAGTTTCCCATCACGAGTCTTTCTGCTGGGTCTTGGGTGATAGGAGCATGGATTCTAGAAGCTTCCCTGGCTAAGCTTTCAACTCTAAGAACTGGGTTCTGGGGGGCGGGGATGGGACTATGTGAGAAGTTTCCAGAAAGAGGCAAGAGAAACCCCATGGAGTGAAGAAGGAGGGTAAAGGAGAAAGTCAGGGGAGTCAACCTTAGGATGGACAGGGAGTAAGCAAGAAAGGAGGAGTCTGTGTCACCTGCCATTTTTCTTGGGAAATAAAGGTTATTTTCCAGAAATAACCCAGGTGTTTGGCAATAAAAGGTCTCAAGCTATGGAGGGAGCTCCAGAGTTGGATAAAATTCCCTAGTATGTGCATATTTGTGAGCTAAATGTACAGTCAGCTTTCATGGACAGCCTCCATTTGCCCATGAGGCAGGTGAGCTAGGGGTTACCGTAAAGATTTTACCTGGTTACTGGTAATATGTTTCCATTGTTTTGTCAGGAATGGATGAAAATTAAGAGTCAGGAAGAACAAAGCTGTTGAACTGCGAATATAATCTCAGTGTAGCAAAAAGGAAATTTGCATTTCTGCAATATTTGATGTTGGCAGAACTGTTTATCCTAGAGGTCCCAGGACAGGTGGAGAAGGGCCACTGCTCCTCAGCCCTTTCATGGTGTGACCTGAGAAAGTGTGCACTTCCAAGTCCCACCATGAAACGTTGAAGGGTGACTGTTGGTCATGCAAATGGCATTTGTGCAGTTGATAGAGCCTAGACACTTATAACAAATCCACCAGAAGGTCTCGGCTCTTGCATATGAGCCAGTGACGGAGAGGTGAGAAATCCTATGTTGCATGAAGTCCCTCTGCTCTCCAGTCACTCCGAGAGTGCTGTAACACTGAGGGCCATGTGTGGCATGCCCCATCAGCTCAGGAAGAAAGCTACATTGGATCGAGAGCCAATCCACCAGCCAAACCCCACGGTGCCAGCTTGGCAATTAACAGTTCCAGCTTTCCTGAGGGGGCTCATCACCACCAAGCTGCGAAAAGTCCCATCTGAGAGGTGGCAGGCTCACAGCCGAACTCCACTGTCGCCTGTTGTTAATGTCTCTCAGCCTGAGTTCCTTCTCTCCTTCAGGGAGAGGAGGTTATTCTCATCGGTAGCCTTTCAGGGATCATGGGGGACACAAGTGCAGATCTGTGTGCCATTCAGAGGTCACAAGGTGTTGACAGTGATGGCAAGAGAGCCAATCAACAAGTTGTCCTGCCATCCATGGCTTTGGAGGATGGGGGAAAAGCAGCTATTTTAGAGGCCAGGGAGCTTGGAGCCATTTGTGAGTCAAGGCTTTATGAGAAGCAGGAGTGCACCATCTGGCCCTGGGCCCCTGCCAGGCTGAGGACACCTTAAGCTTCTTGAGTTTCTGCACTGAAAATGGAGGCCAGAGTGTGTGCTCAGGGCCAGTGAAGAGCTAAGGCTCAGTTGACAAAAAGGGGGTGGGGAGGGGCAGGAGGTGGTCCAGTGGTGACATGCAGTCCATGGACTGGAGGAAGAGAAGTGGGCAGGGATGCGAGAATCCTTATGTTTGTAGAAAGACAGGTTGTAGGCCTCAGTACCATCATCAAGGATGCAAAAGTATAGTTCTAGCTGCAGCTATACCCAGGCTACCCCATTGCCTGTGGTCTGTGATTGACAGAGGGGACAGATTATGAGGTCTGAGCTCTTACTCCAAGGATAGGGAATGAAAATAAAACGAAACAAAAAACCAAACCAAACCAACAACAACAAAACGAAAAACAAACCAAAACAAAATGGTTAGATTGGTGGCAGATGTAAACCTGTAATTTTAACACTTCAGAGGATGAGGCAGAAGGATTGCCATGAGTTGTGGCCTAGCCAGGGCCACAGAGTGAGAGCCTGACTCAAAACTACTGAAACAAAGAAGCAGACAAATAGAACAGGGTGCAAAAGGGAGTTACTATGGTATGTTTAGCATCCCAAGTATACTGGGGCTCAGTGATTGGGCACATTGGTATGTAAAAGCCTGCCAAGTGTTCCTTGGAATAAGAGACCCCATTTGTCAACCTAAAGCCTCTGTAGAAGGGCATGGGAGGTGGGGGTACCCAGGACCACTTTGCAGACAATGCTAAAGGATAATGTTAAAGGAGACATAGATTTTTCTAATTTTTGAATTAGGCCAATTTCTAATTTATAAATAGGCCAAACTAAAACCCGGTGACCCATTGTATGAAGTAAATGGCTGCAGGGTTGGCCAATCACCCTGCAGGGAGTCTATTGTCCCCTCCCTCCCCAACCCTGAGCAAAGTAAGTTAATATTTATTCATAGTATTAACATTTTTAAATGAAGTCATCCAGGAGCAGGCTCCTGAGAAAGAAATAAAAATGTGCAGAGACACTGGCTAGAAATGTTGTCACAGATGAAGACCATGGAGGCAATTAACACCGAGGGAAAGTCAATCTAGCAAGCAGAGAAACTGAAATATTTATATAAAAAAGTTTTAAAAAATCCCATTAGTTATTACCCAGGTGGACATATCGCCATGTAATTATGGAGTCTGCTAACAAAAGCAAATTTCTCTCTCTCCAGTGCCATCTCCAAGGTATCGAGTTGGCGGGACTTCTCTTCACGGGGAAGTAATTTAAATAGACAGGGAACGAGTTTAGGGTTGCTGTAAAATTTCCTTATTTTATAGGTCAAAATTGTGAATCCCAGGGCCCGAAACCACTGGAGAGAGGAGATGGCATGTGCCATGTAGATGCTCCGTGTGTGCTCAGGGAACCATATTATGAAAGATGGTGGAGATACTGTACCATGAGGAGTCACTGAAGCAGCAACATGAACAGGGTGCAGGAGCTGTCAAAATAACCATCTTGTCTGACTAGTGAGACCAGACACACACACACACACACACACACACACATCTCTCTCTCTCTCTCTCTCTCTCTCTCTCTCTCTCTGCCTCACTGTCTCTTTCTCTCTGTGTGTAGCAGTATCTTTGGGATGGAATGCTGGTCCTCTTACATGCTAGGCAAGCACTCCACCACTGAGCCATACCCTCACCGTTAGAGACACATCACAACTCAGGATTATAGATAACCTTGTAGAAGAATGGTAGCATCCTAAGACCATAGCATCCTACCTATGTGGGTGGGGCTAAGATTCATTGTTCCTAGCAGCTAAGAAACAAACAAACAAACAAACAAACAAAACTGGGCTTTCTAACTCAGAGCAATTTTCACTGCCAAGCTCTGGTTTCTTGTGCTGCTCTCCGAGTCTCTGGTGTGTTCAAGGGTGATAGTGCCAGCTGATACCATGGAAGGCCATGCTTTCCATCTCAGCCTCTTTGATTACCCTCCTTTGGGTTCTCATTAGAGCTACTCGAAAGGAGGTTCCATCACCCTCATCTTCCAAAGAGAGGACGGGGGTTACATCGTATGAGGACAGCTTCATTTCCCTTCTGTATACCTAAACATCTGCTCTTGACCAGCAGAACTTATCTCCCGAACATCATCAGGTCAACTTCTCAGTCTCCCCCTAGGCTATGTGTCTCTTTCCCTGGATTCATGCCCTTCACTGCTGCCTTAACTTTCATTTTCTGGCTGATTTGCTGAAATCTACAATTTGATCTCAAGTTGCTTCCATCTATCTTCCCCAAAATTAATCTTCTAGTCCCTTGATCCAGCGTCCTACCTCCAGTTTCTTCAAAGCCATAGTGATTTAGCTTTTCTACCAACATATTGCAATGACTCTGGCTAAGCTCACTGGTGACCTAATTTTCAAATTTAATGACCTATTTTCAATCTTCCTTCTTTCCGGATTCTTTAAAACAACTCCTCTATTTTGAAAGCCTTCCCTTCACTGGTTTTGCTTTGTTTCTTCCTATTTATTGCTCCATACTAAGTGCTAGGGGGCACATCCTAGAGACACATCTGGAGACACAGTTGTATAATGTATTCTAGTGAAGAAGCAGGTAATGAATACGACAGAAACTAGGAGATAATGTTAATTAATGATGTGGTCAAGAAGCACCTTCCATGGCTGGACACTACTGCCTTTTCCAATGGCTCTGGGTATTCTTCCATCTTGTTCTTTGATATTCTTTGTCACAGGCCCTCTAAGAAAGCTGGCTCACTACATATGCCCCTGTAATTTCATTGTAGTTGTATCTACTAAACTTGATTCTTTCTTTCCAGTCACTTACTGGACATATCCATGGAATGTCCTCAAATTTGCCAAGTTTAGAGGGGCAACTTCCTATCACCCAAGTCTACTTTTCATCTGTGTTCATTGCCATGGCTACTGACAGCAGTCTCTTGATATAGAACTTGAGTCCCATCCATACTCTAACAGTTCTAAGGGCAGTTGATTCTGCATCTTAAAGGCCCTACATCTTGGCCTTTTTTCCTCTTTTAGTTTCAGGATTTATTCCTCAGATTAGACTCTTGCCTTGAATAGATTCTTGCCTCTAGCTGCTTTCCTAACTATGGGACTCTCCACTCTAGGCCTCCTTGGTACCCCAAACCCATGGAAATCTGATTTTGTAATTTCCCACTTCCCCTAATTTTTCCATGTGTATGTGTGGGTACACATGCACACATGTGTGCATACATGTGGAAACATGAGATTGATTTGGGAAATCATCCTTGATTGCCTTGATTGTGGGTTTGCTTTAGAGCTCACTGACATGGCTAATCTCACTGGTCACCCTGTTGTGGGCATCCCCTGTCTTCATTTTCTGAGGCTGGAATTACAGTTGTGCCACCGCGCTCATTTGAAAATTGCATGAGTTCTGTGCATTTGAATTCTGCTCCTCACACTTGTACGGCAAACACTTTAACCACTGAGATATCTCCCCATGTCTGTCACTGCTTGTATAAGACCCCCTTGCCTCTTTGTAGCCCACAATATCATGTGAAGAACTGTAGGATGTTCACTGAGTGGTAGCTTGTGAGAATTTTTAAATGAGAATGCCGATCTGTGACTTACTACATTCTGAAATGTGAGATAGACATCGTTCAGGTGAGTTTTACAAAGGAAGGTGAAGGGTTGGTTTATGCACCTTCAGTTTCTGTTATAGACACATGTGGCAATGCAGGAGGTTGGGAGGTAGCATCTGGAAAGCCTTCTGATGGGCTCCTTCATGGGGCAACTTAGACATGTCTCAGTTCTGCCATTGTCATTGTCCTCTTTGGGGTTCTACATACCCCTCTACTCTAAGAAAACTCCTCAGGTCACATGGACATGGACTCTTCCTGTCCCCAAGCATGTCTGGATGTTCTTTCTCTGTTGCATTGTCCCTCCTGTCCTCTGGGCTAGTTTTCTCTTCTGTCGGCAAATTCTTTATTTTTCCCATCACAGCATCAGTGTTCATATCTTGACCTTCCTCATGGGCAGGGCTATTTCCATTTATTTTCCTTCTTGTTTGTGCACAGACATCTCATCTTCCATCACTGTTGGCCTTATTGGAGGTGATATACCTTGATAGGTCTTTTTTTCCTCTCTCATTAGGTCATGCAGAGATTGGAATGTGAAGTCAATTTATCTTCGTACCTTTGGGATTGGGATATAGAATTCTGGAAACATTGGAAATTGTGCGTGTGTGTATGGGAGTGTTCGCACATATACACACATAAGAACATGTGTGATATAGGAAGGTGTGCATTATTATCATGGCAGTGATAAATGTATTTACATATCCTACTAACATTGAGTTCTTTAATACCTTGTGGTATTTACTACCCTGTCCTCCATATTTCAAGCCAGGTACTAAACATGAGGCTGGTATTCAGTCTCAAGCTAATGAGATGCAGATGTCACTGAAATTGTGCAAGCATTTTGTCAGGTGACAGCATCACTGTAACACCTATCTCTGTCCTTGTCTTCGGTCTCTCATCACTTATGGAGGGCAGTGGATGGTGGCATTGGGTCCATGTCTTCATAAATCTGGGGGCTGATTAAACCATGGTCCCAGTCAGTTGGAATAGGGCATTTGTATACCTAAGAATGAGGAAGACATATTTTCTTTGCTTTCTGAGTGGATGTGACTTAGAACCATTCTAGGAAAGACAGGAGAGTAGTTGACCAGCATAGATTAACTGCTTATGGGTATCTCTGAATGTGTTTCAGAACATGTCTCCTATCTCCTTGCAGGGATACCAAACATCCATGGGCGTCCTTTACTGTCAAGGAACACTTGGTCCTTGAATGGACACAAACCCAGTTTCATCTGAGCCACTTTGGAAGTTGGTGGCTTTAACAAGATACTTCTATCTATGACCTTTGGTTTTGTTTTCTGAGAGTGAAGGACAGGCAATTGTCCTTGTAGGAGAGTTGACAATCACATGGATTAAACAGCATTGGACCTTGGACATACTCTAAATGTGGCATTTCAAGGAAAAGAGAAAGTCTAGAAAGCGGAACACGCTGGGGCAGGGAAATGGGGTGTGGCAAAATGAAGAGGCGGGAGACAGTGGGAACAAGGAGTGAAGAACAGGGTCAGCATGGCGCAGGACACCTTTGACTTTTGGGGTCTGATGATTCTTTGTCACAGGAGACTGTTCCGTGCATTCCCCTGGAATACTAGAAACTACCTCTGTCTCAATTCTGTTAGTTGTGACTGATGTTAGGTACTCCAAATGTGTCTAGTCATTGCTCAGTGTCCTCTGGAGACAAAAATCACACTATGGAGTAGCACTGTTTCAGACAGAGCACACCATAGCTGTGGAGGAGAGCTGAGAGTGTTAGGTGGGCTACCACCCAAACACCAGATCTGAAAAAAATGGTCTTCTAGTTCCTTTCAAACCCTACCACACCCAGATAAGTGACATTGCTCCTCAGATAAGCAAAGAGACAACGAGAAGTCTGATATTAAGAAAACTGGCAACTGCTTAGGCGTGTGCACCTATAATCCTATTACCAGGAACTAGAGGCAGGTGGATAATGAATTCAAAGTTATCTTTTGGCTGTATAAGGAGGTTTGAGACCAACCTCTGATACATGAGGCTCTTTGGTGGTTTGAATGGGAAATGTCCCCATAAGCTCATGTACTGAGCTCTTGATCCTTGGGGAGGCCTGGGAGGTGTGGCCATGCTGGAGGAAGTATGCTCCTGGGGGCTGGCTTTCAGGTTTCAAATCCTTGTGCCATTTCCAGTGCTTACCCTCTTTCTGTTCTGTGTTTATGGTTTGAGACATAAGCGCTTAACTCTGCCCCATCCACCAGGCCTGCCAGATGCCACTGCTCTGCCATTATGGACTCTAGCCCTCTGAAATTGTAAGCTGAAATAAAGTCTTTCTCCTATAAGTTGTCTTGGTCATGGTGTTTTGTCATAGCAATAGATTAGTAACTAATACAGCCCCTTTCTTAAAAAAAAATTCAAAACTACCTGATCTACCCACACAACCAAATAATCAAACAAAACCTCCAGTGACAAAACCCAAGTTTATTCAAAGCTGCTGCCAGCTTAAGGGTCTGGCTTTGCACTCTTATTTATAATAGCCAGAACCTGGAAACAACCCAGATGTCCCTCAACAGAGGAGTGGATACAGAAATTGTGGTACATCTACACAATGGAGTACTACTCAGCTATTAAAAACAATAAATTTATGAAAGTCTTAGGTAAATGGATGGATCTGGAGAATATCATCCTGAGTGAGGTAACCCAATCACAAAAGAACAAACACAGTATGTACTCTCTGATAAGTGGTTCTTAGCCCAGAAGTTTGGAATACAGGAAGAACAACCCACAAATCACAAGGAACTCAAGAAGAAGGAAGACCAAAAGGTGGACATTTCATTCCTCCTTAAAAGGGGGACCCAAATATCCATGGAAGGAGTTGCAGAGATTAACTATGGAGCAGAAACTGAAGGAAGGGCAAGCCAGCCTAAATAGAGCTATCTCCTGAGAGGCTCTGACAGTACCTGACTAATACAGATGTAGAGGCTCATAGCCATCCATTGAACTGAGTATAGGGTCCCCAGTGAAGGAGTTAGAGAAAGGACCAATGGAGCTGAGGGGTTTGCAGCCCCTTAGGACGAACAACAATATGAACTAACTAGTACCCTCAGAGCTCCCAGGGTCTCATCCACCAACCAAGGACTGCACATGGAGGGGTCTGATTGTTCTGGCAGCATGTGTATAGTAGAGGATTGCAAATTCGATCATCAATAGGAGGAGAGGACCTCAGCCCTGTGAAGGTTCTGTGCCCCAGTGTAGGGGAATGCCAGGGCCAATAAGTGGGAGAAGGTGGGGTGGCAGGCACGGGGGGGGGCAACAGGGGTTTGTTTTTGTTGTTTTTTTTTGTTTCTTTGTTTTTTGGAGGGGAAACTGTGAAAGGAGAAATTTACATGTAAATAAAGAAAATATCTAATAAAAAAAAGAAATTAATGTGTAAAAAAAAGGGTGTAAAAAAAAGGGTCTGGCTTTGATTGGGTTCAAAGCATATCAGGGCAGGAATGTTCTGGGTAACGAATTCATAGGCATAAATAGAGGGAGATTGGTGCCAACCTTGGTCTACTTTTGTGATTTACTCACCAAACATCTTTGCAATCACGATTTTGTTTATCTTCATGGAAGTGCCCAGTTTTCTGTATTCTCCCTCTATTGCTTTGTCAAGAAACAACTAGTGGTCTTACTCCAAGTCCTGGTAATTATTGATGCATCCAACAACTCTTTCTCAAGCTTTAAAATATCCAAGAAAATTTCCCACCAAGTACTGCTTCTAGACTGTGGGCTTAAAAAAATAACGTATTCAGACCTGCTTGCAAAGACTATTTTATGTAAAAAATGGTATTCCTATTTGTTCAACAGAATTTCAAAGAAGAAAATGTATGCAACACTTTTTGGTACATTTGAAAAATAGTTTAAATATTTTTAATTGACACATGAAAATCGAGCATCTTCATGGGGTACCATTTGAAGTTTTTTTTTTAAAAAAATATTTGTTATATTTTTATTAGAGTCTATTCATTGAATACTCAGCTTCATTATGGCATTTTAATACATATGTGTCATATATTTTGTTTATTCCCCTTTCTTGTGGTCCCCTATATTACTTATATATTTCTATTGCTATGATAGCACATGACCAAAGCAACTTACAATAGGAAGGGTTTATGGTTCTAGAATGATATGAATTTGTCACCATCATGGGGAAGTGGCAGACATGGTGGCTGAAGCAGCACACTGAGAGCTCATGACTTGAAGCACAAGCAGGAAGCAAGCAGAGAGTGTGCACTCAAAAATACCATGAGTCACTAAACTTTCAAACCAGCTTCCAGTGACACACCTCCTCCAACAAGGCCATACCTCCTAACCCTTCCCAAGCAGCACTACCAACTGGAGACCACGTATTTTTACTTATTATTTATTTATTTATTTAAATTGGTATTTTGTTTACTTTTCAAATGTTATTCCCTTTCCCGGTTTCCCCTCTGCAAACCCCCTATCCCATCCCTGCTTCCCCTGCTTCTATGAGGGCACTCCCCAACCCACTTACCCACTCCCGCCTCACTGCTCTAGCATTCCTCTACACTGGGGCATCAAGCCTTCACAGGACCAAGGGCCTCTCCTCCCATTGATGCCACATAAGGCTCCTTCAGCTCTTTCAGTCCTTCCCCTAACTCTTCCACTGGGGTCCCTGTGCTCAGTCCAATGGGTGGCTGTGAGTATCCAAATCTGTCAGGATTTGGCACAGCCTCTCAGGAGACCAATTATTTATATGTCTGAGACTCTGGGGTACATCTCAGCTAAACCACCAAATCCTGCTTTATAGTTTCACATCTTTCTAACTTTTTCTTTATTTTTGAGAATTTCACAGATGCATAAAATAAAATAAAATAAAATAAAATGATTGTATGTACCCCCTTCCCCTTCTGCTCCCCACATACCCCTCCAATAGAACGCCTGCCAATTTCATGTCTTTTTTTTCTTTTCTTGATAACCCACCAAATCTAGTCTATACATGCATGCAGCATGGAAACCTCATTCTCAGAAATAAATGATT
>NW_022196905.1:45576749-45667268 GCF_008632895.1 Mastomys coucha | reverse complement strand
CCGTGAACTGTCCACTGCACATAGCTCCTCTGTTAGGATTGAGGCCTGGAGATCATCTATCTGTGTCAGGACTTTGTGAAGGTTATCACAGCTGCTGCAGATTCATGGATGCTAGTGCTGTATCATGGCCAGAAGACAGCACGTCATAGCTCTCCTTTCCATCCTGCTCCTGTTAGGTTGACCATATTTAGTTTCTTTTGTTTTTTTGTTTTTTGTTTTTTTTCGAGACAGGGTTTCTCTATGTAGCCCTGGCTGCCCTGGAACTCACTCTGTAGACCAGGCTGGCCTCAAACTCAGAAATCTGCCTGCCTCTGCCTCCCAAGTGCTAGGACTAAAGGTGTGCGCCACCGCCGCCCGACTCATATTTAGTTTCTTAAATACTCAAAAATTGTCTTCACCTGAGACTTCGAGATTGTACTCACCAAACAGTTAATTCTTGGTAACATCACCTTGCTTCCATCCTAGGGGGCAGTTTGGTGCAGGTGTGCTTTACTGGTTTGACCTGGAAAATGGGAATATTGATGTATCATTTCCCAAAGGTGAAGAACATATTAACTAAGGTCCTTGCAGCTTTCTGAGCATCTGAGGATTAAAAAGGACAAGATGTCCCTTAGGGTCTGCTTGCCTTAGTGCAGTCTGCCTGCCTTCTGTGTACGTTTTCAACCACATTGTCTGGGTCGTTATTTTTTCAGGATAGCTCTATTACCCTGAGGTACATATTTTTCCGAGCATTATAAGATGCCTGGTGTGATAACAGTAGAGGGAGAAAAATCCATGCATGTGAGCCAGACGTGGTATGGCTTGAGCACTTATGGCAGGATCGCATTGGCTATTTGGAAGCCCCACATCTGCAGTGCTCGCTAGGCCATACTTACCCGTAATGCAGGGTTTTAAGGTCACTACCGGTTATTATCTGGCCGGTAATGACCACAGAACTATACATTATTGCTATTAGGAGCCATTTTGGTCCTATTTTCAGTTTCCCTTTTTATTGAGTAGCTGCTGACACCCAGACTTTCGGAGGTTGAATTACAGTAGCTGGGAGTCTTGGTCCTTCTCTGCATGTCGTGTTGGGGAGGAGTTGTGTACAGCCGCTGCTTTGTTTGTAAGCTGTCAAGGAGACTGCAGAGGACTTGGAATGGTCCTTTAATATTTAAATGGCACTTGAGACTTTTTTAACCCCGAGAAGCTGGGTTTTCCAGCTCCTTTAAGTGAGAAACGAAGATTGAAGAGTTGGATTTCCTGGTTTTCTTACCTGTGGGTTTTTTTTTTTTTTTTGAATAATTAATAATAGAGCTCAAGGGAGTCCCAGCGTCAGGGATGTATATTGCAGAATTAGGAAGTATCTCATTGGGAGTTCTTACCCTTCTAAGAGGTGACATGAGGATAGGCCTGGAGTTAGCCCCCCGTGAGCATTTCCTTGCCTTGTAATTGTAGATTATTGTATGATTATGATGCCTATGTTCCTGAGGCTGTGGGAGGGCTGGGGTGTGAATCAGGAAGGCCTTATTTCTTCCAACATGCAAGCAATCCTTTTTGAAATATTTACTGTTAAATAAAAACACCACGGGGCCTTTTCTCTCTCTCTCTCTCTCTCTTTCTCTCTCTCTCTCTCTCTCTCTCTCTTCCTTCCTTTCTTTCTTTCTTTTTCTTGTAAGAACTCATTTTATCCTGTTTAGCTTGAGTCAACCTTTATTTTCTGTGGAGATTTGAATATCGATTCAGAAAGTGATATTAATACATGGGAGGCCGGGGGAGACCAGGATTGAGGCATTATGCCGCATGATCCAAGATAGGAATTTTCTCCCTGAAAATGCACAGTGATGAGAGGGGTTTTATTTAGCCGAACAGTCGAGTATAAAGGTCTTCATAATGAAGCCTCAGTCTGACAGCTTTTACTGTTGGACAGCAGCCTTCATTATATTTGCCTTGTTGATTTATTATTTGCAACTCCTTTTACATATGTATGCATGCCATGCAGCAATTTCCCCCGTATCTTTTCTTTTCTATCGCTATGTGGACTTTTGCAAGAGCATATTAACATTTTTAATGGGAGATTTTATGTAGGAATAAGGAACCAACTAGCATTAATTATTATACTTGTCGAAAGTAGAGAAGAATCTATGCCATATATCTTTGTCTATTTATGTAACTGTCTAATGCTGGATAAATTATACCCTAGTTGCTGCAGTAAATTAAAAAATAATAATAATCCAAGCTAGGGGAGCTCTTTTATAAATGTACAGTTCTATGGAAATATTTTAGGAGAGAATGACGTTTGCCCAAGACTTTGTTATTATATCACATCTAAACCTTTGCTACTGCAAGTCACTGTGGTCCAGTTATTGAGACAGTAATCGTGGCCTGTGAGATTTTATGATTTCCTCTATAATCTGTGGCCATCACAGCTTTTCTTTTACAAGAGAAATCAGATGGGTGGCAAGTTGCATCTTTTGTGATTCTTTGCCATTCTAGAGGGCCATTGAATATTTGGATGATGACAGAATGATCTTTTATACTCTTAAATACATAATCGCAAGAAGGTTTAAATCAATGTGTTAATTGGCAAGCGATACTGTAATTATATGCATAATCAGGGAAAATTTGAATGTAGATTATTTACTTGCTCTCAGGAAATTAATCTGCAGAGGTCATATATTAGATTGCTTGTTTATTAAGTAGAACCCCTGTAGTTACAAAATGCTGGCTGCTTCTGCCCTCCATGAAGCGTTCCTCTAGATGTTCCCAGCAGGTGTCAATGGCAGAGAGCCTCGAGCGCTTATTGATCCAGATTCAAACAGTTCATTAATCTAAGCACACATTATATAGATTTTTCAATGTAATTTTGAGAAGGTTGAAAAACTATATTGAGTGATGAGATATGATACTTAAATTATGCTTTTCATAGCACATCTCCCTTGGGATGGTGGCATTTGAACTGGGGTAGAAACGGAACCCTAATCCTGAGCATGTGCGCTTTCCTCCACTTCTCTTTCAGTTAGCTACTTAAGAAGTTTGCCTAGTACTGCTTTTTCCTAGTAGTGCCCCCATCCTTTCCTATTTGGTACAACCATTGAGGCTTCCCGAACACTGTCAAACAAAGATCAAACCATCTCTAATCTGTAAAGGCTGAAGATATCATACACAAAGCATTTTTTTTTTTTAAAATAGGAGTTCTATTTTTTCTTATGACTACAGTAAAAAAAATCCACAAAGTTTTCATTTATTCTCTAAACTTTTAGTTTTACACACATGCTTGGTAACTTTGGATAGTATATTACGTTCTTGAATGAAGAGAGAGATGTCACTGGGTTCTGTACGAAGTTCTAGAAAGAATCACTGTGCAGAGCTGGAGTACTGCCATCATGACCACAATTTTGCATTTCTCTGTCTGAGCTAGGTGAGTGTCCTGCTCCTCCAGTTGGCAGAGTGGGAAGATTTTTACCTTTCTATGGCCTACTGTGTGTCCTAGTCTGTTTTTAATTTGGGAAGATGCCTTTACAGTCACTATTTAATAGTGACTACTAGCACCAAGGTTGTATCCAGTGACTGTATTGTTCACACAAATGTGAAACTGCTGGCATATTTCCTGAGAAAGAAACAGTAGAATTAATAGATACTAAGAGGTTGACAGGAAGAGAAAGCATAGGAAAGGGAAATGTTAAGAGGGCATTGACTCCCTCCATGCCACCTAATACAATTTACTCTGCCTTTACCCCAACAGTCAACAAAGCTTGATTACAAGTAGATGCTCCCTTCATTAGTGAGGAATATTTACTCGGCTTGGCTTTGTCTTCCTAGATTAATAGAGCATGAATTCAGCTTCTCTTTGGGACTCATGTGGAACCATTTTGATAGAGATGAATGGACTGAGATGTTGACCAACCTTCCCCATGACCTTGTCATACACCTTGGTGAAAGTAAAGTACATGTGGGCCCTTTGTCTTGAGGCAGCCAGGTCATTGGCTTGCCACCAGATGTGTGGTGATGGCAAGTTGAAGGTGCTGGCATTACCACTATGTAGAGAGTTCCAGATGAGTGGTAAGGAATCAGGAGTAAGGAGGCTTATAAGGTGAACCAGAGCTGGAATTCAATAGGTATAGGGTGTTTCCCGAGGTTGGGGAGAGTTTCTGGCACTATTTAATATCTCCACTAGTGCAATAGCGCTGTAGTTTCATTTTCCTTTAAACCTTGGTAGCCTCTGTGTCCTTATCTGCGTGAACTGGCTTAAGCAGCTACAGTATCGCTGACTTGTTGGATTCCAAAGCTATCATGCTTAAGGATGCTTAACTAGTGGTGTGCAATTATGCTTACTTGGGCATTTGTAACTGATTAAGGCATTCTTCCCCTAGCCTACCCATTGTTTCAGAAGTAATTTGTGCATGATTATGGAAGCTACTGTGTTACCTATTTATGCGACCTTTAACATGTTCCACACTAAAAAATGTGAAGTTATTACAATCAATTTGCCTTACATGGCTATAGTTTTCTATGAGAAAAGATTTCCTTTTTTCATTTTTAAGGGGAGCAAAATAAAAGGCAGGTAGATGCCTTCTTCCATCATATAGCTTAGGGTGTGCACTGGCCAGAGTTAATAAGGGGCAGCTTACTAGAAGAAATGGGTTTTATTCTGAATCTTCGAGCATGAGAACCAAGGGTGGAAAGCTCAGGAAGAAGCTTAAGAAGAAGCATGGGAGGGATGTTCAGAAGAGGAATATGAAGTGGAAATGGAAAGCTCTGTGGGCTCCACATGTCATTATGTCACATGGCCACTCTGTCCCCACGAATACTCCATCCTGGGGGGACTCTCAACGTTCCCTCTGTTAATTTGACTATCTGGTTGAATGACGAGTTAGGGGAAAGGTCAGTAAACTTCCTTTCTTCTTCTTTTCCTTTTGTTTTTAATTTGTGGAAGAGTACAGACAGTTCATGTACTGGGCTTTGTCTGCGATGTGCTCTCTGTATGAACACAGCCAGAGGTTAGTACAAAGAGGAATGTTGTGGATACGGCCCAAATAAAGTTTTATTTGCAAAGACAGAGGGTGGGCCTGCTTTGAAGACAGGGCAACGGTTTGCTAACTGCTACCCCAGGACGACGTTGCTTTAGTCCTTTTGGCACTCCTGCTTGGATATTACTTAACTTGAGCAATGTCTGCACTCTTACTCACTCAGCCCCTTCCTATTGATTTGCTTTGTTTTACACTTTTGTTTTATAAGGGACTCTAGCTCACCATTATGGAAAAGTGGTGTTATGTGTTGCTAAGGTGGAGTTCCTGCAAGTTAGCAGCAGCAGTGGAGACAAAGCAATCTGGTCATGAGCTGTTATGCCTCTCCCTTCTCCTCCTCCCCCACATCTTCCACCTTGTTCTCCCCTTCCTCTTCATTTTCTCAAAGTAAGATCATTTAAAATCAGTCACTCAGAATGGATGATTGTCTCTTGAACATCTCAGAAGGATGTAGTGGAGCAGGTACCATCCTGAAGGCTGGATGAGGAAGGGCTGGAGCAGGGAACTACTTGCTCTATGAAAGAGTGGGTCCTAGTATAACAGCGAAGAGGGGTCCTGGCCTGGGGTTTGGGTCAAGAATAGAATATACATTAAACTTGAATTCCAGATTGCTTTAGTCCGGGTTCTTTAGAGTCACAGAACTTATGGAATGTCTCTCTATGTTAAGGGAATTTATTGTGATGACTTACAGTTTGTAGTCCAACTAACCCAACAATGGGAAGCTGTGGAATGGAAGTCCAAAAATCTAGTAGTTGCTCAGTGCCATAGGCTAGTTGTTTCAGCTGGTCTTCTGTATAAGCTAGAATTCTGAAGAAGTAGGTTCCAACAGAGGTGCTGGCTAGTAAGTGCAGGCAGTTAAAGAAGAGTGAGTCTTCCTTCTTCCAATGTCCTTATATAGGCCTCCAGTAGAAGGTATGGCCCAGATTAAAGGTGTGTAGCACCACGCTTAGACCTGGTACTTGCTTTATCCCAGGCTGACCTTGAACTCAGATCTCCTGGCCTTCCTCTCCTGGGATTAAAGGCGTGTACTACATTGCCTGTGCTTAAGCTTTCATGGCCACTATGCTTCAAGATCTCCATGCCAAGATCCAGGTCAGAAACTTCCAGCCTCAGGATCTGGATCACAGGTGTGCCCTCTAATTCTGGATTGTAGTTCATTCCAGATATAGTCAAGTTGATAACCGGAATAGCCATTACACAGACCAACAATCATGTTTAAGTATAAATATATTCCCAATATTAGTTATATTGGAGCATGCTTCTACTTAAAAAAAAAATCATTTGTTTTTGAAATCTGAAAGTTGAACTGAATTGGTGTCTGATTTTTCTCTTTTGCTAGATCTGGTGCTGTCATCTCAAAATGTGTTTCATGGTGGGGAGTAGGCATTCATAAGTCGAAACTCACATTTACAGTTCTAATAGTGTCAGAAGGAGGGGCTTTGGATGCTATTCTGTCCTCATGAGTGAAACTAGGCTCTTCATAAGTAGGCTGGAAGAAGCTAGCCCTGTTGACCTGGTGCATCTAGATGCGCACAGCTAGATGGTGCCATCTATGAAGCAGGAAGCAGGTCTGAGTAGACGCCTGACTATCCTCGTACCAGGCCAGAGCAGATGCCTGATTATCCTCGTACCATGATTATTGGCTTTCTAGATTCAGAACTATGAGATGCGATCCTGGTGTCTGTATGCTGTCCAGTCTAAGGTGTTTTGTTATAGGAATCTAAATACCCTGGGAACAGCAAAGGCTAGTGTGAGGACATGCTAATGGGCGGAGGAGAGCTGGAGCCCTGGTTGGATGCAGACAGTAGACATGGAAGCATCAACGGTTTTACACGATAAAGCCCACAGAAGGTCTATGGAGAGGACGGATATGCTGATCTTTTTTGAAAAGCTTGGGTCAGAAATAAAGGCAGATGCTCTGACTTGGCATCTCAGCCAGAAGTCTGTGCACGACCAGGTTCTGTATGAGGAAACCACCGGAGGGTTATGAGGGAGGCGACGTGGCAGGACAGAAATGAATCTTTGAAACAACTTGGTGTTTGCCTATTTATGTAGCTCCATCATGGCCTCCAGTGCCCTGGAAAAACAATCAAAGGAGAATTTAGAGCTGTTCTCGGATTGTCAGTTTTTCATCTAAAAATGTTAATGTACATTAAACTTTTAATTAAAAAAAGCATATCCCATCACAAACTATTTTTAATATGGAATATTTAGCGGTGATGCGCACATTCTGTTCTGAGCTCCAGCAGGCTATTAACCAGCATAATTTGGGTTTTAAAAAATGAACTGAATTAGGTTGTGTACCCTCAGGTTAAGTCCCAAACAAATCACATTATTTAAAATGTCGACTCGACAAGGTGTGTACATATTTTCAGTTGTTCTCTGCAGGGTGAAGCTGCGATTCTGTTGTGATTGTCTGATGCCATCAGAAATGCCAGCAACTGACAAAAATATTTATGGAAAAGAAAAAAAGATGAATCTTATTACACGTCTTTAGAACCTTTAGACTTGGTCCTTTTTTTCCTTGAAAATAATTTTATTTATATAATTGTAGACCTGAGAAATTTGAAAGGGCTCAGGGTTGCCTGGATTTAGCTGTAAGTAACTGCGCAGTCGTGAGCTTGCATGAGGATGCATTTGGACATGAAAACCTAAAGTTGGCAGGATCTTTTCTCTCCTCTTTTGTCTCTTCTGGTTGATTTGGGCATGATTATAATCAGGAAATAGTTTGAATGTGCTAGGACCCTGATGATTCCTAATTCCGGCTCTCATGAGCACCAGCTACTTCTGCTTCTCGTGAAGAACTGAAGAGTCAGCTGATACAAGTTGCCATTTCAGACCGAGAACTGGTGCACGCCTAGCTCACCTGGCCACTAGGTGGCACTGCAGCCACAAGGAAGTGTGGTCACAGTTACATAGTTCGGCTGTGCCATTAAGGAAGTACTCCAAGGCTCAAGTTGGATAAAGGACAGCCTATGAGTCTCTGACCTCCCTGGATTGCAGGGCTCTTTGGATCCTGCTGCAATGCTCGATGCGTCAAGGCTGCTGCAAGCAAAGAAGATTATTTGGTTAGGATGTGAGGTTTCCCATCTGTGCCATGGTGTGCACATGTGAATATTGAAGATTTGTTGGGATTCATGTTAGTTGAAATGAGAAGTGAGTTCTGAGCTGTATTCTTTGCTCCCGCTGGACAACAGATGGTCTCCTGACCCTACCTTTTTCTTTGGTGTTTATGTACTGGAAATGTTCTCTTCACAGCAACGATAGAGTTCTGGAAGCTGGGAAATGTCACAGCACCTCTCCGTGTGCCAGCCTTCTCTTCCAGTTGTTTCCTCTGTTTCTAACCACTGAGAAAAATATACTATCTTCCAGGAGAATGCTTTCTGCTCTTGCCCTTACAAACAGAAGTGGAATATTTGAAACCTAGAAGCCTTATTCCTGCCTCAAAGAAGATTCTAGTAAGAGTATCAAACATTAAAAAATAGGAAAAAGAATTTGCCCACCCAATACAAGAATTGCCAATTTTAGCAATTTGGGCAGGGAATCAGTAGTTTTTTGCCTAATTGGTGAGAGCTGTGATATTGATCAACATTGAGAAGTGTCTGGTGAAATGAAATTTCCTATCAAATAACACTAGGAAAAACTGCTTAAGAGTTTTGATTAGTAATCCTACAATGGGAGTCAGAGTAGAAACAGTAATGGCTGTGTTTGTTGAGATCCTACTATGTGTCCAACTACTGTGTAAGCCCTTAGTGTTTAGCCCAAGTCTGTGAGATGGTTATTACTTGTCATGCAAAAACATGGCTGTGGTTGTGAGTCAGCACCTGGCTTGGGCTCTAATGGCTTCAAAGCTCCAAAGAGAACTAGACCTGTTGGTTGTGACCCTTGTGTCTCATCGTTTGGGAAATGATTTGGTATGGGACATGAAAGCCGAGACAGTTAATACTGCTTCTCATTGTAGCCCCTGGGATGTTGTAGAGTCTGGCTTGTTCATAGTTGGACTTCAGTACACATTTGATCAACCCACAGATAACTATCAGAGAGCTGGAATATTCCACGGTGTTGAAACAAACAACTCCATCTGCTCTGATGTATAGAAGACGGGAATAGCTTTAGAGATGTGCATCTCTTTCCAGGCTGGGAGGATGGGGACTTATTTTAATCAACCTAGCCTCAGTCTTGAGCTCACTGGGGTGGCTCGTATCACTGAATTACAACATGAGACACGAGGATTAAGAACCTCCCAGAGCCTTGGCTGCTAGAGTCCAGGTTGTCTGATTTAGGCTAAAGGGTGGTTAATGAGGCTCCATGGAGAATGCTAGCTCTTAAAAATTCAAAACTTATATATAATGAATAATAGCCTCATTTTAAAAGCTTGATGGGATCCACATTCCTAAAAAAAAAAAAATCAAAATAATTAGTGTAATTTGGAGGGGACATGAGAGACATATAGAATCCATTTCACTTAAAAATATCATATTAACAAAAAAGACATGAAGATAGGAAGGATCTTACTGGGAAGAAGCGGGAGCCCAGGGAGAGCCAGGAGTCCAGGGAGAGCCAGGAGCCCAGGGAGAGCCAGGAGCCCAGGGAGAGCCAGGAGTCCAGGAGAGCCAGGAGCCCAGGGAGAGCCAGGAGTCCAGGAGAGCCAGGAGTCCAGGGAGAGCCAGGAGTCCAGGAGAGCCAGGAGCCCAGGAGAGCCAGGAGCCCAGGAGAGGACCATGGGGAGAATGTGATCAAATACTGCATATGTATATATGAATATATGTGAAAATAAATAAAAAAGTTTTAGCTACACAAATGTTTATTCTAGAAAAATGAACAGTTATAGAAGAGCAGACTGAAATAAGATAAGTCACCATTTTCATTGAGGGTTAGAGATAAACATAATAATATATATACATATACATATATACATATACATATATACATATACATATATACATATACATATATACATATAGATTGTGCTTATGTGATTTTAAAAAGAGATCATATTTTGTAATTTGCTGTTGAAGAGCAATAGATTGTACACATTTTATGTGTCAGTAAATTATTACTATGTCATAATTTTTAATGGCTGTAGAGTGATCTACCAGATGAATATATCATAATTTATTTAACCAGCCTCTATTCTTGGCCATTTGGGTTGTTTCCAGACTTGAGCTGTTGTAGAAAGACTTGTCCATTAAATGTCTCTGACTACGTATCTTTGTGCACTTGGTCTTGACCCCACGTGTGACCCAAGCAGGTGATTAGGAAAGTTAGATGGGAGGCAGGAGCTGGTCACCAAGCAACTCTTTCCACCTCACCCGTGGAGGTCACAGAATCTATCTGGTGGTAGTGGCCATTGTGCCTCTAGACTTCTGGGAGCCCTTCAAGAGCAGAGTAAAGCCATGCCTGGAAAGGACGCCAAGTCCAAAACAGACAGATGCAGTGAAGTTGTTAACCCTGCAGTTGGGACCCAGACCGTGGCGCTCTTTCTCTTGCTTTTCTTCTCTTACATAGTATTTCCCCAGTTTCCTTCCTGGTTTTGTGACCTCTCTCCCTTCATTTCCTCACTACCCAACAGTTATCAATACTTCACTTCCTGTCTTCAAATTTCTCTTCTTGTGACCCCTTCCCTGTTTGAATGGCTTCATCTATCACTGAATGTTAACTCGGAAACCCCAGTTCTCCTGAGTGTACCATTGTCTACCAAATGCTGGACCTTCACATTCTGGAAGCTTCTCACCGGAGCCACTGTTCTCCATGGGCTAGGTTTTTACTCATCTGGTTCATCGTTTGCTACACTGTTATCTCTCAACCCTTGCCAAGTCTATCCAGAGAGCTCTGAGTGTTTGGCACCGTGCCCTCAACTCTAGGTACCACCTCTTCCCCAGTTCTTACTCATGTCACCTTTTGCCTGGATGATTGCGGTGGCCCCATATGATCCCATGCATCTTGCACAGGCTTGGCAAACTCATCTTCCCAGATAGGTCACTGGCCTGTTCCCTTCAAGACTCTCAGTAATTTGACCCCAAAGTACCTTCTGGCCTTGGCTACCCTCTTTTTCAGTGTTAAGAGTCTGAACCAGTATCCTGATTATGCTAGGCAAGGGCTCTGCCTCTGAGCTTATAACCCTCTCCGCCCCATTTCTCTAATATATCTGCCATACTTCAGTTCATCTGGGCTCCTTTTTACACTCTTTGCTCGTGATAGTCTCTGAGCTTTTCTGCCTTTTAAGATCTTAAAGCACAGATGCTACCTCTTCCAGGAAGCCTTGCTTGGTTTCTGAAGCCAAAAGTGACTGGGTCCCTTTTACTTAACCGCATCCACTTGCCAGTGACCCGAAACATCTACTGTAGCTACATGGCTTTGTAGCTTAGGCCTCATTTCAGACTTTAACCTTTATGTGACTAGGAATCTGAATCCTTCTCTCAGTCAGCTTCAGTCTCTCTCTTAACTCAGGTCTTACCTCTATTGCACATTCTCAAAAACTACTGTTTAAGCAGATAGATTAATGGCAGATTTAAGATATTTTATATCAGTAATTGTTGGACACATAACCAGACTATAAAGCAAACTCTAAGGGCTCAATATTGTGAAGCACACCCTTCTAAACTGTGTTTGAAAGAGCAGTTTTTTTTCCCCCTGGGCCTTCTCCTTGCTCAATGTCCTGGCAACACGTGTGAATGGGACTCAAAAGTAGCCGCCCAGAAGGCCAATGGAATTGTCTGCAGAGTTCTACTTTTGTAAGTGGGAACCCTTTCTCTGTCCTCAAAATACACTCTGCCCCATTCCTAGCAGAAAGGTCACAAGACTGGAGCCAAGCAAGTCGGAAACAGTTGACTTCTACTACTTAGAAACCGCGTAATCCTGGGCAACTTTTGTTACTTGTGACAAAGTGATGACTACCGTGTTACTTAAAAATTGCATTTGGCTGTTAGTCCCAGACATTTGAGATGGTGACTTGGGAATGAAAAGATTTATTTCCTTTCTTGTAGTAGTCTGAAGATAACCCAGAGTTCCTAGGAAATTGTGACCTCAGCTTTTTTTTTTTTTTTATTATTATTATTATTTTTGCCCTGGGATGCACACATATTACCCCCCCCACACACACACATGTATATATTGTTCATACAGAAGGTAGCCCCACAGGCCAACATGTCTGCATGAACTCTAGCTGTCAGGTGTATTTTTCTTAATAATAAAAACTCAAAAACATTTTCTTCACAAATTCTACCTAATAACTGTAGTTTAGTGCTGACTCAGTGCCTGGTCCCAACAACATAATCAAAATATATAGGGGCTTTAAAAATATCTATCCTTAGCCTCAATGCAGATAAGTTAAATCAGATTGTGTGTGGTTGCGGTACAGAGTCAGATTCATTTATTTATTTAATATTTATTTATTTATGAGACAGGGTTTCTCTGTGTAGCCCTTGCTGCCCTGAAACTTACTCTGTAGACTAGGCTTATCTCAAACTCATAGAGATCTGCCTGCTTCTGCCTCCCAAGTGCCAGAATTAAAGGCATGATCACCATTGCCCAGCTCAGAATCAGTATTTAAAAAACACCTCAAGGTTGAGGACCACTGACCTAGGGTGAGCATGTGTTTACTCATTCAAATCAGGACCCTCGAGAGGGAGAAGGGACAAATGAGTAAACTGAGCTTGTGACAAATGTTATAAGCTGAGCTTGTCCCAGGCGAATTCAGAGGGACAGTGAATATAATTATTCCTCATCTTTTCCCCATCTCTCTAAAGTGGCTAGACACACAGCTTTAATCTTCCACTATCCTGGAAGAAGACAGAATTGGAGAGAAGACATTAGCTAAGCACCCTGCACTCTATTTTTTTCCCACCTAGACTTTGGGGAGCATGCACTAAGTGAGAGGAAATCATTTTGTAAGATGCAAATACTTGAGGGATATGTCTAGAATAGTAGATATAGCTGTATCTACTCTAAGAATTGTACCCAGAAGGGCACTAGTTTGACTTTACTCAGATCCTGGTGGATTAACTTAGTGCCTTATCTTAACTAATGCTAACAGGGTGATGGCGTCCCTTGACTCCAAGTAAGGACTTTGAGATGGGCCAGCATAGGTTCAAATCCCAGCTCCGCCTCCTCCTTTGCTCCTTGTTAACATAGTCATTTATCTTTTTTAAATCTTTTCCACTGAAAAATATGCCTGGCCCCTGGGATGTTTACAAGGAAGTAAAATGGATAGCCAGTATATCTTAGTGGGTAAGGGAGCTTGTCTCCAGGACTGATAACCCAAGTTTTACCCCAGAAGCCACACGGTGGAAAAAGGGAACCAGGTCCAGAAAGTTGACCTCTACATGTGTGCTGTTGCACATCTGCCCATCCATCTGAGCTCCTGCACACACACACACACACACACACACACACACACACACACACACACACTCACACAAGGTTGAAAGCTTGAGCTGTTGTTGCAATGGGTACTCAGTCATCACTGCTCCTAAGATCACCTGGAAGTTGCTGAATAAGGACATCTTTTCTTTTTCAATGATCTTCAGTGATAGAGACCCTCTCCTTGAAGGTCATTGGGTAGCATCCTTTATCTTAAATGCCTCCATCCCCATGGTTCCTAGCCTTTCTGACCACTAGTAAGGGTCTCAGCTAGCTGGACTTAATAGCCAGAATGAAATCAAAAATTTCAGTGAGTTACCAGGCACCTTGGGAAATTTACACATTTGCCTGTGGCCATTCCGTTTCGCCACCCTCTTCCTCCCCACCCTCCCCTTGGCCACTGGACACCTTGTTGCTGGAGTAATCTCCCTTTCCTTCCCTGTCTTGCTAACTTGTACAGTCTCTTCCCCAGGGCTTGCTCCTCTAATCTTGCCTGCTCCGAGTTTTGCTGGAGTCTTGTCTTCCTTTATTCCTTCTGCTTTGCTTTTATCTCCTTACCTTTCCTCCTGCTGAGTGTAAATAAACCTTAAGGCAAAGGGGAAAAAAAAAAGTCAGACAGTACACTGTTTAGCTCCCTTGAAGGGGAAACACTGGCTAAATCTTAGAGACGGCACTAGGTCCCTCTGGCAGAGTCAAAATTCAATACTTTCTACTTGTAGCATCCTGCCTAGACAATTTGAAGATGTGTAGGAAAGTAAGATGGCTCCAGGGAGGGATACCATGAAGGAAAAGTGCTTCTCAATTGGCTTGCCTGTGCGTCCTGGAGGAAGGTGACAAAGCCTGCCTTTGTCTCACAGGTGTGCTGTTTTAATTGCATCGGAGGCATGTCCAGCATATGGCTCCTGTAGACCTTGCAGGCCACACTACCTATTTGGCAAGTGCCTGCCCCTCGGCTGCTTGGTGCAAAAGCAGCTACAGTAAGTAAGTGGTGGGCGTGATTGTGTTGTCAGTAAAACTTTATTTGTGGACACTGACATTTGAATTCCTGTAATTCTCACATGTCAATAAGTCTATTCTTTTAAATTTGTTTTCCAACAGGTGTATGTGGGGCTGGGGAGATGGCCTGGTTGGTAAAGTGCTTGCTTGTCTCATAATTACAAGGATTGAGATTTGGTTCCCAGAACACACCTGGAAATGCCAGGGAGGGGTGGCATGTACCTGTACTTTCATTGCTGAGGAGGCAGACAGGAGGCTCCCTGGGTCTCACTGGACAGCTGCTTTGGCCTAACTGGTGGGCTCTAGGCTGAAGAGAGACCTGTCCCAAAGGTCAATGATGATGACATTAGAGGTTTCCCTCTGGCCTTCACATGTGCTCTCTCTCTCTTACACACACACACACACACACACACACACAGAGAGAGAGAAAGAGAGACACACACACACACTCAAATGTGCACATGTATATACACATGTACCTTCATATGTGAGCACATACATGTATTCATGTATGCCCCCCCAAGCGAAAAAGATGTATAAGTTATTTTTGGATCTAGGTTGTAAGACATCTTGGGTGGGACTTGACCTCTGGGCTACAGCTGCTTATTCCCTAACCTAGTGATAGACAAGAATGGAAGTAACAGTTCTGAGAATGCCACAGCTCTGGGTGCTTCCTCTGGAGGCTAGATTCTATTTACTCATTTAAAAAATTAGATAAGCTAAGTTTGGAGGCACACAGAAGGCAGTAACAGGGGGATTGCCACAGATTTGAAGTTATCCCAGTCTACATAGTGAGTTCTAGGTCAGCCCAAGCTACACACTGAGAGTCTGTCTTGAAAACAAGCAAAGAAGCAACACCCCCGCTCCCTCCAGTACCCCAGAGTTCCATGCTAAGCTATGGAGTAATCCCGTTCATTGACAGGGTGGACTTTCATTTATTGCTTGATGGGAATGTAAAATGGAATAGCCCATTTGGAAGAGAGCCTGACAATTTCTCACAAAATGACTCCCCCTGCAACCCCACCAACCATCTGGTTTAGCAGTCACATTCTACCCAAGGATGAAAGCTTATTATCTATCCCCAAATCTACATGCAGCTATTTGTGATACTTTTATTCATAATTTCTCAAGTTTGGAGGAGACTGAAATGAATGTCCTTTAATAAGTAAGAGAAATGGGCTATAATATTACTATACAGTAGAATGTTATTCAGTACTAAAAAGAAACCAACTAGTAAGTCATGAAAAACCCTGGTGGAAACCCTAAAGTACAGTAGCTAGGGACGCAAGCCTGTGTGACAAACCTACTTATTGTATGATATCAACTTCCTGACATCTTAGACAAGGTACAACATGAAGGTAGAGACGCGGTCATTGGGTACCAGGCCATGAGGTGGAGGAGGGGTGAGATAGAGCACAGGTGACTTAAGCCAAAGAAACTGTTCTCCATGTGTCTGTTACACCATGGCAGCACCAATGGGAGCCCCATGGAATACAGGCTCCACTCACTCTGGTGGGGCACACTCACAGGAAAGGAGGCCATGCATATGTGAGGATGGTGAGATATGGTAAATCTCTGCATCATCTCCTCTGTGGCACATGCCTTTAGTCTCAGCATTTGTAAGGCAGAGGTCAGAGGATCTCTGTAAGTTTGAGGCCAGCCTGGTCTACAGAGCAAGTTCTGGGGTGCCCCAGGCCACACAGAGAAACCCTGTCTTGAAAAACCAAACCAAAACCAACCAAGCAACCAACCAGCCAACCAATCAGCTCAGGGAGATAGCACAGCAGTTTAGAACACCTTTTGCTTTTTCAG
The DNA here is from genome assembly GCF_008632895.1 of Mastomys coucha. Taxonomy (NCBI): domain Eukaryota; kingdom Metazoa; phylum Chordata; class Mammalia; order Rodentia; family Muridae; genus Mastomys; species Mastomys coucha. The sequence goes on along the minus strand of NW_022196905.1, from coordinate 45,651,093 downwards.
AGGACCTGGGTTTGTTTACCCAGCACCCACATATCTGCACATAACTATCTGTAACTCCAGTTTTAAGGAAAACTGATACCTTCACTTGACCTCTTCCGATGCTGGACATGCATGTGGTGCACATACATTTATGCAGGCAAACATTTATTCACGCACACACACACACACACACACACACACACACACACACACACACAAACATAAAATAATCTAAAAGTTACAAAACAAAGGCTATCTAAATGTTCTGTTGGAGATATCTCTACAAGTTACAAGGATAACAAGGACAGGTGATAAGGAAGGAGCTAGTGAGCACTGGGGTCATGAAAGAGGATGCAAAGCCAATTGTTTCTCTGCTTTTAACTCTGCTCTACATTATTTTTTTCATTTTTTTTAAGGGATATGTAAGTGCATAAAATATATTGGAACCAAGAGCAATGGTTCACACATTTTGTCAATGTAGTTTATTTTTTTAAAATTGTTTTATTTATTTACATTCTAAATGCTACCCTTTCCCCAAGGGTTCTTCACCCTTTCCTCCTTCCCCTTTGCCTCTGACAAGGTGCTCCCCTTCTTCTAACCCCCCTTCTCAATTCCTCCCCCAATGTTCTCTCCACCCTACGCCCCATCCCCTTCCCTGGGTCATCAAATCTTTACAGGATAAGGCTCATCCTCTCCCACTGAGGCCAGACAAAGCAGTTCTCTGCTACATATGAGCTAGGGGCTTCAGATCAGCCCTTTTAGCTTGAGTGAGGTAACCCAGACCCAAAAGGACATGTGGTATGTATTCACTGATAAGTGGATATTGGCCACAAAGTACAGAATACCCATGATACAACCCACAGACCCAAAAAAGTTTAGCAAGAAGAAAGGCCCAAGTGGTTCACACTTTTAATCCCAGCACTGAGGCGGCCAGCCAAGAGTACATAATGAGACCCTGTCTCAAGTGTGTATATATTATAATAGCGAGAAATGTAAACGTCAGCTTGAAGTACCAAAGTTTTGTGTTGGCTATTACTACATAGAAGTTCACTGAGATGTATAGACTTTGGTCTGGTTAATTTCACTGCAATATTTTTTTCAAGATATTTATAATGAAGTTTTAATTAATGAAAAAGTCCATTAAATATAATATCTGTTCAACTTAACTCATTATTGTTGAGTAGATATGATGGGTTAGTTTTGTTGGTTTGTATGTTTTGAGACAGGATCTCACATAGCCGAGGTTGGCCTAGAACTGACTATCTGGGCACTGATGACTTTGAACTCCTGATAGACTTGTTTTTACCTCCCAAGTGCTGGGATAACAGGCACACACCGCAGGCTTAGTTTGTAAAACAATTCCTGAACAGGAAGTTGCTGGAGTGTTAGTTACTGTCTCTTCTTTCCCCTGGGTGTTTTCAGAAACAAGAATTCAGAGAAATATCTCTTGAATAAAACATGTCTGGGTACCTTTTAGAGATTCACAACATACACAGTAATGTTTCTGAGGAGACTTGTCATTAAAAACAACTGTCACCAAATGCAAAAATCTCATTAAGGTTGTTTAACCCCACGTTTTCCCACACGAATGCACAACTTCAAAGTCAGCTGACAAGTGTAACACCATTAAAACGAGGTTTCCTGGAGTTTGTGTCACTCCTTGGACAATGCTAGCTAAGGCATTTCAATTAATGCTATAGAAAAATAGCTGCATGCTAGAGATAGCTTGGTGGAGAACAGAGATCGACAATGTCTTACATATTTGTTCTAATATTTGATGTTACCTAACACATTGTTATGCTTTATTAGAAAATTATCAGTCATTAGCAAATGCATGAATTTACACTGATTTCTTAAATACAATTGGCTAAGTGCCCCCTCCTCCCAATAACAGATTATTAATGTTGAAAGGCAGGGGCTAGAGGGTTGGCTCAGTCAGTAAAGTGTCTGCCAGACAAGTATAAAGACCTGAGTTAAGATCCCCAGCATCCGCAAAAAATGTTGGATGGGGAATGTTGCTGGGAAGATTGAAGTGGGAGGATCCCTGGAGCTTGATAGTCAGTCAGACTAGCCAATCCATGAGTTCCTGGTTCAATGAGAGACCTTTTCTAAGGATAAATGATTGAGAAAGACACTCAACATTGACCTCTGGTCTCTGCATGCACATACATGGGCAACTGTGCCCACACATGTATATACCCACATATACATGTGTACACCCAAATGTACAGGGGAAAGACAGGTAAATAGAATTTGTATTATAGTTTTTTCTTACTTTCCCAAAACCAGTGCATAAAGAGATGCACATAGAAATATAGTTCCTGATATCACAGCACATGTTAGTAGATTAATTTAGCTTATTAGTGAAGTTAGTGGCTTGCTAGCCTATTTAGTGTTGTTTGTGAGAACAATTAATTATCTGAACATTAATGATAAATTTTTGATCAGGTCAGTCAGCAGGCTCTGACATGGAGTTACCCTCAGTGAAAAGAACTTGTGTTGACCTCTCATTGCAAGCACATAAGGCTTTCTGATCCAGGGAGGACATATTCCTGAACTGGACTGACCATCATATCCTTTCTTGAGAAATCCCATTTCAGAAGGCTCTGAGCAATAAGTATGTGCCTCCTCAAGATGCCCCATGATCCCAGATGAACATTACATACCCCATATGGCTTGATTTTTACTGGGCTTTCCAAAGCATCCTCCCATGTGAATTCCACTCTGCAGATTTCCTGGGTGTCATGTGTGTTTTAGAACAAGAATTTTGCCTCCTTTGCACCAGCAAGCACATGTAAGCATCTCCAGGGATCAGGCAAGGTCCTTGGGAGTCAATGCCTTTTTCATGTTACAGCTCACAACAGTTACATGCATAAGTTTATGGTATTTCTTATTATCCAATGTCCCTTTAACACTCTAAGCAATGGCAGTACCATTCGGACAAAAAGACTCTTTTCACATAGACCAGCAAAGCCCAGAAAGGATGGAGAATGTGGCCAAGGACCTCCAGTTTGAGGTGAAGCGGGGGCTGGAAGATCACTGTTTTCTCTAGCTTCTTTTTGCTCTGTTGTCTTCTCAGAGGTAGAAGTCCACACATGGACAGGTAATTATGAATGTACAAAGACTGGTCCCTTAATTAACATCTGTGGTTCCTTATCCCAGGTAGAATCATCTGACAGCCACTAATATTTCTGTTTCCTGTGTACTTCAGACTGTGTCCTGTTAAATCTAGGGCTCTAACAAAGAACATCCCACTAGAAACCACTTTAAAAATATCCAAGAGGAGAGGAGAGGCGTATATTCCCTCCTGATGCCTATCCTCATTTAAACAAAATTACTCATGGCTAAGCTTATTTTAACTATTAGCTGGATGGATTCGAAGATCTCAAATAGATACTGTTTCTTCCCCCCCAACCCCCCTCTAACATCTAAAACTCTATCTCCACCAGATCCAGTTTTCTAAGTTATTTTGCTGCATAATGGATCACTTTCCAAACTTGTGGCTTGGATGCTAGCTTACAGTTATCCCTCGTGGTTCTGAGGCCTGACTGACTTCATTTAGAGTTCAACGAGACTGCCATCAGCTTCCCATAGGGGGCAGCTTCTGGGGATGTGTGAGCATAGATCTCTGGATCCCATACTTGTTCATCTGATACTCAGTTGGCAGTGTTTCTTAGAGAAGCTCACGTGTGTCTTTTCTCCAAGCATAGTTGCTGAGTTCTCAGGCCTAATATCCCAGAAGTGAGGGTTTAGAGATACATGCATAGAAGTTGGAGACTCTAAGGACCTAGTTTTGAGTTATAAACTTTCGGTTGTTTCCATTGAAGAAGCCAGTCACAAAAACTGCCTGAGACTCAACATACAGGAGTTAGACTCTCTCAATGGAAAGAATAGCTAAACAAATAGGAATAATTACTATCACAGCTATCCAGTGGCCGTTCAAACTGATCTAATTTGAACAGTGTTTCCTCCCAAAGGAAGAGCAAAAAGAGGTCTACACATTGTGTTTGGTGGATGTGATATCCCTGTTTCTTTTATTCTGAGAGGTCTCTCTCCTTCCTCCTTCGCTTGTAGTCATTTGTTAAGAAGCAGAGTAGTTCGCCTGTTTCATTTCCTGGTCTGAGTGTTGCTGCTCACATCCTCTGTCTGCTTCATTCCACATTTGCAGACTGACCTCTGGATCCGGAAGCTTGACCACACTCAGCTCGGAGCATTTGGTAGAAACACTTGGTGGGTGGTGGGATGTAGCTCTTACAGCATCACTCCAGGAGGTGCAGAATCAGTTTTCCCCTCTCTAGCATTAGTGAAATTGATTTGTGGGTTCAAGTGTTGGATCCTGGGCTTTTGGCTCCAACTGAGCATTTAAAAAGGAAGCTTTGAAGTGCTTGCCTCTGAGTTTGCAGGCTGAAATGTCTTGTGTCCCGATTGGGTCTACATTCGAACATCTCTGCATTTGCTGTGTGCTAACCAGGTGCTGGGCATCTCTTTAGGTTTATTACCTGATATATTTTTCATCAATAACCCAGAAGAGGAGACATTTGAGTGTCTCCATTTTACAGAGGCAGTAACTGAGGCACAGACCCTCTGTTCCAAGCAAGCCTCTAGGTGGTGGGTGTCTCCTATTTAATTCCTTTTTACCCACAGGTGGGTCAGTTCTATTTTCAGGATTTCTAGGGAAAACCAACCTTGGTCCAGGAGACAGAAAACTAGGTAGGTATGAGGGAGAAATGAGGATTTTACAGATGTATTTACTCTTTCTTGAAAAACTGAGGGTCTCTGGACCAGATCCAGGAGAATCCAGAGGCTATGAGCAAATTTTGCTACAACTTCTCTGTGTAGGGAAACGATGTATTTCACAGGAATATCCCCTTCCTTGTGTGTTTCCACTGTGTGATGGGGTCAGTAGGGTGGGGCCACTCTCTCTGTAAAGGGTGTAGGACGATGCCCCCGTGGTTTACGTGACTGCTATTTGTTTTACCCAGGCACAGGGCGCCTGCAAGGAAGCTCAGAAATGACAATTTTATTTTAAAGAAAATATTTGCAAATGCAATTTGCAGTTTATACATGAAGAGTAATGAGCAAAATGGACGCAGCTGTCTCTTAAAGGAACCCTGCTGTGTCACCCTGGACGGCTTTCCTACCGAAGTGAGAATGCAGCCAGCCTCATTTTTTGTGCCTGCCGTGAGGGCTTTGGAGCTTTCTGGAGCTTCAGCGTGAGAGTGAGTGGGGCTAAAAAATGTGTGCATGCCTCATGGTACCTGCTATGTATTGTTGGCTGCCGGGGCTGAGAAAGAGAAAGCTGGAAGGTAGCCAACCCAGGGAGAACACAGAAGAAATCCGTAGACTGGCTCCCCTGGCTTAAGTGCTGATGTCTGGTATCAGGAGAAATTCCTGTCCTGCCAGGAACATAGCTGAATTACAGCAGCCTCTCCTGCATTTCTGTAGAGCTGTTTATATTGTCTTAATGTGTGCTAGAATAGAGTTACTTCTGTCCTCGGAGGAGGACTGTTTTGGAATCCCGATTCTCCCTGTGGGTATGAACGTGGGTAGCTTGGTTAGTCTCCAGGATCATGGACTTTGGATGTTGACTAATGTTTGAAAGGGCAAGATGACTAGTTCTGCCGATCTCTTGGCATTCCTAATATCGTTTTGCTTTAAAGGATATGGAGGGAGTTAAATTCATTACTATAGCAGACACAAAGATCGTGCCTGTGACTCAGGGAAAGATGACGGGTACCTCGGCGACCTATGTTCTTAGGAAAATTTTTGGTCCAATGAGGAGCCAGGATTTACTTGGAAATATCATGACTACTTACATAGGTAAATCCTGACTTTCTTTTGTGGGATCCTGGTTGTAGCTGCCACACTGGCACCTGATTTAACTTGAGCACGTTGGCCGATAAGGGTGAAGGTATTTCTATTGGCCAATTAACTGCCCCATTAAGAATTTAATGACATGGGGCTGGAGAGAGAGCTCAGCTGTTAAGAGTACTGGCTACTCTTCTAGAGGACCCAGGTTCAATTCCCAGCACCCACCTGGTAACTCACCACTGTCTGTAGCTCCAATTCTAGGGAGTCTGACATCTTTACAGGCAAAACACCAGCACACATAAAAATAAAAATTTTAAAAAAATGTAATGATCCCTTGGGTATAGAATGGTAATGGATGCTCACTGCTTATGCTCTGTTTCTGTAGCAGATGCCTTTCCCAGCCGTCACGTGCTTTTTGGTTTGAGTTGTAGTTTTTATTTTGTGTCAGTATGACAGGGCAGAAAAGGAAGAAAGCAAAAGAAAAGGATCAAAGAAGAAGGAAGAACAGAAAGGAAGGAGGAAGAGTGGAATGGGATGAGAAGAGAAGACACGCAAAATCTTGTATTGAACTAGGTCTGGGAAATCTATGAATGTTGAACTGGATGGAGCACTGTAGACTTGTTTGTCTATCTAGTATCAAGGGAAGGGATTCTTGGCTAATTTTGGCTAATTAGAAGCCATCGATATTTCCACTTTCAACTTAGGAGAACAGTATGGTGTCTCAGTTGGGGTACCATACCCATGGATGAGGTAACACGAGTTTCTATCGCACTCTTGTATGTCATTCACACAGCTACACATCATGGGAACGGGGCTGGATTGATGTCCTCGCCAAGAATAGCACCGATTATAGAACAGATTTTCCCATATCCAGAGCCATTTTTAATTCACTGCCTACCACAGCTGCCAGCTTATAGAGATAATTCCTTCTAGCAGAATAGTTTTAGTTATTATAGGGAAATAAAATTTGCACCGAAGCACTCTCTTTTCCCTCTTCCTCCTCCTTCCCCCCCTCTCTCTCTTACTTCCTGGTACTAAACATATACTTTCAATTATTTCTGTTGAATACACTCTTTTGGAGAGGAAATACATTGGCCACCTGCATGCTTTCTATATAACTGAAAAAAATTGGAGGACTTCCATTTTGGGTGACATTTCCCATCCAGTACCCATGTTACAACATTCAGCATGCTTTTTCAGTTCAAGGTACTTTTTAGTTTAGTTTAGTTTTCTTTTCTTTTGATAGAGCACTGGCACCCAGATTATAAAGTGAACATTCCTTGCATTTGAAGTGCTTATTTTATTGGATTTATGCAAAAATTGGATGAAAAGAGCAAGGCAGGCATCCTTAGGTTCATTTTGCTGATGAAGAAAGTGAAACCCAGAGGAGGAATTTAAAGGCCAATGGGAAAGGTGAGTAACTGGCAGCCAAAGGGGTGACAGTGGGGTTGTTAGGGCCTAGTGTGAGTTTATTGTGTGATAGGTACTGTAATGTCATTCCATAGGGGAAAGGCTATGCTGCAAACTGTCAGTTTGTGGTTGCTTGTCTAAACCTTTTAACTGGACATCATTTACAAGTCAGAAATCTCTACTTTCTACTTTTCCCAATAAAGAGGCATTTGGCTTCTCTAGAAAAAGTTTACAGTCTATGGCAAGTCTGAGACTATATTCCATTAATTAAGACTGAGTGGCCATTGGTTCTTGCTCCCTTATCCTTGAGCCCCTGAAGCCAGCCATGGAAGCTCCCAGGTAAAGGCTTTCCTCTCTTAATCTGGGAGAAGATTGGGATTATGAGGGCTTTACTCAGAGCAGCATTCTTGAAGGACTTTTGCAATAACCTCTCATTTTTTTCATGCTTTAATTTATCATCTAAAAAAAAAAAAATCTAAACCTCCGGAGATTACTCTCATGGGTTCCCACGATGACCCAAGATTTGGAGATCCGAGAAAGATGTTTACTGTATGAAGCACTGTAGGGTGGTACTCCAGCCACTGTAGGCTGATGCTCCATCTGTTTTCTTGAGCAAGCACGCATAGCTATTATGGGATATAATTGCTATCTGTTTCCTCATCTGGATTATGGCATCTTTGGGGGGATGAAGAGAAAGTGGACGTTTATCCAGTGCCCACATTTGCACCTGGGCTTTACTTTCCCGGTCTTGTAGGTAAATCCCTAGGCTGTATCTAGGCTCTGCTTAGAAGGGAAATGAGGATCTGGTCTATTACAAGAAACAGAGAGAGGAGCATGGCACTGAACACTTCTTAGATGCAAGGTGTTGCTAAATTCTAATTTGCTGCGCAAGCTTAATTGAATCATTTGATTTAGCCATGGGAATTTTAGGCTAGACAGATCACCTAGGAATCTAAAAACAGCACTGAAGTTCAAGGGACTTTCTGAGCAGGGATCACAGGCTTTCTTCCTTATGCTATGTTGTTAGTTCCCAGCAGTTAGGGTTGACGTGGCAGTCTGCCGAGGGTCCCACACTGAGCAAGGCGTTGCCTCTGCACCCCCTGCATAATCTTGCAGGACTTTGATTGGAAACTGGGGATGCCGTTCTTCATCCACTCTGAGAAGGGGGCTGCCTGGAGCAGCATGATTTGATTTCAAAGCTACTGATAGCTCTCCTTTATGCCCTGCTTGCCCCTCAATATACTTCTTTCTTCTCAGTACTTAAAATTCCACTTCAGTTGTGCTGTTTTGGCTTTAGGCTTTGATTTTGTGTTAAGAAATCAGTTACCAGCTTTTCAAAGTGCAGAGTTTGCACAACACATCCATGCTCCTTCTCTCTCTCCATCTTCACAGTAGCCCCAGTAGGGGAGTGACATTGTCTCCTTTGGGAATAGGAGATATGATTTGGGAACCAGATATGCTGCTTTTGAATTTCATCCACAGCATTCATTAACTTGAGTGACCTTTGATAGGGGATCTAATTGCTTTGCCGGCATACATAGGATTCAAATTCTACTTCACAGAGTCATCGTAAGGAGTGAGGTGCAGATTTTCTTTTGGTTATTTATTCATGACTCATTCATTCTAGAAATATTTGTTCGGTTCCTTACCGAGAACAAAGAACTCACCCTAGATCAGAGATGCTGTAGGAACCGGAACTTGTCTAGTTCAGACAAACAGAAGTCAGGCTCCCATCATACCCTCATGGGGCTTAGACTCTAGAGCAAGCACAACACTGATGGTGTAACAGTCCCTTAATAAGAGGATGCTACAAATGGAGCCATGGTGAATGCAGACAAGAGACAGGAGTCAAGTTCAAGCTCAGACTCTGTCTCCGAAGTCTTTGGCTACTATGGGAGCTTGGGCTATTTTACTTCTGTGATCATCTCTGGCTGATGTTTTAGGATAACACAGTATGAGGACTATGAGCCAGTTCCGAGTTGAGCCCCAACTCTGCTATTTAACTGTACATTCTTAGAGAGTTGGCCTGACTCAGTTTTCAGATCCCTTATCTATGGATGCCAGTCTTTGCCTCAGCAACTCCTCATGAGAGTCATGTTGCAGAGCTCCTAGAATGCAGGAATAGGCTTGATCAGTGGTAGAGGTGTTCGCAGGCTCTCAAACAGTGCCCATGTTACTGGGGAAGACACGATCTCCATCTTTCTCAGTATTAGTCACCTTATGGCTGGGACTGCAGGAGCTGGGCTTGAACATCTCTCTCTGCCTCCAACCAGTCACCTACCTCCTCTAGTTAGAAACTATGATAGGTTGAGGCCAGTCAAGGGTTGACCAGGCCCAGAAGTGAAGACTTTACTTGTTTCTATATAGTTGTGTCCTGGGCCACAGTGTGTGAATAGATGTGGGCTGTAGGACAGAGCTCTGAGCATGTGGGGAAAGTGCTGTGTGTCACCCTGCTTCATTCAGTCAAAGCCTGAAGTGGAGTGGTTGTGTTTAAGTCCTAGCTTTGTCTTTAAAATGTAAGTAGTCTAATCTGACTTCTTTTAAGAAATGTTTTGTTTTTATTATTTCTAATTATGCACATGTGTGCATGTGTATGTGTGAGTATGTGCACGTGAGTGCAGATACCCTCAGAGGTCAGAGGTATCGGATCTCCCTGAAGCTAGGGTATCAGGCAGTTTGTAGCTCCCTAATCTAGGTGCTGATAATAGAACTTAGGTCCTCTTAACCTCTGAGCCATTTCTCTAGCATGTGAATCAGACTACTTATATCATATTCTGTTTCTTTTTCTGGCAGTAGGATAGTAATAGTTAAGCTCTGCCTCTACTGTTCCTGAAACTTCCAATTTACTAACCCTTCTGCCACAGGGGGTGCCCTGTGTTAGTCCCTGTCATTGTGCCTATCAGTAGATTAGGACACCAAGAAAGTGAAATTGCTTTGCTCAAGGTCAGTAACACAACCAGTATTCAGACCAGGTACACCAACTCCAGAAATCATTAACTTTAACCATACTGCTGTGTTCCTCCCTTTTTTGTGTGTGTGGGTGGTTCTTAAAGATAGGAAGAGGTAAAGAAGGAAAGTAGCGAGCACCGAGCCTGGTGTATGCTCAATGCTCAGAAACTATCAACTGTGGGAGTCTCTGAAGGTAGGGTGTCTTTCCCTTTCTACCTCAAAGCATGTAGGTTTTTGAACGGTAGATGTAAAGTATTCTTCATAGACCTTTGGTTCAGCGTGCAGTGAACCTTGACCTCATGCTGGAAGCTTGAAACCTGATGTCTATGAGTTGTACCATGATACTACACACTATCATTCTTCTCCACTAATACTAATATTTCTTGTGAGAATAGAGTGTGTGTTGGGTGTCTACATATGTCTGATGCAATTTCAGATGCTCCATGTGTGATGAGCAGCTTTGAACCCTGTTTTGTCCAAACAATGAAGGCTTTCATATGCTCTGCTCTGGCTTTTGTATTTAGCTACTTGGCCTGTGAACCTCACATTTTCCATGAATGCATTTAAAAGCCACTGTCTATTACTGTCAGGAGCCTCATCATCATTGTGAATAGTATTGTCAACTTGATCGGATCTAGAATCACCTAGGTCAGTTCAGAATCCAGAATTGAAAACACACAAGGAATCTCCTTGTCAGACACTTGAGTCAAAGGAAACAACAGTGGCAGTACAAGACCCTTAAGTATGTTGTATGCTACACATCAGAGTTACAATGACACAGAAAAACAGTATGGAGAATGAGGAAAGCAGATTTAAAATGTACAGTAAAATCAGAGACCTGGAAAGAAGAACACAGAAACAGACTTACAAAATATACATGGACCCAAAAGTCTGTCAAAGAAACTAGGAAGATTTGAAAAAAGGAGTAAATAGGACACCTAGAAATGAAAATGAAATTGTTGAAATCAAATGTAAACTGTTTTCTTTGTTAGAAATTTGAGGCTGGGTGGTGGTGGTGCACGCCTTTGATCCCAGCACTTGGGAGGCAGAGACAGGTGGATTTCTGAGTTCAAGGCCAGCCTGGTCTACAGAGTGAGTTCCAGGACAGAGAAATTTGAACAAAATTTATCATTAACATTCAGAGTGAGCAGTATTAGTTATTTTTGTGCAATTCATGTGAAACTTTTATAAATGTGTTTCCACAAGGCAAAATATTCTATACAGGTATAATTTTGGATGTTAACATTTACTTTCTTTATAATAAGCATCCCAGTGTATAGAAATAGAGTAGAAACAAGGCTTGCCACTATATAAATGTTTTCTATTGTTAGATTATGCATTTATTTGCTATTACTAGAAACATTCAAGGAACATGTGACAGAACTTCTAGCCCTTCTTAATGGATTCTTCTTCCTTTTGGAATGTGGGAATGAATGAGAGGGACATTATGTAATTGACAAGTAGTGAAGAGATTTCCATATCTTACTGTGAGGGGATTGGAATTTCATAAGTCCTATGCTTGAGTTCATAGCCTTTTTCTATAGGATCTAATTGTGGAAATTATAACAACTTTATATAAAGAGATTCCCCACCCCTCCCCCCAAAAAAACAAGAGTAAGTGGGAGAAAGGTAGTCATGGAGGATATTATATCCTTGAGTCTGAAGCATAAGTTATGACCAGTGCAATATTCTTTGATCATTGAACTAATTGCTAGGGCCATCTGAATCCTGAGAAGAAGAGGGAGAGGGAAAGAGACATGGAGATGAAGGGGAAGGAAGAGAGGGAAGGGGAGGGGGAGGGGTAAGAGGAGGGGAAGGAGGAGGGGAAGGAAGAGGGAGAGATTGTAATCAGAACTCAGAGCAATTTATCTTCGTTGTTTCAAAGTAGAGTAGGTTGTAATAATTCCACTCATCCAACAGAGAGTGCTCCATAGACAGACATCTTGTCTGTTTTTTCTTGTGTGCTCTTGGTATATATAGTCTTATTCAGTCTGCATAACAGTATGCCCAGAGCAAGAATACACTAGAGCACTTTAGTGCTTGACTCTAGAGGTTAAGACCCAATGACTCTTTTATTTTTGCTGAAAAAAATCACTATATTTATATTATATTCTCTGAAAACTATAATTCTGTTAGAGCATTACAAAATATTAGATTACATTTTAAAGGAAATAAGACTTTAAATAGCATATATATATTATGTTTCAACAATGAATACATCTATAGACCTTTTAAAACTTGTTAAATACATTCAATAATTTCATCAATATATACCAAATAAATGTGCATGCATTAAACATAGATTACGGTCATCTTCCCCTCCCCACTTCTCTCTAGTCTCTATTACTCACCCCATTTCCTGCAAATCCCTTTCTCATATTCATGTCTTTTGTCTTGTTTTGTGACCTGCAAAGTTTACCCAGGACCATCTATCAGTAGGTATACAAACCAAGAGTGTCTTCCCTCTCCTAGAATCCATCAGTAGCCCATATTTCAATTTGGAGTGATAGGCCCATGTAGGCCCTTCCTCAGTCTATAACTGACTGTTGACAGACTTAGTGTTTACGAGCTCATTTCAGACAGACACTGAGCTCATAGCTGCATTGACTGCCATCACAGAAGACAGCATTCCATAGCCCCCTTCCCTATCTTTCTGTTCTCATGTTCTTTCTGCCTCTTCTTCTGTGTTGTTTTCTGAGCCTTAGAGGATGTGATATGAATGTCTTGTTTAGAGCTGAGCACTTGAAGAGTCTTACAGATAGGTCTTCTCTTAGAGATTATTAGATGGAACCTTCACCTAGCAGAGAGAGGTAGAAGCTTGCCTGCCACCCCTAGCTTGCCAACTTTGGAAGTGAATCTAGACTTTCCTTCAGGTCTAGTTGTCTCCATGCCTACTCCATTACCCCATCTGTCCTAAGTGCTGCCAATATGCACACACTCTAGAGTGATACCACTGTCTACTGAGTCCTTCTGCTCTATGTGACTGTCCTTGACAGTGGCACAGTCCCCAGGATCCTTCTGGCCTTCTTTCCTGGCCCCATTACTTTCAGTGGCGTGGGATCAGGTAGGTCCTATTGTGATATGTATGAATTTGGTGTCTTCCTCTATGTATTGAACAATGGCATGTAGGATATTTCTTGGGCATGACATGAGGCTTAGGTTGTGGTGAAGTTTGAAGGACTTTACAGAGTATAGCCAATGTGTTAAAGGGATGCTGTTTCTTTACCATAAAGAGCCGTTAAGTCTGAACCTATGGGGTACAATACTCCATGTATCCTCCTTTGGATGGCTTACAGGTACAGAGTTTCACAGATTTGTTATTCAGGAAGAACCTTGAGACAGGAAGTTGTGGGAAGTTTGAGTGTGGCATTGTATGTAAACTGACCAACCAAAATGAATGATCTTATATAGAACCCAACTCTATTTCTTGTTGATCAGCCTTAATATCTGTGTGATCGCTGTGGGCATCAATAAGGCTTGTGCCAGTGGGGATGCTGGTTTTTGGATCTCATAAAATACAGAGGAAAACAGTGTTACTAACTAATGACCACTGGCAGCATGGGTTTCTAATTGCAATAGCTTCTGTTGGACGCAACTTCTAGCAATCTAGTTAGGAATGCTCAGGAGCTTTAAACTCTTCCAATTCAAGTTTTGCGATTTTGTTACTCATTCATTTTCTATGACTAGCAAATGATGAGAGCAGGACTTGAATCTGGGTCTCCCTGGCTCAGGTTGGAATCATATCTCTACACTGCCTTGTCTCTGAAAGATGACAGTCTGCTCTGGCTCCACCCAGCAGGGCATTGTACCAGATATGCCTGTTCATTGTTTTCTGAATACCAATTAATTTCCAAGGTCTGTATTATTTGCTTTAAAGCAATAGTGATTAATAATGTGTCTCATTGATTCCAAGACGAGTACCCCCCACCTCCATTTTAGCATCTCTCAAATTGGATGCTTCTAACAAGTGATGGTGTATCATCATTTAATTGGCAGCATTTTTCTTTCTTAGTGGCACATAAAATAATGGTGTAGCTCACAATTGATAACATCTTCGACTTGATGAAAAGCACTAATAACAACTTGGCTGAGAGAAAGGATGAGCAGTGTGGGGGAGCATCAACACAGTGTGACATGGATAGTCAGGGCAGGGCCCTGCTGGGGGCAGCATAACCTATCTTCTATCCCACCTCCTGCTGTTCCAGCTAAGCCTGGTTAAGTGTTTCTTAACTGGATGGGTATCTCTGCTTTCCTCTCCTCCCACATTTGTACATTTAAAAGAAAGAAAGAAACAAACAAACAACAACAGCTCCTGAGGGAGAGTGATAGATAGCATTGCTAACAGAGCTCACAATGACTACAGAAGTGTTCTATGACCCACCGTGCCACTGAAGTACCCTAGTGACTCCTGAGTACTGGATGCAGTTTGAATTCTGAGTCACTCAGGGCATCTCAAGGAGCAGGCCTTGGGTTTGATGGTGTCAAGTCTGTAATACCCTGTTACTGCTCCTTCCTTCCCTTTGTTTCTTGATCCTTTTTTCCCTTAGCATATATTAATTGTACACAGGAAATGAACATGAACATTTTCCTGTGAGATTTGGTTGCACCTCCTCTTGCCTCCTATTCTCCTTTGAGCTTACATTCTGTTCTATAATCCCCTTCTACTTCAATGTCTTTTTCTTAGACATGGATTTTGCATGGGAGAGAAAACATGGCATTTTTGGAATTGTCTTTTGTAGTAGAAATTTCAACATGAGTATCAATGATAAAAACAAATACCATTAAGCATCAGGCAATGCAGATGTTATGTAGCAATATCAAGAATGATGAATGTGAAACTTACTCCATAAAGATGAGGTGTTGGTGACCCCCCCATTCCAGGAATCCCCTCTTCTCCCTGTGCTTGCCCATTCTGCTGCTCAAGCCCTTCTGACAAACATCAGAACCCCACGTATCATATGTGAGACTCTCCTAGCCAAAACAGATGCCCACAGGATGTTGCTTGATATTTAACTGCATTGTGGCTCTTATCTTTCTTACTACAGTCAAAGAATTACATAACTATCTCTGTTGTGATGGGAACCTTACTGATAGGGATTTCTTTTTCACTCATCCCCGTGTCTTCTTAAGACCTTCTGTAGAAAAAAGACTAGCTGTGTAAGAAAAGACGGAGAATGATGGAGTTACCAGTTATTTTGTACAACGTCCCTTCATGCAGACATTCAGCCAGGTGACAGACATCTCTCTGGCTCCCCTTTTAAGTATCACCTTAAATAATGATTCTGGAGGTGTCTATAGAACCCACATGGTTTATCAAGTGTAACTATTATGAAAGGAAGGTCACTGGGTCATCTACTACCCCTCATGATGTAGGGAACCCTGAGGTAAAGCCAAAGAAAAACCAGGAGGATATGTACAATATATGCTTCCCCAATCTCTCTCTCTCTCCTCTCTTTCTTTCTCTCTCTTCTCTCTCTCTTTCTCTGCCCCCTCTCTCTTTCTCTCTCTCTCTCTGTGCGTGTGTGTGTGTGTGTACTCATGTGCATATCCACGGAGGAAGCAGTGCTCAATTGGGCTCAGAGGGTGTCTTCTGCTTGACTTCACTCTTCATTTGAAGTCCAAAAGACAAAATTCAGTGACCAAAGATAATGGTAATCTAAGCAGAAAGGAAGGGAGATAAATAAAATACTAGCAGTTTTTATATTCTAGCAGTCTTGTTATCCTTTCCAGGGTCTCAGATAAGGAGCTCTGCTCAGCCTGCACAGCCCAGGCAATGGGAAGTGTGTGGAATCACAAAGACAGATAGCGTTTTGCCAGAGCGCTCCTTCTGTCACCGGTGCTGTCTCCTGGGGAGAGAAAGCCAAAACCAGGATTCCAGACCACTAACTACTCCATCAGTTCAGGTGGACTCACGGTGCTTAAGCAGCGGTTCATAAAGCCCCCTTGTTTACGAATCATATCTCTGCCAACCGGGACGGATGCCAGAGTCCACCCGCTGAAGGGAGGCGATAAAAATAGGAGGCAGCTTTATGGGACACACCTTTTATCTTCGTGTGAGACTTTCAAAGCGGATCGCGCCGTTCTCTATCAAAAATAGCTCTGCTCAGCTCACAGTGTGTTCTTGAAGAATCTGATGGGGGAGGGAGACTGTGGCATTGAGGCCTCATGGTGCGCTTTAGGGCTTTTCGTTCCCCCTGTTAGGATTCACCGGCCCTGAGGTGCTATCAACATGATAGGTTAATTGTACTCCAAGGACTGCACTCGTACAGTCCAGACTGACATTGACATATGCTGGTCTATGGCGTGAGAACCTTTATTTTTAAAGAAAAGATCTGCACCGAGTTGTCAATCACTTATAGAGGAAGGAGAGCTGGGCGTAATGATTTGTGGCAACTGGGTGCATCTGGCTACCCTTGCAGCCTTGTTTCCTTGGGTCTTAGCTGACAGATCCGACTGGAAGGGGTAGATAATACGCTTCTGCCAGTATCAGGGTTTCCTAGGGTCTCCCTAGTGCTCTCGAAGGCTGAATTGGAATGATAATTAATCTGGTCAATTTGCCATTAGGAGTTAATTTCTGCTGGTACCTTCTGGATCCCATGGCAGGTCACAATCCTGTGGTCCACTGATCTTTAAAAGAACAGACAGCAACTCTGTCTCTGAGTCCATTGAAAGTGATTTACCAGTTTCATGTTAAATATATGGGACAGTTGGTCTTGCGACAGCAATGCAATTATTCTGGAAAAGAATTTTGGGTATGAAAATAAAAGAAAGTTAAAATAGTCATAATTTACTGCTCCCGAGTATGGGGCAGCTGTTTTCTGCCTCGATCTGTATTCTAATAAGTCTTTTAAATGAAGAGATTTATGAGATTATTTTAATTTTGATGTCTTTTTAATGCTTCATGCATTTTAAATACAACCTTTTAATAGTTTTTGAGATTGAAGAATTTAATTTTGTTTTATACTGCAGAAATAAATGTATTCTCAGGAGACCACACCATGATTGTGGTTCTTTCCTTTGTGAAATCAGCATGTCCTCTGCATACAACTCAGTTGCTAACCAGAACATGTAAAGTCAGAGCGTAACTGAGCCTTTCCTAGGTGGGGGAGCAAGCAGATGGGAAGAGGGATTGTGTGGCGGTGGGAGATTCCGTCCTTTTCATTTGATTACTTAATTAGTTCATTGATTACTTGTGTCTGATTGTGTGAAGGTCTATGTGGGTGTGGGTGTGTGTTTTGAGGTCAGAAAAACTCTTTAGAAGTTGGTTTTCTCTTCCACCTTGTTTTCAGATGTGTGTGTGTGGAGGGGTTGGGGGATAGGGCATGGGGCTCCATCATTTCTGCTGAGTATGCAAAATACTGCAGCACGCTGACCTGTAAGCTTTCAGCCAGTTCTGTCATCACTTTCCCATCTTGCTGGGATTATAGATGTACACAGACACCTCTGGTTTTTTTCCTTCATGTGTTCTGGGATTGGCCTTGGGTCATCGGGGTTGTGAGTCTAGAGCTTTTGCCTATTGAACCTAGGATAGATTTAGAAAAATTATTAACTAATTATTTCATTTATTTACATCCCAAATGTAAATCCCCCTCCTAGCCCCACCTCATAGAGTTCTCCCCACCCCTCTCGCTTCCCCTTTGTCTCTGAGAGGGTGCCTCCTGCTGGACATGCTTCCTCCCTCGGACATTAAGCCTCTACAGGATTAGGTTCATCCTTCCCCACTGAGGCAGGATAAGGCAGTCCTCTGCCACATATGTGCTAGGAGCCTCAGTCCAGCCTGTACATACTCTTTGGTTGGTGGCTCAGTCTCTGGGAGCTGCCAGGGTTTGGGTTAGTTGACATTGTTGGTCTTTCTATGAGGTTGCCATCCCTTTCAGTTCCTTCAGTCGTTCCCCTAACTCTTCCATAGCAGTCCCAGACTTCTGTCCAGTGCTTGGCTGTAAGTGTCTGCATCTGTCTCAGTCAGCAGATGGTAGAGCTTCTCAGAGGACAGCCATGTTAGGTTCCTGTCTACAAGCACAACATAGATTTCTTAATGATGATGAAATTTATTGATTAATCAGGTATGTTGGTGTCTTATGTTGGGGGTTGGGGTTGGGTTGGGGGAGGCACAAAGTCAAACTCTGATCACTGCTGTATGTAAATAAAACTGCTAAAAACTGCCTTCAGAATAGTTTCATGGGGCTGGAGAGATGGCTCAGAGTTTGAGTATGTGCTGTTCTTGTAAAGGGTCAGAGTTTGTTAGCTGGCGCCTACATCCAGTGGCTCACAATTACCTGAAACTGTAGCTCCAGGAGATCTGACTGTTTTTCTGGACTCTGGATCTCACAGAATTATGAAGAACATTCATCCAGAAATGGTATTTTTAGAAAAATAACAACATTCTAGTAAAACTGCACTCATGTGCAAAGACACGCACACACACACACACATAATTAAGAATAAAATAAAGTATATTCTCAAGGGACTGGAGAGACTGCTCAGCAGTTAAGAGCACTTAATATTCTTACATAGAACCTGGATTCAGTTACCAGCACCTGTATGAAAGCTGACAACCATTCATAACTCCAGTTCAAAGGGATCCCATGTCCTCCTTTGACCAGAGGCAGTATGCATGCATGTAGTACACAGATATACATATAGGCAAATGTTCATACCCATAAAAAATAAATCTTAAAGAATGTTAAAAAAATCTCCCACAGGATTAGGAATAATATTCACCCAGAAACTTATTTTAAGGAAAGTATCAACCTTCTAGTTAAATCAGATTTTAAAAAGAACTTTGTAATAACACTAAAATCTCATAGTCAGCAGACGAACCAGAGAACTAGGGAAGGATTTGATACCCAAACATTTGAAGTACTCCAAGATGCCTAGAAGATGCAAACACAGGAATTACTCCTTTTTTTCCTAATATTTTTAAGGCAAAATGAATTACAGTCCTAAGTTGCTTCAGCCATCTATCTGTACATGTGCTAACTGGAGTCCCTAGGAAGTCACGACTCTTTGATCTCCTGTCATGTCAGAGAGGTCTGAAACGCAGGTGCTCTTAAATCTACTTACTTTCCCTCCTCCTCTGACTTTCTGTTTCTCTCGCTGTCTGTTTTGCTGTGTCTCTCTCTGTCTCTTGTGTTGAGTCTAGAACCCAGGAACTTAAGCACAAGCACACTAACGCTCTACCACTGAGCTCTCTCTCTAAAGAGGAGTGACCAAAACCCAAAGGTTATGAAAAACACCATCCCAACAATAGCTAATACCAGGGGCCATGCTCCAGATGAACTGCTAAATGCAAACGAATAGAATAAATCATCATACCCAGTATCCCCTTGATGAGTGAATGTGTTTGAAGACAATGGCTCATGATGCTATGATGTACGTGGAGGGATATATGTTCTCGTTTGAGGCAGGTATGTAAGAACACAAACACAGCTGGGTGTGATGGCATGTGCCTTTAAACCCAACACCTGGGAGGCAGAGGCAGGCAGGATCTCTGAGTTCGAGGCCAGCCTGGTGTACAAAGTGACTTTGAGAACAGCCAAGGCTATACAGAGAAACCCTGTCTCGAAAACCAAACCAAAGCAAACACAAATCATGCACACGGAGAAAATATAGGATAGAGAGCGGCCAGTGACTGGAAATCAGAGTGAGTTGTTACCTTTCCCCATAATTTTCTATACAAAAGGGGTTTTTATATATAGCTCTAGACCTGATGAAGTGCACACTTTTCTATAAAGCGATTTGTAAAAGCAGTCAGGATTTATTCTTTAAATTGCTAAAAAAAAAAAAAATCCCCCCTTTTGTTGTGATCATAGTCTTTTTCAAACAGTGATCTTTTAATTTGTATTTGAGGGAGAAGAAGTAGAAACTTCCTGTCCTGGGATTCGGATCTCGTTCCCCAGCTGCACCCACAGGCCTGTCTGAGAAATAATCACATCCCAGGGCTCCCTGGATCTGGCTGCGACTATGGAGCTTACAGACTGCAGCTTTCTGCAACTCACTACTTCAGTCTTTTTCTCTGGGAATAAAAGTTACTTACAAGCCAAGCCTTGGTTAGTGATTACTCCAGTTCTACAGTACCATTAAAAATCCCTAAATCCATCTAAATGACTTTGTCAACAAAAAGGCAGATCATAAACTCCCAACCAGTTTTCTCTCCTCTAGATCATGTCTTGACAGTTGATACTATCTAGCTTCCAATTTGTAGCTTTGGAACTGGGCCTCTCTCATCCTATAACTAACGTCTCTATTTTGGGGGAAGCCTTCAATTGATTTATTTTTCTGGACCTCAGTTTTCTGTGCTACCTGATGGATCTAAGACTTGACTTTCAGGGCTGCCCTGAAGTTATAAGATGCAAATGATAGTGTGTATACAAATGATGGTGTGTATGCAAATGAGGGCATACATTCAGGTAGTGGTATGCATTCAAAAGGTATAATAATCATGGCTGTTGTCCTCATTTATGTTATAATTATTAGAGCCGGGCAGGGCAGTGGTGGTGCACGCCTTTGATCCCAGCACTTAGGAGGCAGAGGCAGGCAGATTTCTGAGTTCAAGGCCAGCCTGATCTACAGAGTGAGTTCCAGGACCACCAGGGCTACACAGAGAAACCCTGTCTCAAAAAAAAAAATTATTAGTTGTAATATGAACAAACTTTCTCAAGGCCAGAGCTCTGATTCTCCCAGAATCCCTATAGTCCCTAATAATAATAGCAGCTAACATTATCAGTATGCTTATTTTGTTCTAGACATATCTCACATTGCCCTGCATGCATTAATCTCACTTAATATCTACAAGACCTCCAGAGAGGGATACTCTCTATTTTGCCAGTGAGGAATCTGAAGCGCAGATCATTTCTGCAGCTCACGGTGGGTCTCCAAGCTAATAATAATGGAGCTCAGATTTGAGCCCCTCTGACTTGCAGCCCTCTTGTAACTATTATAATCCTCTGAACTAGTAAGCAGAAACATCTGTTTGATGAGACATTACTGTCAGATGTAGGAAGTTTAGTGTCTCGGAAATGTTGGGCTACAGACTTCGCTTGCCTGAATCCCTTAACATTAAAACAAGGCCTGTTGCTAACATGCTCTTTCTAAGTCTACCTAAGGCTCCTCATTGGAGTAGTATTCAAATTTTGGCTACAAATACTTTAAAAATAAAATCAACATGGACCCAAAGCAAACCAATAGTTAAGGACACTAAGAGTTTATACTAGAAGTGTCTGCCATCTTGGTTTTCAGAAAAAGTGATGAAAAAAGATTGAAAGCTATTTGCAGACAACGACGTATAGATAACAGGGTACCTATCAGTGATGCTTCAGTGAGTCATCCTGTATATGGGTAACTCCATTTAACCTTGACTCAGTTCTAAACAGGGCTCGCAGTCTACGAATGAGTCACCGTCTACAAATAGTCTACAAACATGTTTAGAGACATTTTTTTTTAGAATTCTTTTCTTACTTAAGACGACTTCCTTCGTATTGATTTCTCCCCTCGATTATCCCCCATCTACCCTCAGCCTTCTTTCTTCCCTTCCTTTCTCCTCCTTCTCTTCTCTCTTCCTTCTAAATTCCGGATGGTCTCATGAGAACATTGAAGGGAAATTTGAAAAAAGCAAGGAAAATAATTCTTACTCCTACAACATAGCTCTTTTTTATTGCTTTGAGTTTGCATATTATTTTATCTTTAGGAAATTTTTTTTGGTTTGCATACATAATTTATAATTATATGATTGCGGTGGAACAAACGATCTTACTCAGCTTTGTTTCATGCATTTAATGAGTGTGCATTATTCCATTAAGCTGAAGTCCATAATTTATGTTGTCTTTTTCCATTGCTGATTTTTTGGTTGTTTCTAGGGTTTTGTTCTTTTAGGCAGTGAACGTGTTTTTGCATTTAGCTTTTGCCTCTGCCAAAGTTCCTAATATTAAATCAAATACTTTTGTGTCTAAAATGAAACTTTAAAAACTTTGGTCCAAATTTCTTCAACTGTTGATGCTACATAAATAGATTTTTACCAACCAGCTTCAAGTTTACTTAATGTTGCAAGAATTATTCAGTTAATTTAATCTTGACTACTTGGCACCTGACTTAGGAAAAACTAATTCAATCCTGTTTCCAAATTATTTGTAGCAGTAACTGAATTCTTTATATTAGCCATCCCCCCCCCCCCAGTGGTCTGGTAGCATCAACATTTAAGGTAAGACTTTAGAAATTGAATCTCAGGATTTTTATAATTAACAGTTGACTATAATCATAAATGTTAGCTAGATGATTCTGACATTTTAAGAACAAACATTTGGACATGTCTGGGTATAGCCTTGTTTTGTGACTACATGATTGTGTTTTCTCTCCTATATCCTGTGGCCACTACAAAGGCTGCTGATTTCATCTCCAATTCATGATGACATTGGTAGAAAGAGTTAGTCTATTTCCGTTTTTCTTAAATTGGAACCAGCCCTTCATCTAAACCCCGGTAATGGGTGATGAGGATTTACATTATCAAACATTTCTGACCTTGCTTCATTTGATCCCTGACAGCATTTTGTTCCCTGAAAATCTCTACTCCTCAGGTCTCATGGTTTCAGACTTTGGCATTCCCATATTGGTCACTTTTACTGGTCTGTTTTCTTTAGATTCATTGTGGAGAAGTAACCAGGTCTGCACTCCTCAATTTGCCCTGCATTCCACAGTAATCCACCCCTAAACCACACACACACACACACACACACACACACACACACACACACACACACTCACTCACACACACACACACACTCATCCACACACTCACACTTTTACATACACACTCCTCACTTTGCCCTGCCTTCTGCCCATACACACAGGGCTTTGTGCTGTGTGTTTTCAAGTCTGTTTTCGACCCTTAGCTTCTGTGGGTTGCATACTGGTCCTTGTTGGCTACTGTTTACTTTTAATGGGGATAGGTAGAGTCTTCTTTGATTCTACACTTCCCAAGTCTATTGCTGCCTTTGCTCAGATCTTACTCAGATAATGGTAACCTTCTCCACCCAGTTGCCTTGTCTAGAAAACTAGAAATTACATCGTACAGTTTCTCATTCACTAACATCTAACCCAGATATACTTACTCTGTTTTTTAGCTGGCCTTGAACCTCTCTCTTTTCTTTGTTGTCCTATTGTTTCTGCCTAGGATAAGACTGTGGAGCTACACTAATTTGTATCCTTGGATCTAGTCTTACTTTTCTCCAATTCTCCTCTTGCTTTAGCTGGAGTGAGTAAAATTACTCATCAAATCCTCTCACACTCTCGAGCCTTCCTCCTCTGAAACTTCCTTATGTCATCTAGAAAGGATGATGTTGACTCTTCCACAGTAGTCAGACTCTGTGACCAGCCATGCACCAAATCCATCATCTTCTAAGATTCTTGGCCGTGCTCTGCCACAATGGCTCTCTTTGAGTTTCCGTGCATCTTTCGGTTCTATGACTTAGAATGGTATTTCATTTGCCTTGCCTGTGCTGCCCTCACTAAGCGCTTGTAAGATGTAGCTCAGGGCTCCCCTCCTCTTTTTACTTTACACTTGTGTTAATCTCAGGCACCCCGAGATCTTTTCCCACCTCAAGAGACTCACACAGACTAAGGATCTTCTACCTCTCCAGTGAAGTCTGAGGTCTTGAGGACAAGAAACATGCTCCTGTTTTCCTGTAAATAAAATTCAAGTCCTACCACTTAGAAAACGAAGCCAAGCATTCTGCTCCAGGCAGGCTGGTCCAAGCCTCTAGTCTCAGTCTCAGCTGCTGGAGAGGCTCAAGCAGAAGGCACAGGTCTGAGGCCAGCGCCGAGGAATTAGCGAGATCCTGTCCTCAAACAACATTCAAACAAAAGGACTGAATAGGTAGCTTAGGAACAGAGAGGTTATGACAGATGCTCAAGGCCTTGGATTCAATTCTCAGCACTGCAAAAAGCAATCAAAAACCACTTTATATTTTATCATGATCTCATGTATCCTAAGCTGGTCTTGAACTTACAATACAGTTTAGGATGACCTCCTGTCTCCACCTATAAACTGCATTGATTGTAATGGTAAACCATCATCACTGCTTTTATGTGGTGCTGAGACTTGAATCTGTGGCTTTATGCATACTAGGCAAGCGCTCTATCCACTGAACCAACCTCTGTAACTATTTATATAGAGATTCGTTTGAACTTTAAGAAAGGGAATGTTTCATGAAAAGCCTCGCTGTATATTTAAAAAATCTTAATTTCTAATGGCTGAATTATATTTGGTAATATTACATCATATAGATATACCATAATTTATTTAACCACCTCTCATTGATGCATGCTTAATTTTTCCAATTTCAATATGCCAATGCTTCATTGAATAGCCTTTATTGATATTTAACAGATTTTATGAGATAGAAGAGTACAAGGAGGATTGATCATAAGTTTAATTTTTTCAAACTTTTACCGAGTCAGTCAAAGATTTGTTTGTAAGTAATAACTGCTTGGTGTATTAAAAACTTTGTTAACCCTTTAGATTTTTTCACAATGTTGATAATTATACATGTTTAAAATATATAACCGTTTCTGTCAATCAAACACAAAGGGTGTTAGGAGTGTTGCTAAGGGAACCCCAGCTTTCCCGTATTCTGATTGTGCAGCAATATAGCTTTTTATGTAACCAGTTCATATTTGTGAAGTGCTTTGAAGATGAAAGCTATTATGTAAAGGCAAAATCACTTCATAAAAATGTTACACATAAGATACAAAAATCCATAGACAGGCTCTAAGATTTTCAAAGTAACATCAAGTCTTTCATGTAATCATTTATAACCACCGTCTTTAGACTGGTAATCCAGCATTCATTTATAGATTATTCTCAGAGTATTTTAGTGTTATCTGTTGCAGTGAAATTGTTTTTCCAGTCAAAGGCAGTGGTTAGGAATGACGTTATTCGTTTTTAACCATGGTTATTGAAGTTGTAGCACATTTATAAATACACGAGGATAAATAAAAATTGGCCATAAGTATAAATTATTCTTTCTGGCACCCAGCATTACAGCTCCAAAGATTGGTATTTGGAAGCAAAAGATTTCATTGTGTGCTATATAGGACTTAACGTTGCAGCATTTGTAAATTGTAGCAGATCATTTTATTTCTGTAGCATGATTAAAGAAAGAGAGTGGGAAAGAGCAGGGTCTGATGAACCTGGAAGGGAGTTTCTTTTTCCTGCATCTCTAAACACCACCCTGTCTACTCAATGTACCATCCCCAGACTCAAGGAAAATTGGAAGGCCTTCATTTTAATAATGATTTTAATTTTTAAAGCATCACACTGGTGTTGGGGAGACAGATCATCAGACAAGAATGTTCACTGAACCAGAGTGAAGATCTGAGTTCAAGTTCCCAGAGACTGAAGAAATCAGGTGTGTCAGTGTGCACCCAGCACCAGGAAGAGGTGGAGGTACAGGGATTGTTGGAGCTTGCTAGCTGCTACCCAGCTCCAGGTTCAGTGAGAAACTTTGCTCAAGAGAATAAGGCAGACAGTGATAGAACAGAATACAGTGTCCTCCTATGGCCTCTGAGTGTATGTACCAGTTCATGTGTACACATACCAAACACAAACATTGTACACATACCCGAAACCAAAATAAAATACTGGCTGAGAAGTTTCTCTGTCTCTCCCCTTTCTAACTTGTCTTACACATTGCTGCTGTCCCCCGAAACTGAGGCAACCTATTTTGAGTTAGTCCCTTTCATTATGTCTCATATCAACTCACCAGACCTTTTTAAAAAATAATTTACTTTTTATTTATATGCCTTGGTGATTTGTTTGGTTCACACATGTATGCTTGTGAGAAGGTGTCAGATCTTGGAGTTACAGGCAATTGTGAGCTACTGTGTGGGTGCTGGGAATCGAACCCAGGTCCCTTGGAAGAACAGTCAGTGCTCTTAACCACTGAGCCATCTCTCTAGCCCCTCATCAGACCTTCTTATGATTCATGTTTTCCTTGGCCAGAATTGTAAGTCAATTACAGTGGAGTTAAGATCAGGAGACGAAATCACTGCAGCTCCAGGTACCAAAAATTGGAAATAACTTCCAGTCCACCAGACGCATCATGGTGGAAGTCTAGCAGCTTCGCTTTTGGGCTCTCTGAGTATCGATGTGTAAACTCAGACTCTAAAGCTTGGTGGCAAGAGCCATGACCCACTGGGCCATCTCATTGACCCTCTGCTTAGCTTCTTGCTCACTTAGTTTTAGTTATTATTCTTTGTTCCTGGGCTCCCCCCACCCCCACTCTCTGTCTCACCCATTTAACTGAAACCCATGTCCTGTCCAAGACTGAAGCTGGTTGGCCTTTTGAGGTACTGAAGCACAGTACCCCAAAGGTCTTTCCATTTATTTCCCTGGCTTTCCCTCAACAAGTGTAGAAAGAAATCTACAGATTTGGCCTTACAATACAGCATTATGGGGTTTAGTAATTCCCAGTTATGAAAGTTTGGTAACTGGTGCCCTCCAACATTTCTTATTTCATATAATTTTATTACAAAAAGTTAGGCCATTTTTCCATTTTGCCTTAGACTAGCCATCATCCATTGCTAGTCACCGAAAATTAAAATCCTGTGTCATTCAACCATAACCAACATTTAGTCACACTCTTAGGTTGAGCAGGAGAAGAACCCCAGAAGCAGTATACATGGTCGATGGGCTCATGTCCCTGGAAAGTGGGCAGAGTGGTAGCACAGGCAGACCTAGTGCTTCCTGCAGGCAAGCCATCTCTCACGGAATCTGTTGAGTAACAATTGCCCTAACTGTCTTCTCCTAGTCACCCATTAATCCTTCCAGAACACCAACCTCTCACCAAATGGTGAATTCTTTCATTCTGATGTGCCAAGGAGCAGATCAGGGAGGTGCTTAGGGGAGACTCTTTCGAAGTCTGCTTTATTTTCTGAACGGCTTAAGTGTGATTAAGAGGACATTAAGACAGGATTTTCATAAACTTTATAATGTTTTTGGTGTTTGGGAAATGAGAAGATGCTTTGCATAGTTGGGGATCTTTTGAAAATTACCCAAAGATAAAGATAACCTTCTTTATGGAGTGGGTGGAGCATGTTCTCAATGTGTCAAGTTTTCATAGAGATATGGACCCTTTTGCAGCCTATCCTCATCACCCTCTACAGGGCTGAAGTGCCAAAGTATGTGTGCACCATGAGGTATGCAGCAAATACTCAGTTGCTTTTGGTCTTCACCCATTGATGAAGGGATCTTGCATTGGTCACATTGGAACATTATGTGGTGGTGTGTGCTCCATGCATTAGTCAATTGTAGTCATGCACCAAAGAATGGTGTCTCAGCTAGGGACTGACACATGTACAGCAGTGGTCATATAAAGGTGTATTGCTCAGTGGTTGTGTAAGAACTCTACAGTGTTTGTGTTCAAAGATTAATGAATTTCCCTAGCTGTGTTGTTCTGAGAACGTATCCTATTGTTGAATGACACATGACTATATGCATCACACTTGAAACTTCCTTAATGAGTTGATGATAATATTTAATAGTGATGATTTCCCAAAGGAAAGTAAATGTATGGGCTGTTAGTGTTTAATGTGTGACTGGAGAGCTCTTAAAGGGGAAGGAGAAGCCAGTGAGCAGTGAGTTCTTTCTGCTTTAAGGACTATTATTTGTGCAGTCGATTTTTACGGTGCCAGTGATTTTTATAATATCATTTGGCACCGCAAGCCACCATAGGCCTTTTCTGCCTCTTTACCCTCAGGCTCCTCTCACTGAGAACATAAAAGTCCCACTTAGGATCTTTCTTGTTCCCTTTTCTTTGGACATTAAGATCATGGTGGCTTCCGTCTTCTCCTCCCATATCAACATCAATTCCTTCTTTCAAGGAAGGGGTAACTGTCATGGTTGGTCTTTGTTGGCAACTCAATTGAACTGAGAGATGCTGAGAGGATCCGGAAAGCATAACTCTGATTACACCTGTGACGGCATTTCTAGAGACGAATAGATTGTCAGGGTTCTGACCTAATGAGTAAATTAATCTCATGACAGAGTCATACTCTGTGTGACAGCACTACCGAGAGCTGGTGAAAGGCATTGCTGGAGGGAATAAGTCACAGGGACACATCCCTGCAAGCATGTATTTTTTTCAAAGTCTTTAAGTTCTTTGACACTCTATTGCAAGTATATAATTTATTTGGACTACTCTGACCCCCAGCTTTCTTACTTCCCCCTTTCTTATCTCCCACTCCCATCGACACCCTCTCCTCTCTACCTGTTCTTTTGTTAGATTCATGCCTTTTGGTTTTGTTTTGTGACCTATGGATTGGTGAGATCCAT
Organism: Mastomys coucha; assembly: GCF_008632895.1. Classification (NCBI taxonomy): domain Eukaryota; kingdom Metazoa; phylum Chordata; class Mammalia; order Rodentia; family Muridae; genus Mastomys; species Mastomys coucha. Next base: position 45,622,619 of record NW_022196905.1, on the reverse strand, counting down.
TAGACCCTGGGTGGGGCCATCAGCAGGTACAGAACAGAAAGTAATGACTCCTCTCTCCCTGCATCTGTCAGCAGGAAATAGTTCAGCAATGATTGATAGGGTCTTCTCATCCATGCCTGACTATGGGTGGGCCCACTCTTGTGCAGACCCAGTGAAGTCATCTGCAGTTTTCAGAGGCTGTGTATTACTCACCATGTCCCGTGAATGGTGTCCCACCTGTTTCTGTCACATAGTCCCTTTCTGTTTCCTTAGTGTCCTGACATGACTGTCCTGCTCCTCCATGCCCTCTGCCATGATTTACTGACACCCCCAGGCTATGACAAAATGCTTTTATATTTAATCTGTCCCCTAAGGTCCTTTGGTCATAGTGGCAAGAACTTAACAGATACATCTTTCTTTCTCCATCTTGGCCACAATATACTTTCTATGTCTGTTGTGGCTTTAGATTTAGTTTATAATTATTTTCCTTAGTTATTCTTTTCTCAGTGAGTTTTATTATTTTCATTACTGTTTTTTTTTTTCAGATTACAAGCTCTTAAGATACTCTTTGGCTTGGGGTGGATGAATTATAAATATGTAGCAACTAAATTAATCAGTTAATTGATAGAGAGATCCTCAACATAAGCATGATTCTTTCTTCAGCTAGGTGACATGACATTTTTCCTTTTTGAGCTGTCTTTTGGGCCTACCCTCTGTTTAACTGTTGGATAAGCTGACTGATTTTGATAAAATTTGGTACACCGCAGAGCACAAGTCCCATCTTGAATTGGATTTATAACTCAGTCTGTCATCTTGAATCCAAATGGTGGCAGATAAACCTTGACAAATGGGACTTTGAGCAGATTTCAGTACAGTTTGGTACACGGATCGATGTACCATTTAATTGAAATGTGTGGAATCTTACATTTAACAAATCTTAACTCTAACCTGAACCCACCCCAACCCAATTTTCCTTTTTAACGATACTGATTTTTTCAAAACTTAACATGTGGGGATAGATTAAAAGTGTCTTGGGAGGTGAAAATCAACAAGGACTTTTAATCCTGGATGTGCAGCTATTTTCTCAAGATGTCTTTGCATTCCTCAACCTGACAGGGCAGATGATAGACACAGTATTTCTGCATGACTTCTGTCAGCAAGACCGTGGGGAAAGGCCTAGAAGGACAGAGGGTCTGTGGACGTCTCAGCCATACTAGTATGCCAAGGTTAGAGGCAGAAGGAAGAAAAGAAGTACCAGCTTTAGGTCAGTGGAAAGGAGCCTGTCCCATGTTATGTCCCTCATCAGAGCTATTAGGCCTCTGGGTTTTACCACAGGAAGCACTCTGAATATATTGGGAAAGTTTCACTCTATTTGGCCTTTCTTGAAATCCATGACATGCCATAGAAAAATTCACTTTTTTCTTTTTGACTTATACTTTGTGTGTGTGTGTGTGTGTGTGTGTGTGTGTGTGTGTGTGTGTGTCTAACATGCCATAGTGCACATGTGAAGTCCTATGACAACTTGTGGGAGTCACTTCTCTCCTTTTGCCACTTGGTCCACCGGGATAAACTCGGCATCAGGCTCTTGAACCCACTGAGCTGTCTTAGGAGTTCTCCCGTGTTATCACGATGGGAGAAAGCCAGAAGGGTGATGTTTTAGGAAAGAGAGTAATCTGCATCCTTGTGTTTGTTTCAGGTTTCATATGTCTGGGCTCGGTTTGAGGTTCTTTTGCTGTAGCGTTGGCAGGGGTGTTCCTCTGAGGCTTGTTTGTGTTTGCAATCACATAGCAGTTCCCAGCAACTTCCAAAACACAGGGAGAGTCGATGCCAACATGACAGGCATGAGAGGCGAATACACAGACTGTGGGTTGTTTGCTATTTGTAGCAGCAAATTCTGACCTAAGTACCCTCCGGGAAGTGGTCCTTTGAGTAAGTAACCATCAAAGTTTCATTTGATCTGATCTTAAAAACACAAGTCTCTCTTGATGGCTTACTCCTGTACACACCTCCTCCTCACCCCCAGCCCCAGTCAGGCACTTCCTTCTCCTTAACCTTCCCATGTTCCCCTTTACAAACAAAGTCGATATGCTATATTTCTTCCTTTTGATGCCCCACAATAAAAGACTTATTTTAGTTGATTCATTGTTGATATACATTCTGCAAATTATATATATATATGTATATATATGTATACATATATATATACACACACAAACATATATGTTCTGCAATATGTGTGTATATATATGTATACATATATATATATATATATATATATGTATATACACAAAGGTCACTCACAGTTCAATTCTTAGAGAATAAATGGTATTCCCATGGATTTAATGTTTCCTTCCAGCCTCATCCTTTTGCCCATATGTGCATAGATGGGGAGAAACTACTCTGTGGCAGAAATCTTACAGCCTTTTCCTTTCTGCTTATTCTCAGCGGTCTGAGAAATTCATTCAGCCAAAGATGGAAAGAACAATTATCTCTTACTTGCTAGTCTGTCCTTTCTGTCCTCGCAGACACCTCTCTGCTCTGGTATCACTAGAGCAGCCGTGTGCTCGTTAGCTCCCTTTGACCGAGTACCTCTCTTCTCCTGTTCTCTTGGCTGCAGGAGTCCAGGGCTGCCCTACTTATCTCCTGGCCTGCGGTTCTCTGAGTTCATACTTGTAGCTTCTCCCTTCCAGGAGAACTGGATCACACTTTCCTGCCTCTGATCAAGCTGATGGCAAGGGGTGTATGGCTGCTCACAGGAGGGAGGCTGATCCTTGAAGCCCTGAGTGTCTTCCTGGCTGGCACAGATCTGCCCAGATAAAGACTTAGGGATTCTAGAAAAGTCCAGCCTGGCTTTTGCCCAGCTGTTTCTACTATAAACACAGAACAACCCCCTTACCACCACTCTCGGCTGTAGGAGAGGGTGGTGAATGATGTACTCTTTCCTCGTTCTCTGTGCATGCTCACTCCTCACCATGGCTCAGGAAATAGATATTAGGAACCCGTTTTATTTGGAAGAAAGCCAAAGCTTAGGGAGATGAAGTGGCTCACTTAAGCTCACCATTTGGTGATTTGTTCATTCGTTCATTTGTTTTCTAATACAGGGTTTCTATCTGTAAGTTTGGATGTCCTGGAACTTGCTCTCTAGACCAGGCTGGCCCGATCTCACAGAGATCCCCCTGCTTCTGCTGTAAAGTCATTTAATCTTGAGGGATTAGAGGTGTGAACCACCACTGCCAGGCTACCAGGTTTTAAACCAGATTTGCATGTCTCCAGTGCTTACGTTTCTACCATCTACAAAGTCTTTTTTTGGGTAGGAAAGGAATCTTCTGTCTTCAATGCTAGCAATCTCTGGATAAGGCCAAGGGCAGTAGAAGTAAGTGCTTTACCTAGAGAAGCTGTGCAAATGAATGGACCCAAGAAAAGGTGATCAGTCCCTACATTAGGAATAGGCTTGAGAAGAGTGTGAGAGCTAGACAGGACCTCAGACATGTAAGCTGGAGATAGTCAACTTGGCTGGGCATGGTCCATTAGGTCAAACCACATGAAGGTGCCATTTCTAACAAATCTTTTTGTGCATGATGTGATGTGAATAGCTGAGCATGTCAGAGAATGTCCTCAGGTCTTCACGTCCCCTTTGTTATGAGGTAAGGTCTCTTGTTGTTGGTAGCGGAGTGTACCTGCTAGAAGCTCACACACTTCCATGGATTCTTCTCTGTCAGCTTCTCATCTTTCAGTAGGAGGCCTGGGGTCACAGGTGGACCCTATGGCATCTGGCCTTACTTGGGTTCTGGGGATTTGAACTTAGGTCCTCATGCTTGTATGCCAAGAGATTTATCCATGAAGCCATTGACCCAACCCTACAGGTGCCAAGATTTGCCTTTTTTTTTTTAAACATTGTTTTCAGCAAAACAAGAGCAAAAGAAAAGAAATAACAACAAACAAACAAACAAACAAAAAAACTACCAGAAGCAACCAACCAGCCAACCAAAGTGGGTAGAAAAAGAGACTTGGATTTCATACATTTTGACCTGGCAATTTTATGTTACCTTTTTTTTTTTTAACCTTTAGAAATAGTCACAGAAGAAATTTCATGTTACCATTTTAAATGGAAAATCATTATCTCATGCTGAAAAGAGAAACCGAAAGACCCCCACCCCCACCCCCAGCAAAGCTAAAGCTATGAACTGAAATGTTAGAAGGCTGAGAGCTGAGCCTGTTGTCCTTTGTTAAGAGAAGTATGGACATAGTATGGAATTTGTTCTTTTTGTTAGGAAGGAGAGGGCTCTGATATGTGTGTGTGTGTGTGTGTCTTATTGTCTCCAAGCCAAAACATCTTTTGATGGAATCCCAGAGAGCAGAAGCAGGTTGAAGATGAGGCAGTACAGGGTGAGTGCTGTGTGCGACCATTGCTCACTGAAGGCATTCACTTTCTGAGCCCCAAGATGTGGTTGTGACTCGCTGGGGCCCTGCTAGCTTGCCAGGGTGGCGGGTACCCAAGCCTTGGCTTCCTATCTTCATTGTGACTTCGTCAAATGTGTTGACGGTGCAGTAGTGCCTTCTTGAATGATTATGCAATGGCAAATATGCCAAAATTTCTCTCGCTGCATTTATAGCTACAGCTTTGCGGGGTGTTAAGGAAGCATGGCATGGCTCCCAGCTATCATGCTTTTAAAACAGTGAATGAGGCTGGTGTTTTCGATTTCTTTCTCTACGTGACCATTCCATTCTCCTTCTTTCCCCGTGGCTTCAGTCCTCTCCTGTATACACTGGCTTCTGTTCAGCCGCTCTTACTTGCTTTCACAGGATTATGGTAATGACGGATGAGGCAGTGATTGGCAAGTGAATTTAGGATGTAAAGTATTGCTATTATTCCATTCAAATTAATTTACCTGTAACTCCCATGCCACCGAGCAGGGCTGTTGTAACCCTTGCCCTGATCAGTGAAGATGAGCTGTTAGACAAGCTTCCTATTCCTGATGGAACAGCCACACTCAGAGTTTGAACACAAGGTGAGACTCTGCTGGAATTTAATTGTTCCATGTTTAAAATAACTGGTTAAACAAGACTGTATAAAAATAATATGCATGCTTCTTGAAAACCTTGGCAAAATGGAAGAAAATCCCAGAGAAGGAAGTCTTGATATTCTGTGTACCCAAATGTTTTCTCTCCCTTCCCCCGTCCCTGAACCCTGTGTGAATGTTGCTATTAATTACCATGGATCTTTAAGTCCTGTGGCCTTGGAGTAAAGACAAGGAGCTTGCCCAAACTCGGCCTCTCTGCTGTGGCCAACCAGATGGGGTACCAGTGGGAGGCTGAAGGGATACAGAGAAGGTTCTCTGACATGTCTTCATCCCTTTGGTGGGAGCATTTGTGTAAATTATTCCAGAGGAAAACGATGGAGTCATTTTCCCTTCTTTTCTGTGGCTCCTCATGTGTCTCCCAGTATACATACCACATCGTAGGTTTAGTATTAGGGAAAGCTCTCGATGTGTATTAGGTTTCAACTACCTTCCTTCTGTACAGTACTTAAGAAATTCATTAAAAACACTAGTCAGGCCGGGCACTAGGGAGGCAGAGGCAGGCAGATTTCTGAGTTTGAGGCCAGCCTGATCTACAAAGTGAGTTCCAGGACAGCCAGGGCTACACAGAGAAACCCTGTCTTGAAAAACTGAAAAACCAAAGGAAAAAAAAATACTAGTCAGTTCCTGGGACAGCCCATTGTATATAGGATACTAAATCATTCACCCTGACTTGAGTAGTATAGATAATATAAAACAAATATGGGATCATATTGATATTTTAAAAGCCTTTTGGTCAGGGGACCTGCCTTCAGATCGTGAAGTTACAGCTTGAAGGGAGAAACTCCAAAATTCAGTCCATCACTATAGGAATCATGGTCGCCTGGCTTCACACAGGAGTATAGTAAAAGGTAGGATTGTATTTAAAATCAAGAGGAATTTTTTCTTTCAATTCTAAATTTGCCTGTGAATACAAAAATCTCTTTATCACATATTGAAGATATCTGCTTAGCCTTTGTTTGTTGCTCTGTCCATTATTTTAGAATGGCCACTCTGGGATCCATCAGCACTTCACAACTGCCCCCTGAACAGATTGCTAGATCTGAGCTGGAGGAGCCCAGACAGTATGCAAATGGAGTTCAGAACTCATCCTGTCTTCCTGTAGCTTCCAGTGTGCATTTGACCCAGCTGGTGACAGCGAGCATGTCTCACATCTCAACACAGCAAAGTGTTTAGGGGCTGTGACTTGAAAGTCAATGAGAGATTTCTCTGTCATCTTGGCAAGTTATAGGAAGGTATTTTTAGAAAAACCTGACTTATATAATTTTGGTGTCGTTTACTTCCTCTTTTCTCCATGTAGAACGATAGATGCATAAAGGCAGGGCGTCTGCGGGAGCGACGATATGTGTTTCCCCTGGAATACAAGGTTGCATTTGCTAGCCAGGTGAGATGGTCCCCGATTGCTGTGGCTGTGCCTGTCTGTCAAGAGTGTTTTACCATTTCTCTTGGTGTTTGATCCAAAACACCAGCTATCTTTGCAAGCATAAAAGGAGACTAAAGCAGCTTGATTGATTTGTAGTTTTTTCTAGCAACAAAGAAACAATAATATCTTCATTAAGACAGTATAAATATTAACATGAATTAACTCAGTAAGAATGTTTATAGACATTAACTTGTATTCCAAAGCAAGCAGTGGAAGATATTTTAGGCAACTGAGGACATTTCCAACATGTTCTCCCCTTCCCTTCTAAACTATGAATTAATTGGAATTTATCTGGGTTGTTTTCGTCTTCCAAAATGGAAATTGCCAGCATTGTTTGTAGACATATGTGGCTTTCCTGAGAATTCCTGATATAGTAGGGCTCCTTGCAAATTTCATTTTATTCCGAATTCTAGTGTTTGAGCCTTTTATATTGGAGTACTTAAGTAAGTGCCTTTGAAGTCAAGAGGTACACTTAGGGTCTAAGTTTTCCTTGCCAAGTTTATTCATTCAACTTTGATTCCAAACTAGGTAATTTGAGTCTTATGATCACTCAGGTCCATTTATGCCTGGTTAGTGTTTGTTTCTCTTATGATGGAAGTACAGGGTTATCCTCTTTGGTAATTTTCCTGATACAACCTCCCATTTCTTCCTCAGGTGCCCACTTTTCCTTACACAGCCGTGACCACTAACCCTTGGGCTGTTAATAGCAATAACCAGCCATTAGCCCAAATGCTTCTCTTGACAGCAATTGCCTTTCAAAAGGACCAAAGTCACATTTCGAACAATTTTATCCATTATGATCTATTTTGATCATATACAGCAGAAGAGAGCAAAGGTTCAGGAGCACACGACCTCGTCATTTCTTCACAAATGGCCACAGAAAGTAACACTCTCTCCGTCACTGCTTTCTCCCCTCCTAGAATGTTCCTGGATGGCATCCCAGCAGAGCTGTCATCTTGTGAGCATGATCAGAGTTGGAAGGTACTGGGGAAGAGGAGAAAGTAGTTCACTTTTATTTCAGAGATGCGAACCCTCTTGCTTATGGCTGGTCCCAGTGGACATTTCCTTTGACCAGACTCTGAGAATGGCCTGTCCATGTTAATTAGCTTTTATTGGCTTTAAATTCATTATGTTGCCTAAAAATAGCACAAAAGTTTAAACCTTAAGGACATACAAGAGAGCCTTCATCAGGCCTCAAATATTTTTTTATTTTTTTTGGGGGGGGCACCACTAGCCCTTTGGAAATTCCAAGATGCTAGCTTAATAAGTGTCAGTTTGTGTCTCCCTATTTGAAATAGAGGAAAACACCTACTGATGGAAGTGGAGTATCGGAACTTGACTTAGAAGCCAAAAGAAGTAGACAAAACAATAAATGTCCATTCATAGCTAGAATCTTAGAAGTTGCATTACACATTAGAACAGGAAAAAAGAAATTGCTGATAAACAATTTCTGGAAGAGACAAGTTTCAGGTAAACATCCACTCTCACATACATTGTGCAGTCAATAAAAGTCATTTGAATAAACATGACATGATTTCTTTTCTCATTAAAGATTTAAGGAGTCATGCTATGTAAACTATAACTCTCTCCAGTGAATGAAACTGAATAAAGTATGTGAAAAAGGAATTTTGGCTGGCTTTCAAGAGGAGAGAGATGCTGGTGTTTTGGTCCAAATGCCAAGGAATCCCATTTTTCTACTTAGTATATCTGAAGTTGTGATTCAGTTGTTGGCTAGGAAGTTCCTGACTGATGGGCCTTTTAGGCTCAAAGGTTCTCATCTAGTAATTTGGAGAGCCAGGGCTAGTTACCTCATTCCTCTGCCTTAGTCCCTCTGCCTCTCAAGTTGATGATTATGAGAGAAGCCAAAATTAGAAGAGTGTAGCATAGCAAGTGAGCTGGCTGTTCTAAAATTTTCATTGTATATTCTCTAATTTTGAACCTGTCAAGTGTTATCTGTCAATCACCTGCCTATAGCTCTTTAAGATTACAGAGTCGTGAATGCGCATAAAGAGATTGACTAAATCCTGTGATTAGCAAGGAAGCCTGCAGAAGAAAAGTTAAAGCATACAGTTAAAAGAATACAAAAACGTATTTCTAATAAAGGTCCCAGTGTTCACTTATGAAAAATAGAGAATCCGTGATTGGGAAAACGGTCTTTTTGAAGACTGCCGCACAACTGGAATTTATCTGATGTGCCTTTAATAATATAATAATGCTGCCGCACCTGCGATGCTTAAGAACAAGAGAGATGATTAGATTTGTGCATGGAAGGTAAAATTACTGCAAAGAATTGCTTTGGGGAATATACAAGCTCTAGGAAATGAAATGGAATAAAATAAATACAGGGGAGAATACTGGTTTTCCCCATTGCTGGGTGCATTCAATTAATTGCTAATATCTCACTGAGCTATGAAAGACTCAATCACGGCTGTCGTTTCAATTTTGAAAATTTTCTCTTAAATACAGATTCATTAGAACAGCAAAACAGCAAAAGTCACCGGGTGGAGAATAAGCTTATGACTTCACATGCTGGTTCTCACCATCAGCTCTAAACTACTGAACTATTGTGTGGAGATAATTTTAAACAATCCAGAAGATACTCATGCTGACCCCTTTGCCTTTATTGTTCTTAAGAGGCCTGTTGGAAGCCTATCTAGATCAGTGAGCTGGTCCAGTTTTCAGAGCTCCTTCTGTCTGTGGTGTTACCATAGGTGTTTAAGGGTCACAAAGGATAGGGGAAAGAATTGGGGATTTGGGGCTCTAATAGGTCTGATTCAAACCCTAGACTTCCTGTTTCCCAGAAGTATATCTCTAAGTCACAAAACTTCTCTGAGCTCCAGTTTCTTTGAGGCACATGGTGAGGGCTAGTGTAGTCCATGAACCCTTTATCCAGCACCAATACCCTGGAAAGCCTTGTGCACTTGTTTATTGAGAGCTTGATTGCGGTTAGGTTTCTTCTAATTAGTTCATGACCAATATGTAATTGTATTGTTGTTATACAACATGTATATTATATACAACAATATATCTATTTACATAAACACAAATATATATATATATATATATATAAATATATATATGAAAGTATGGAAATGAATAATTATAGAAGTGCTATAATCTGCTCTCAGGAGTCAATGTTCTCACCAGAGATAAGTTTACATTTCTTATTTATGTATGGAGGTGTGCATTTATTATTTATTTTTTATTCACTTTATACCCTGCTCAATGACCCCCCTTCCTAGTCACCCCCTCCCATAATCCTTTCCCCCTTCTCCCCATCCCTTTTCCTTTGAGAGGTTGGGATCCCCCTGGATCTCTTCCCATCCTGGTGTATGAAGTCTCTGAGGGACTGGATACATCCTCTACCACTGAGGCCAGACAAGGCAGCTCAGCTAGAAGAATATAATCAACAGACAGGCAACAGCTTTTCAGATAGCCCCTGCTCCAGTTGTTTGGGACCCGCATGAAGACCAAGCTGCACATCTGCTACATAAGTGTAGGAAGGCTTAGGCCCAGCCCATGTATGGTCTTTGGTTGGTGGTTCAGTCTCTGAGAGCCACCAAGGGTCCAGGTTAGTTGACTCTGTTGGTCTTCCTATGGAATTCCTGTTCTCTTAGGGGCCACAATCCTTCCCCCTGCTCTTCCATAAGATTCCCCAAGCTTCATCCACTGTTTGAATGTTGGTGTTTGGATCCCTCTGAGTCACCTGCTGGGGTGGAGCCTCTCAGAAAACAGCCATGGTAGACTCCTGTCTGCAAGCATACCAGAGTATCATTAATAGTGTCGAGAACCGATGGTGGGCCATTCTCTCAGTCTCTCCTCCACAACCCCCCCGCCCCCAGTTTCTCAGTTTTGTAGAAGGGATAATTTTTGGGTCAAAGCTTTGTGGGTGGGTTGACTACAGGAAGTGGCCTCTTCTGGTTCTATATCTTCAGTGCTGTGAGGCACAGCTAAGGTATGTTTACATGTCTGTATTCCTAACTGTTCTTACTGTAGAAGAAAGGAGCAGGCTTGGTGTCTCAGGCCTGGAGTGCCAGTGGCCGTGGAGCCTGCAGCAGGACCACAAGTCAAAGTTGTAGTGGAATAAAGAGCTGGTTCAAGGCCAGCCTAGGTAAGGCATTGAGTCCCTGTCTCAAGATTAAAAAATGCAAAAGGGTGCAGAATGTAACTCAGTTGGTAAAGTGCCAAGCAGAGTGTGAGGTCCACTTTCAAGCCTAGTACAGCTTTTCTCAGCTCCCAGGGAAGAGGAAACTGGACTACACCTAACCAAAGCAACTAGAAGACAGAGGGACAGTCTGATGAAAGAGAGGCCCAAGACCTGGGCCTCTTGTGATTGGAAGTAGCGAGGAGCTTGAGGCATGGTCCTTGAACCCAGTGTGATGCATCCATGGTGCCCTTGAAGATTTAAAAACATATTAGCATTTAGTTATTAGTGTGCATGTATAAACTATACATTGAGCCTATTCCCCCTCATGCCATCTGTCCTTCCCTTTTCCCATCTCCTCTCCTGTTGATCCTGTCTGTTCCACAGACAGTTTTGCTTCTATGTTCACATTGTGTGTGTGTGTGTGTGTGTGTGTGTATGTGTATATATATATATGCACACACACATGTGATTTTATGTATCTATAGGAACTACAGATGGGGAACATATTACATGATACTTTTCTATCTGAGGTTGAATAAGTTCACTTCAGATGATCATCTGTATTTCTATTGATTTCCCTGCAAATGACATGACTCTGTTCTTTATGGGAGTAAGTTCCATTGTGGATATAAACCACATTTTCCTGTCTGTTCCCTTGTTGCTGCACACAGGCTGGTTCCATATCTTAGCTGTTGTGAGTGATGCTGCAGTAAACATTGGTGTGCAAATATCCCTGTGACATGCTGACTTAGGATCCTTTGGACAAATACCTAGAAGTGGTACAACTGGGCCACATGGAAGATCTATTTCATCTTTGAGAAACTTATATTCTGACTACCATGGTGGCTGCTGAGTTAGTTATCATTTCTAACAACAGCTTTTACTATAACACTTCTTGCCTGAGCCTTCCTTTGGCTAAGGGTTATACTATCAGATCTGCCATGCAAAACACAGTTTGAAGTTCATTAATGCATAGAGGGGACAGTGTAGCTGCACGCAGAAGTCCTCTTCTATTGTTTGAATGTCTTTAAACAAGCCTTAAACACCTGAACCCTTAAATCTCTAAGGGGTCTGCCTTCCTTGCAGTCCCCCTGAAACAAGAATGCTGGCTCACCCACCGTTGCTATTTGCAAACCATTTATTTTGCAGTTGTGGATGTTTTAAAAAGGGATGGACTTATTAGGGAGATCTTGGGCATCTAAAGCTTAGTCTCCTGAGAAAATCTTTAGCCAAGTCAGGTTTTTTAATCCCTATGTTAGTCATCCTACTGATTACATAAGGAACCCAGTAGGAGCATTCAAATGCCACCAGCTCTTGGCAGCAGAATGACAATAGAGAGGAAGCATTAAAAAAAAAAAAAACCAGGTACTCAAAAGGCAGACACAGAGAGGGACCTCCAACTCCCTGCTCCAGAATATGCCTCTACATTAATCCTGGTCTTTTATAAGAGAACTCACTGGAAGAGAAGCATAATTTGAATTAATTATTTGCACATATGGTGCACTCCTGATGTCAGCTAATGCTACATTAAGGACAGACATGCTGGGCACCCATTAAATAATCAAGTAAATATTTGTATTGTTTATGATAAATGCATTCCTTCTGTGGATATTTTCTGTGCCTTTGTAAACATTCCTTTAGGAGGCAGATTCTGCTTGTTGGGGGCTTCATACCGGGCTTAAATCTGACAGAGAGTGCTGTTTAAATTCCAAACATGACAAAGAAACTTCACACCCACTGTGTTTTTTGGAGCTAAGTGAATATTTAGTAACACTTTAATATAATAGCCAGATCATTATGGCGTATTACCAAGCTGAAAGCTGTGCTAGGATTAGTCACATGCTCCTGTTCTCATCCTAGCCTGTGTGTTGTGTGTCTGTGTGATCCCCATTATAATTCAATAGCAATTAGCGACACAATTACTTCAAACTGGCACCAAATGTGTATATTGAACCAACACAAGGGTTGGGGTGCAGCATATAAGTGAGCCTGGTCTCTGGGTATGTATTAGGGTTAAGGCCAAGTGCCTTGGTTTTTCTTTGGTTATACAAAGGGAATGGTGAGAGTACCCTGAAGATGTGATCCAGATCGACTCTTTATAATATCCAATGGCAATCACATAAAGGATTGCTCTTTGGGCATAGTTTTCTGCAAAGAATTCAGTGTTTGGGAAGAGCTCTCGGGATATCTGAGAGAGAATGATATCAAGAGAGGAAGTCCTTGATATGATATGAGTGTCCACTTCTGAGTATTCACTACTAATGACTGTGAGGGCCTTCTGAGGAGAGCCCTAATGATCCTCAGTAGGCTTTAGGGAACCTCAACAGGCATTTCATGGCGTTTGAACTCCTCATTTAACCTCCCGGGAGGAAGCGTATTGTGTACTTGAGTGTTCCCATAATACAAATGGGGAAGGGCACAGTGGTGTTCAACCAGGATTCTGTGGAAGCAGAACAAATTGTGTCTGACTGTCAATGAATGGAGACCAGTGGGGCCATTTGGATGAACAACCTCTAGATATTTCTTGGAAAGTTAGAGGCAAGATCTCATTCGTTTTCGGAAAGTGGGGAGAGTGGGCCAGCAAATGCTTTTATCCACTTTAAGGCAATGAGGCTTATCCTTGGCTACTTCTTGGCTGTAGACTTTAGTCAGCAACAAAAAGCATTAATCATTTCATCTCTCCCTGCATTTTATTTTAAACAAAACAAATGTAAAGTGTATGTACTTTTTCTCTGACCCCTAAGGACAGAACTCTGATCTCCTAATGAATTCATTATTTGTTTGGTCATTTCCTGGGCTTTGGGAGTAGGGCTGGGTGATGAAGGTGATGCTGGAGCCTGAAACTTGTGATTTGGGGTGGGAGGGGGGTTACAAAACGAGAGGGAGGAGGTGAGCACTCCTAAGACTGAAGCTGGTTACAGCCCATCTCTGAGGTCAGTGCACTTCAAAAAGAGCAGGTACTGAGAAGAACACCTGTGAGTGTAGCCTTTTATGGTGCTGGGACTGGGCTGTGAGGAATTCTGGACCAATTGCAACACAGAATGAATACAAGTTCCAAACAGGATGTTCTCTGGCTCTCCTTAAAGCTTTATTATGAGAGAAAACTCTCTTAGAAGTCAGGATTGGGCTATCTGTTCCTTCTAGAATCTTTCCTTTCCTTCTTTCTTGGGATTGAACCCAAGGCCTCTTGCATGCTAAGAGATCTCTGTTTGTCTGAGACATACCACAGACTGTGATTTACCAGTTCTTATTTATTTCTTACATTAGAATGTATCCAGACCATGGCTTTGGTCTGAGTGATAGATTCTGTTGATGACTGGCATCTTCCTGGATTTCTGGATGTTGGAGCCTAGCATCTCAGCTGATCCCAGAGGCCTCAGCTTCTCCACAGTAGAAAGTTGCCCTTGATGGTAGGCTGATAATGCAGTGGCTTTCTTTTGTTGAGGTTCTGAATGTTCCTCAGTCTTCACATGGATGCCTTGCATCAAAAATAACATTAGAATTTTCTCTGTGATTTTAAGATTCAGATTGGTTTGGGCTAACAGTGAATAATCCAACTCAAGGTGTTACATGAATAGCCCACTGTCTTAGTTATTTTCTTATTGCTATGAAGATACATCATGACCAAGGAGACTTATAAGATAAAGCATTTGATTTGGGGGTTCATGGTTCCTGAGTGTGAGTCCATGGCCATCAGGGAAGGGAATGTGACAGCAGGTAGACATGACACTGGAGCAGTAGTTGAGAGCTTATATCATGACAAGTACAAGGTAAGAAGAAAGACAAAACTGAGAATGGCGTGGGCCCTTTGAAACTTCAAGGCCTGCCCCTAGTGACACACCTCCTCCAACAAGGCAAATTTCTTAATTCATCACAAATAGTTCCACTAATTGGGGACCAAGCGTTCAAATATGTGAGCCTATGGGGGCCATTATTCAAACTATGACACCCATCAATATAAAAAGATAAATAAGACAATGTGGAGCAAGATAGATGTTAGATACATACACATGTGCTTGCACACACATGCGCGCGCGTGCGCACACACACACACACACTCACACACACACACACAGAGAGAGAGAGAGAGAGAGAGAGAGAGAGAGAGAGAGAGAGAGAGGGAGAGAGGGAGAGAGAGAGAGAGGGAGAGAGAGGGAGAGAGAGGGAGAGAGAGAGAGAAGAAAGCATATGACATTCATCCTAACACTGATTTAGAAAGAGAAAGAGTCCTCTCTTTCTTCAGACCTTGTTTGCTGACTGTTGCTATAGGAACTGAATCTTAAAGCCCTTGGACTGTCTGAGGTGAATTCCAGAGTTTTAGTACTCACTGTGACTTGGCATGTTTCATGCATGCTATTTAATGAGATTCTATCCACACTCCCCTCTGAGACATTTGGGACTGTCCTTGTTGTATGTGTCTTTGGTCTCTGGCCTGCTGTGGCCTTTGTCATGCTTTTCTACCGGAACAGCAACTAGGGGTCCCAATGCCTGGGACCTTATTTGAGATCTTGCCTCCTTGTCTGCTCTCTTATGTCTGTAATTCCCCCTTACCGTAAGGGTCATCTGCTCTGAAATAGTGACTAGCTAGCATCCCATTGAACTGAATTCTCAAGCTATATATGTCTACACAATCCTATTTGAGCTATATAACCGATTTAAGATATAACTAATTGAAACCAAGTTATGCCTTCTGCTATGCAGAGTATGGCATTGTCCTATGGATTAGGTGTGCCTCTGTTGAGATGACGAGATAGATGGAGACTTCAGCAGGACCAGGCTCTCCCCTGTTGGCACCACACCTGCTATTTGCTCCTTTCTGCCACCTCATTGCTTCCGCAGATGCCCTGACAGTCTCTGATGAGCCAGCTATTGTTTTGAGTGCCTGAAAACAGTGGCGCCTAAATTCCTGACCAAGCTCTAATGGGGCCTCTCTTTCAAAGAGGGAGGTGGGATTCACAGAAATAAACACAGGCCAAACAGTGAGGGTGATAGGTGCTATGGAGGCAGATAGGTAGGCTATAAGGTTGAAACAAAGGTGCTTTTTCATCTTCTGGTCAGATGGGAAGAGTGAACTGAGGTAGAGTGGCTGGCAAGGGAGTTAGTTTTGAGGTTCATGGAGTAGATGGGTTAACAGGGAGGCAGGCTTGTGAACTCCCAGGTAGAGTTTGGATTCGCTTCTAAAGCCAAAAGGTAGTTTGAGCAAAGAGTGACATTCTGGTTTATGCTGTGTGTGTGTTCATGTGTGTGAACCTTCTTCCTCTGGCTCGACATTTGCCTTATATTTTGAGATGGGCTCTCTCACTGGGACCCAGGACTTGCAGATTATGCTAGGCTAGCTGGGCACCAAGCCTAGGGAACCACTTCTCTCTGGCTCCTCAGAACTGTGATTACAAGCACATGTCACCACACCAAGCTTTTTATATGGGTTCCGGGGATGAAACTCAGGCTCTTGGTAAGGTACATGGTAAGCACTTTATGGACTGAGCCGTGCTCCTATCTCTGGGCCATGGTTTTGACAGCAAATTCTTGCAGCTGTGTGGACTACAGATTGTGATGGGCTTAAGGTGGCCAATGGGGACCAGTTTGTCTATCCACAGGGAGCAATTAAAGCTGTTACTATAGAACAGTGTAGCACAAACGAAGCAACTATACCTTCCACAGAACAATATAGACAGTGCTCAGGAAATAAGTTATTAGTGTTTGTGTCCATTAAATTTGCTTAAAAAAAGTGTTCATAATATCAACGTACACCATTGGCCATCTTAAAGAGTCATGTGTGTCTGACACATTGAGGACATTTATCCAGTCAGACAGTAGGGTTCATACTGAATAGAGAGCCTGTAATTTACTTACAGGTGTCTATAGTGGGATAACTCAGGTTAATGTCTGTGAACACAGACCAACAATTAGCAAGTTAATTAGGGTCCTGATTCTAGGAGCAGAGGATAATCATTTATTAGCTTAGGTCAGACCCTGGGCCTTCCTTTGAAGTGACTTGGTGTGAAAATATTGACTGAGAGTGAATGAATCCCTGTATCTTCTCCCGCACATGAGCTTGCAGACCTCATTGCTGCATGGTGAGACAGCCTGCATGGTGGATGCATGAGGTGTGGAGACTTGGCTTTGACCAGTGTGTTTAAGTTGATAGCCTTGGTATAAATAGAGCTCTTATATAATATGAATACAGAATTGCATGTATTGCATGCATGGACATGCATGGAATTGCATATCCAACTGGTGCATGCAGATTTTCAAGTTAATTTTTTTTTTTTACTAATTTATTAATCATTAATCTCTGTGCATGTGCTCGCACACAAGGATATGTGATTTGTGTACCATGGCACATGTGGAAGTTAGAGGACAACATCAGGGACTCTATACTTGCCCTCTCAATATTTTCTGAGGCAGGTCTCTCTTGTTTTTGTGTCTGTGTACTTGCGAGTTTCTGGGCGATTCTTCTTCCTCTGCCTCCCATGTCCTGTAGAGAGAGGTTGGCACCACATCTTTCTCTGTGGGTCCTGGGGATCTCACTCCTGCCATCTCAGGAAGTGATTTTACCCATGGGGCCATCTCCCTGGCCCCTGGCATGCTCTTTTCTACTCAAATCTCAGATACATTAACATTACCCCAATCGGGCACTTACTGAGAAACAAAGCAGAACACCCTACAAAGGCCATTGTTGCAGCTTGGTCCTGAAAGGCATTAAGAAATAGTCAGCTTTCCTTTTTTTTTTTTTTCTTGTTTTTCACAGTGACAGCCATTGACCCACACCTGGGATTCTATACAAGAGGCTGGAGATTATAAATCCAATTTGGAGAAGGGGAGAGGGCATGGATTGAAGGGTCAGCTTGCAATGGAGGAAGGCGGAGGCCCAGCTCTTCTTTGCTGCAGTCAAAGGGAGCTCATTGTGTCTGTTGTGGTGGCATTTCTCCCTCCTACCCTTCCCTCTTTCTTTTGGCATTCATGTCTGCTTAGAGCAGTGGCCAAGTTGCTTAGCATGTCCCTTGCCTAATAAGGTGGATGGTTGGCTATGCTTCATAAGCTATAGAAAGGATGATGGACAAGGCTTTTAAAATCTGTTTGGCTCCTGTTTCCTACACCATCAGTCATGAACTGTACAAGTGAGTTGTTTCTGTTTGTGAAATAGAAGCAGCGACGAGCGTGAGACAAACGCAGCTTTGGTAAGTCACTTCAGCTTTCCGAGAGAAGTCGGAGCAGGGTTCTGAAACACTCTTGATCTTCCTTGGCTGTCGGCATGTTACCTGTACACGTCTCTCATGTTGGTTTCGGCTGATGCTGCTCAAGGAAACACTAGTTATTAGATGCTCAAGTTAAGACAAAAGGATGGTTTTAAATGACATATGACTTTTTTTTTTTCCTGAACTATACCTTGATAAACTTAAATGTTAGCGATACAGGAAAACTAAGTGATGCTAAGAATTTTGGTGAGCTTGGAGCAGTTACACAAGTCTTTCATCATGGAGATTGTGTCCTAGTACACGTGTGTGTGTGTGTGTGTGTGTGTGTGTGAGTGTGTGTGTGTACGTGCGTGTGGCATGTGTGTATGTGTGTGTATGAGAGAGAGAGAGAGAGAGAGAGAGAGAGAGAGAGAGAGAGAGAGAGAGAGAGAGAGAACGAACACTGGGAAGGATATGGTACCCACTGCTGGTTCTGAGATATAAAGGGCTGTGTGCACAGAATTGCCATCAACCTTTAACAGGCAGTAACTGATCCTACCCCTGAGGCCCAGACAGGAGCTCAGTCCTGACAAGGCTTTGATTGGAGACCAGTGAGATGCCTGTCAGGGTTCTGAACCACAGTAAGAAGATGCATTTGTTTTGGCTGGAGCCGTACATTTGTAGTCATCTGTTGTAGGAATGATGGGAACCCGTGCATCAGCTTTCCCGCTGAGCCCAGGATCTGTATGCTACAAGCAGAGGAGGCTGTTAAACATCCTAAAACAAATCTCTGCCTCCAGAGTGTTTCATAGAATCCTCACCTGAAGTTGCTAGGAGGTCAGAAGATAGGAGAGATGGGGAAGATCTGAGCGAGTGTTCAGGTGGATCCTCGTTTATCCAGCTCTGCTGGATCCTTACTGGGTTAACCTGCAATGTCATCTGTCACATGGTGATCATGTTTTACACACAAGAACCTGGTTCTGAGAGGTTCATATCTTTCCCAGGCTTTTTGCAGAAGTGTTGACTGACATGATGACATCCCACACCCCTAGAAATTATGCTCATTTCCCAATCTGTCACTTCTTAACAAATATTGGGGCATGGATATTTACTGGTCACTTCTGCTATAGAAACCAATAAAATAGAGTTAAATATGGTGGTTCATATCTATAATTCCAGGACTCAGGAGGCTGAGGCTGGCCTACATAGGCCAGCTAGAAGGCAGAGTAAGCCCCTGTCTTTAGAAAAATAAAATAAAATTAAAAAATACCCCCCCCCCAAACAAAACCCAGTAGAACCTTCCCAGTCTTTCCTTAATGTTTCTTCAATCACTGGAATACAGATGAAGGTGGAAGACATTTTATCTGCATTTTTTGCAACCTCCCCAGTGGGAAGGTGGGACCCAGAGGAACTTACGTCCCTACATAAGTGGGACATATGTGGTTTAAGTTTCCTGACCATGGCCAGCAATGCTTTGTAGCCGGCAGAATGGGCACCTAATTTGTTAGCAAGGGAATTGGGTGAGAGTTTAAGATGAAAAGATCTGGGGAAAAATGATTATTTCAAAGTGTCATTTGGGACGACTGGTTTTGCAACCTTGCCACCCCTAAGCCAGGTTCAGGTCTCAGGGAGGAGGGGACACACATAATGTGACCCTGACATGTAAGGTGATCTGTCTGCCACTTACCATTACACATCACAGATAGAGAACACTGGCCATCTATGGGTTAACAGAACTTAGCGCTGGAGTGTCATGAGACAGCTTTTTTGAATGCAGCAGGAGTATTTATTAGGAGAACACTCCACAGTATTAACTCCAGGACGACAGGGAAGCAGCATAGAGAGTGTACCCAGCTCCCTAGGATCATCTTGCTGAGGACAGAGAAGGTTGATTGTAGTCATGAATGGGGGCCTGGAGAGCCTAAGTGCTTGCCTTGTGAGCGTGAGGACCTGAGTTCTAACCCTAGTACCTGTATTCAACCCTAGATGTGGTGATGGTATTTATAATCCCAGCCACTTGCTGACCATCCAGCGTAGTCTAATCAGCAAGTCTAAGGTTTCATGAGAGTAAGTCTCACAAAACCAAAGTGGTGGGGCTGGAGAGATGGTTCAGGGACTAAAAGCAACTGTTTCTCTTGCAGTGGCTGCATCCCTGTCAGTACTCAGCACCCGCGTGTTGGCTCACAACCATCTCCGACTCTAGTTGTAGCAGATAGGACTGGCTCTTTTGGCCTTTATGGCCACTAGACATGAACATGGTACGCACACATACACATATACATGTAAAATGAAAGTCAATCTTAAAAAGGATATAATTTAATCTCTCAAAAAACTAATACAAATAAAGACCATAAGGAAAACAAACTGAATGGCCCTCCAGGAATGATACTTGAGATTGGCCTCTGGCCTCCACACACATGCATCCACACATCCATGTGACCTTCATATGGAAACGTGCATACACACACATACACACAGATAGATACAGAGACAGAGAGACAAAGAGATAGAGACAGAGAGACAGGAACACCCCACAGAGAAAGACACAGAGAGACAGAGAGATAGAGACAAAGAGGCAGAGACAGAAAGACAGACAGACACCCCCCCACACACACACACGCAGATAGATACAGAGACAGAGAGACAAAGAGATAGAGACAGAAAGACAGGAACTCCCCACAGAGAAAGACACAGAGAGACAGAGAGATAGAGACAAAGAGGCAGAGACAGAAAGACAGACACACACACACAGAGGTTTTGGTGAAGAGATAGTCTTGTGCTTCATAGGTGGTGGGCGAGGGAACTCAAGAGAGCACCTGACCGAGTGTGGCTCTTGGTGGGATAGATCTGCTCACGAGTTAGTTAATTTGGAATAGTGGTTCTCAATGTGTGGGTTTTGACCTCCATATCAGATATCCTGCACATCAGATATTTACATTATGATTCATAACAAGTAGCAAAATTACAGTTATGAGGTAGCAACAGCATAATTTTATGATTGGTGCTTTCCATAACACGAGAAACTGTATTTAAAGGTCACAGCACTAGGAAGGTTGAGAACCTCTGGTTTGGAAGGATGCCAGAAGCATGCTTCTATCTCCTGCAGCTTAGAAAGCCTTAGCCCTTGACCTGGTTCTGACGGCTGGACTTGGATATCTTATTCTCGAACCGTGTAGCCAGGTACACCCCACCTCTGAGTTATGAGGAAAACTGTGCATCCTCAGGGCATCTTTCCCCACAGCGACTGGGTGCTGATAGCTGTCTGTTTGTTCTCATGACTTCTCTCACTTAGAGTTGTGCCCTTCTGGAACTTTCTCTTCTGCCCAATATTAGGGTTTGGCCTACTTGTGCTGGCCATTGCGGCTCTAGCTTCACCCTTAGCTAGATTAGAGTTGGCACCTCCCATCATGTGCCCCCCTGTCAGAGACAGATGCCTGTGTGTATTTGTCCCAGCTTGCCACTTGTCCTCAGGCTTGAAGTCCTCTCTCCCTGCTGATTCCTGTATCTGGGTCAGTTTCCATTTTTCTCCTGGTCATAGCTGCCCCAGTCCCAGTGGCTCTGTGTAGTTATAAACACACCTCATTTGGGAGTTGGAATAGGAACAGAGCAGACTCCATATCAGTTCCTATGGGGTCTGCTTGATTGACAGCCTCAGGTTTTCAGCTTCTCTTTGAGGTTTTTGCAATGATGCTAGAACCCAAGGAATATCATACCCAGCTCTGCAGCTTTTCGGCATGCAGGAAAGAATTCAAATCCGTGTTGAAACTGCAAAGCTAAACTGGCTTTTCTTTGTTTCCTATAGCAGACTTAGAGACTTTCTGAGTCTCTGACTAAGTATTATGTTTCTCAGCACCCAGCAGGTAAATACCTGCTAATTTATTTTTTCTTTACAGTAAAAAAGAAAAATAATCCATTATCTATAGGTACCTTTTCACTATCTCATCATTTGTTGGTGAACAGCTAGGCTGCTTCCATATCCAATGTATTGAGACTTGATTAACTCTGAGCCCTGATGAGCATCCATCCCTGTAGTAGGAAATAGAGTCCATCGGGTGTATGGTCGGGAGTGGTACAGCTGGATCATGTGGTAGACTTATTTCTAGTTTTCACTTGGAACTCTCACTCTGATTTCCATAGTGGCTGCAGCTACCACAATGCCACAAATCAGTAGATAAGTGCTCCTCATTTGCCACCTCTTTGCCAGCGTTTGTTATCTTTTTATTTTATTTTATTTTATTTTCACCTTAGCCCTTCCGACTAGGGTAAGATGAAGTCTCAAAGTTGTCTTAATTTGCATTTCCCGGATGGCTGAGGATGGTGAACACGTTAACATTTTCTTCTTCTGAGGACAGCGTGTGCAATTCCGTAGAGCACTTTTTAAAAATTGATTCTTTGTGAGTTTTACATTGTTACACTAATCCCATCCACCTCTGCCTCTCTGTATCTACCCTCTGTCCTTGCAAACTCCCCCTAAAGAAAACAAAACAAAAACAAACAAACAAAACATCTAGCTGGGGAAACTGCAGTGTGTCGCATTGTGTCATACAATATACCCTTTGTCCTAACAGTGTCATTTGCAAATGTTCATTGCAATGAGTCAATGGTTAAGTCCTAGGCCTCTGACATCTGTAACAATGGATCAGTTCTGGATCAATACTGGATCCTTATTGGGATTCCTCTGGGATACTATGTTGTTGCCCTGTGTCATGGAGAGCCTGCAGCTTTAGATCTCCAGGACCGGCTCCTTCATGAACTCCAGCAGTTCATAGATAGGGTAGATGTTGGGTTGGGCTAACTCAAAGTCCTGCATCTGGGCCTGGGTAGTAGCTGAGTTGGTCTGCCTGCGCAGCTCTCTCCAGACGATGCCAGGACATGGCTGGTGAGGGGTGGGGCCATCTCTCTGCATCCCTGCCACCAGAGTTAGCTCTACTGTGCTGTCCAAGCAATGTGTGGGGACTGCTGTCACAAATGCTGCAGCTGCCAAGGGTGGAAACCATAGGCCACTTTTAAATGGGGTTACCTGTTTTCTTGATGCTTCATTTTAAAAATTATTTGTATATTCTAGACATTAAGCTTCTGTCAAATGTATAGTGCCAACAATGTTCTTTTCCCATTTTTTTAGGCTGCCTCTTCAGTCAGTTAGCAATTTCCTTTGTACCAGAGAAGCTTTTGGGTTTCACAAAGTCATGCTTGTTTATTGTCAGTCCTATTTCCTGAGTAGCTAGGATCCTACTCAGGAAGTCCTTACCTGAACTTATACCCCAATGTGTGTTTCCTATTCTTTCTTCTGGAAGTTTTAGAGCTTCAGATTTAACATTGAGATCTTTGATCCATTTGGGATTGATTTGTGTGTGGGCTGAGAGAGAAGGATCAAGTTTTACTCTTCTACATGTAGATATCCAGTGTCTGCAACACCATTGGTTACAGATTCTGTCCTTGATATGTATTTTTGGCATTTTTTTTTTCAAAAATCAGGTGATTTTAGGTGAGTGGTCTTATACTTGGGTCCTCAAGTCTATTCCATTGATGAATGGATGCACTATTTCTTGTTTGTAAATGTGACCATTTAATGTGTAAAGTAACATTTTTACTTGCATACCAACCTTTAATCAATGCTGTTCATCCATAAAGAATGATGTTATGCTATTTTTGGGAGAATGGATGCTACTGGAGACAATTCAGTAAGTGAATTAAGCCAGTCTCAGGGAGATGAATATCAGATAGCATTTTTCTTGATAATCGAGTTTTCAAGAAAAATACATGTAGTCAAAAGTCTGTATTCAGTCTGCTGCTATCAACAAAGCCACTTCCCTCTACCCAGAACTTTTGAGTTGTTTCCTGTTTTTTCCCCCCACTGATTTTGCCACTCCCATCCAGTTTTAACTTGCTTTTTCATTTTCAAAAGTGTGTGTGTGTGTGTGTGTGTGTTTTGTTTTAACATTTCTTTCTCCATCTTCTGCTTGGTTGATGACAATCACGGAGACTCTAACATCAGCCCAGGTCAAGTCCTGGACTGTTATTAGACCTGTGATTGACAAATTGCCTGGTTTGTCAGTTTCAGCACCCTCTTGTAAAAAAGGAGAGCAGTCTGACCTAACATCTTCCCAGGCCTGATAGGAAGGTCAAAGGTATTCTCGTGAGTGAGATGCTTTCTGGGACACTGGGAGCATTCCATAGGTGTGAGATATGATACCATTCCATCCTGAATAGATTTGGATAAAGGAAATAGCTGTGGCCTGTTTTTATTGTTCCCAAATACCCTCAGTGTATATAGTCTTTTGTTAGGCTTACCTTGAAATTAGTCTACCATTTAGGACATTTTAAAAAGATGCTATTTGCATTACTATGCCTTACCTCTTTTGGGGGGGGCAGGGATCAGAATATGCCAACTAAAAACATTTCTCCAAAGAAGCATGCGTAGAAATGTTGCTTTCAGCCCCAATCTCTTGTGCATGCATATGTGGTTTTATTTTTAATCAAGAAAGCCAAATATATTTTAGGTATGGATCACTAGCTTAGTCTGTTCCCACTGCTACAGCAAAGTACCACAGTCAGTGTAATTTATAAACCATAGAAAGTTACTTTTCTCTGATATGGAGGCCACGTGCTTACTCGGTAGAACAGAAGGCAGAATGACCTTGGCCCTCATGTATCGTTTTAAAGAGACTGATTGTATCTATGAGTATATAGATCTCTTATGACCAATCACATCTAAAAGACACTCTTTACTTACTGCAGTTGCTCTGGGGCTCAAGTTTCAACATGAATTGTGGAGTGACCCAAGCATTTGAACCATAGCACTTACTTTCCAGGATTTATTGCTGTGTCATTGGGTTGGAGCTTAGGAAAGAGGGACAGACTAATTCATCCATGAATATTGGTTAGGCTTGAATCAGGAAACCGTAGAAGTAGTGTTTTAGTGGTGGCTTTTACTATTTTGAAATTTTCTGTTCTGGTTCTCTGCCCTTCTCCCCTCTAAAGGAGTCCCATAAAATATTTGACCCACAGGTCTTACTTTGAAGCACGCTGAGAATGCCAGAAAATGAGAGAGCCACAGTGAGGCTGTGTGTCTGGCCCCTCACTCAGCTTTAGGAACTCAGTTACCCTTCTCTATCAGTCAGGAAACAAGGCACCTGTGTGGGTCAGGCCACTTTGGGTGCCATGGTGGAATGTGGAGGAAAAGTCAAAGGCTCAAGAACAGGATCCTTAAAGGTTCTGGTCATTCGAAAATCAGTTTACTGAAGAGAGGTAGTTTCTTTTTTAATCATTTCATCCATTTGCTCTAACATTTAAGCACTTTGATTTCACCATCTCCTCAAGATGGAAATGCACTCAGAACCACACATTTCAGTCTTGATAATGTACATAATTCAGGAAAGGCTTCAGTATGCACATGGCAGCTGGGATTTAGCTTTTTCTCTGAAAGAGAAGCCAGCAGGCTTCTCATATTTATATATTAGTTGAGGAAAGTGGGGTAGTGTAATAGATAGGAATAGAATATAAGACTAAAATCTAAAAATTGGCGGTTATTACATGATCCTGGTAAAGTTCCTTTCCTAATGGCTGATCTCCAGTGTCAACTGACTATTGAGAGTTTCCCAGAGGATGAGTAAAGCATACTGTGGGTGTGTCCTCAATGGTGTTGCCAGAGGTGATTTATCATGGGGACTCTGGCCTGATAAATGGATTGACCCCTTGATGGGTTCATAATAGGATGGCATTATTGCAGTGCTTCTCAACCTGTGGCTTATGACCCCTCTGTGGGTCCACAGGGGTCACCTAAGACCATCATAAAACACAGACTTTCATATTATGATTCACAACAGTAGCAAAGTTATAGTTGATGAAGTAACAACAAAAATAATTTTACGGTTGGGTCACCATAACATAAGGAAATGTCTTAAAATATCGAAGCATGAGAAAGGTTGAGAGCCACTGTGTTATTGGAAAGTGGCAAGAGGTACAGCCAAGTTGGAGGAACTAGTTCACTGGGGAGTGTTCATGAGCTAGATCATGCCTTGGGATTTTCTTGATCTATTTTATTTTATTTTATTTTATTTTATTTTATTTTATTTTATTTTATATCTGTTTCTTGTCCACTCTTATGTGCACTGTCCTGTTCCACGGCCTCCCTGCTGCCAAGGACTAAACTCTCTGAAACCATGAGCCCAAATAAATCTTTCCACCTTTCAGTTGTTTCCTCAGATATTTTGATAGCAATGAAGACGTATCAAATACAGCACTATGAAGAATTTCTCAGGTAACATCAGAGACACATACATGTTAATACACATGGACAGGCATTTGCAGTGTTTTTTTTTTTTCAAGTGTAGATGAACCAATACTTAAGGAACACACGAATGACTCAGACAGTGGGAGCTTTGTGGTTAAGTACTCACTAAATGTCTTTTTATTCCATGAACACAAAAGGGCCAAGGGCCACAGAGATGGGCACACTTTGAGGATGCTCTATAAAGATATGATATGACAACACAGAATATCTGTAGCAGCTCCTTGGAGGTAGAGGCAGAGGATCAGAAGTTTAAGGTCATCTTCAGCTACATAATGAATTTGAGATCAGCCCGGGCTATGTGACATCTCAAACAACAGAACAGAACAGAACAACACAAAAGGTATAAGATATGGGAAACATGTGAGTTTCAGCAATAAAAGAAGACACAGCTGGATGGTGTGTGTTGCAGAGGAATGGTGAAGATGCCTTTCAGGTATCTACCCGGCTGTCTAGGATCTGGCTGCTCAACATCCCAAGAGCCTAACATTAGGCTTCTCCCTTTCGTGCTTACTACATCCACCTATACTTGCCACTTCCACTGACTTAATAGTCACCCAGCTGAGATGCCATGAGCACTGGATATGTGCATGACCCTTGTCTGTGTGGAGTAGTGAACAATACATCCTTGAACCCTTCCAGGACACCATTTTGCTGCTGCCTCACACCATGCTTTGATGTGTTTTCCATGTCAGCTTTGGTCCTATCTTTTTTATCTTCAGTTTTCCTCCCTTCAGAAAACCTTGCTGATCTCCAAGCCCAAGCCCAACGTAAGTGAAATGCTACCATTATCCTTTCTTAAAGTGTCCTTCATTACAATTGCAGAACCTTTAGTATGGTTTATCTGTGTCATACACTACCCTGGCAGATCTGTGAGGTCACAGGCTGTGTTGATGTTACCATTGTAGATGCCACTCACAGGACTTAACCTCTTCCAGTCAGGTGCTTAGAATATATACAATGATTGAATAAAGTAATTGATGTCATATTGGAATATATTTTCATTTTCCCATTACAGATGGGCATGAGCAGGGTTTTAGTGGCAATAAATACATTTAGGTTGGTAGGTTTGTTTTGGCTCTTTCAAAAGATTTTATGCCTGTGTGTATATATGTATGCTTTAATTGGTAACGTGTGATCTCAAGGAGCTAGTTTTTATCACTGAGAAGCTCTCAAGCAGGTTTCTCTTCCTCCTTACAGGATTAGCTCTTTGGGGTGCTACTTTCCTTGGGATTTCTGAGACATCTTTCATCTTTGTGATAGTATGGGTCACTCAGAATGAAAGCCCTTGGGTGCTGCAGAGGCTCAGTTCTTCACTTGCAAAATGTAAATCTCTTCCTTGATTTTTCATGTCATCAGAGGAAACCCAAGTGCCTGGTGATCACTTTAAAACAAGAACAAATGGGTGATATGGGAACATTAGCCACCCGTTTGTTTGGCTGATATAGTTGGGGAGGGGAATTGGGTGGTCTTTATGTTTAAATGTATATTCTTGATAATGGTGTCAAGTATTGCTCAAATAAATTTCATCTTTTTGGTTAAGTTGATGGAGCCAACCAGTAGTGTTGCTCTGTTTTGGAGAAAGTGACCATCCCAAGTTCCAATACTGCTATGCAAAAAAATCTGCCACTGTAGCAATGATGCTATTGGACTCGGACAGAAACCCCATAAAATCATATGGGTGATATTAATTTAGTCACCTACGGCTTAATAGTCATTTTATGGACATTAAAAAAAAGTTGTGTAGCCATAATGTTTTATCTGTCTTTATGGTCTCTTATGCTGTGTTTAATCAATGTAATTATGGGAGGAGATAATTAAATATAGTACTATACAGTTCTTAAGATTTTAGTGCTGTTATTACTAATTTAACCACAAAAACCATGTATAAGAACTAATGGCAAATTTTAAAGAGAAATATCCAGTCAGAATTTTCAGAAAGCAATTTGAATGATAAAGGAGAAATTGTTCCCTTTTCAGCTTATTTATGTCATTTTAAGTATACTTTTTGGTTATAGCTAGCAAGGCAAATCAGAAGGAAATGATATTTGTCCAAGTTGTATGTCTTGACTGCTCAAGTGTTTATATCAGAAATAGTTTAGTGTCCCCAAAGGCTAGTCATGACTATGGTTTCACACTGAGATCA
Source organism: Mastomys coucha (assembly GCF_008632895.1). Classification (NCBI taxonomy): domain Eukaryota; kingdom Metazoa; phylum Chordata; class Mammalia; order Rodentia; family Muridae; genus Mastomys; species Mastomys coucha. The sequence goes on along the minus strand of NW_022196905.1, from coordinate 45,594,378 downwards.
CACACACAATCTATTTTATTATGTATGTATGCTCGATACACACTAGCCATAATTTTACTCAGACATAAATAAAAATAATTACATTTAAGAAATGAAAACAGGATATCCACATAACTGACAAATGACTGCCTTGCTTTACAGGATCCTGAGTTGAGCTCTTTGTAGCTATGAGAACTCATGTTTTATAGCTCATTGGAATAACTAGAGTGTGCTCAGTAGCATGTCTGGTGTATCAGGTATTTTTAAAATAAACTGTGTGTGTGTGTGTCCTTGCACATGTATATTTGCATACTGAGGTGCATGTGTGGAAGTCAGAGGGCAACTTTGTGAAGTCAGTCCTCTCTACCTACTTTTATCTGGGTTCTGGGGATTACATGAAGGCCTCCGGGCTTGCTTTCCAAACACTTTTTACACACCAAAACATCTTCCTGGATCCTGATACAAGTCTGTAATGGAGATCACAGAACACACAGGATTTATGTTAGAGAAATCAGGATGTGAGGTGGGAAAAGATAAAAAGTCTTGAAACCTCTATAACAAAGGCGGTGCCCTCCTGCCTAGTCTTTGAGCTAGGGGTTCTGTAGACCTGTGCTATGAGAACTTAGAAGAAGAAAGGAAAATCAGTCAACAGTGCGGTGGGGCTAACACACGATGCAAGTGAATACAATGGACCACTACTTAGCCTTCAAGAGGAATGCTATTCTGACATACACCCGGCACAGAAGGGCCTTGAAGAGGCTGTGATTACTGACATACGCCAGATGCTGAGTGAGTCCCCTTGTATAGAAGCCCTGGAAGTAAAAGTCATGATGACAGAGTTACACTAGGCTTCTAAAAGATGGGGCAAGGCTGACATGTTGGTTCACTTTGGATAGGTATAGCATAGGTCCTGTCATCATGTTCTGGCTATATTCATATATCAATCTCAATGGGCTTAATAACATGAACTACACACTTAAAATGACTAAGGTGGTAAATTTTATGACATTTATATTTTACCGCAATAGGGAAAATAAAACCTGTAGGGACTGATTTCTGCAAACAATGGGAAGGTACTGTGGGCTTATGGGTGGGAGGAGATGAGAAGGATGGAGGGGCCTGGAATGAAGCCACTAGATTTCTTTAGCTGTGAAGTCGGTTGACAACTGTGCTGGAGCTTATTTTTGTATCTAACACATAGGGAGATGCATCTTTGGATGTTGAGGCATGAACAGCGTTGGCAGGTGGAAACTTTTGATGGGAGGGGTTTAGTCTGATTGCAAGTGGGAAGGCAGGGAAATGACACGCATCTTCTCTCTCTGAAAGACTTCTTGGCAGTGCAAGAGTCATTTTGATTTCTTTGTGTACTTCTAGAAAACATGAGTTGGATGAGACAGAAGGGCCTAATGCTGTAAGTTAGCAGCCTGGAATTAATGGAAAGTGTGAGACAAGATCCTCTGTCTTTAGAGTGGTTTTGTGTACTGAATTGATGCAATGTTCTTTTCCATTCCCTGGGAAATATGTTCTCATTGTGTGCTCCAGGGAAATGATTAAAACACATCATTAGAATACTTCTCTTCCTTTCTTCTTCATTGGAAGATGCTACAAACACCTGACTTTTCATTATGAACCAAAATTTTGCTTTTTCTCCCTCATAGCTGTGGTGGTTCATTGTCTTGTAGAATTTCACAGCCAAAAAAATTAAAAGAGGGTACACAAATCACCACAACTCATCTCCTCGTTTTAGAGACAGAGTTGGGGGCCTAGAGAGTTGTCATTGAGTCCTCTTAGAACTCCATCATTTATCTGATGATAAGCACAACTGGTACAGATAGTGAAGGTGACATATATTGGGACTTGAAACTCAGGGATGAAGAAATGCCCCATGGCATAACCAGAGAGAAAAGCTGGGAGGCAACTCCTTGGAGGACATAGATATGTAGGCATCTCAGAGGAAGCAGCTTGGGGTCAGGGAAGACATGCACCCAGAACCCATGTCCCAGCTTTGGTCTGTGGGAGGGTCACTTGCCTTGTGAGCTCAGGTGGTAGAAGGGGGATGTGAAGTTTTGAGTTTAGAACTGAGTCTCCATGTGGCATCATTTTTCATTAATGATGTTTGGACAAATTATTTTCTTCTCTAAACTTTGGTTTTGCTATTTGTGAAAAAAAGATCAACAATATTGTTTGAGTGGAGCCATTTGGAGGCTAATGGAGACAGGGTTTGTAATTCCAAGAGTCAGGAAAGAGAGGCTATCACTGTGTCATAGGGTCACCATGTCATAGGGCCACCATGTCATAGGGTCAATGGTCACACACCATCCCCACTGAAGGTCTCTCTGCCTCCTCTGTTCTTATCTCCTGTTCTTGAAGGAGTCCATGGTGAAACCCAGGCTCATGCATGATAGCGTCTGTGTCCCAGTAGCATGGTTTGTTTATATGTCTGTCTCCCCACAGCTCTACGTCTCCTTTAGGTTACTGTTCTGGTCAAGCACACAGCTCATACCCTGGGAGTAACTGTCCAGTAAGGGACTGAGTGAGCCAATAAGAGAATGGCTTTGTTTGACTTGCCTTATATAAAGGAGGAACAAAACTCAGCAGGCAGAGACTTGTGACTATGTAGGTGATATATAGAGGTAGGGGTGAAAGTTAGGGTAAAGGTGGCTGTCTATCTTAAATTGAAAGCCAAGATGTGATTATTAGATTTCTAACGTTTCTTTATGAAATTTGTTACAAGATGCTTTGCTTGACAAAGGACTTGGAGAGAGTACAAACCTTCTGGATTATACTTTATCAATAGAAAGAAACTTAAAAGAGTGCTAAATTTTAATCCAACTATTCTAGTTTTTTATATTATTTATTAAAGAAATAATTGAAAATTACAGAAAGAACTTTTTGTGTGTGTGTGGTTATTTGTGTTAACACTATGGAGTAGCGAAAAAAAAATAATTAAGGACCAGCCAAGATGACTCAGGAAGTAAAGGAGATAGCCACCTGAAAAACTGAATTTAATTCCTGGAACCCATGTGTTAGAAAAAGAAAATGGACTTCTGAAAGTTGTTTTCTGAACTCTACACAAGAACCAGGGGCACCTATGCTCTCCCCATTAAATAAATGAATATTAAAAAGAAACAAAAACAAACAAAAGACAAATATTTACCAAAGAGCACATGAACCAGTATATTTAGATATATTCACACACTGGAATAAGATGTAGCCATTAAAACTGATTATAATAAGGATTATAATATCAAGGATGAGATATATGTGTAAATATATATGCAAATCTATAGTAACTATTAAATTACAAGAAGGACACACACATCTGACAGTGATTTCTTTCATTTGTATTAAGAATGGTGCTTGCTCTTTTCAGTTTTTTTTTTTAAACAAATATTCATTACTTTTATAATCAGGCAACAAACCTCTTGAAAGAAGTCTAGTTTCCTCCCTCCTTATAATTAGACAAGGATGAAGTTATTGGGCATAACTTTCTGTAAGCATTTCAGAAGAAAATACCTTTGCTTCATATGCACCCACTCTACCTTGTGTTTTCCTAGCAGCAGAAGAGGCTGGTGCAACTGTGGGCAGATGGCAAAGCCCTCAAGAGGAGAGGTGGAGGCCAAGGGGCAACCAGTCCTCTAGTCCTCCAGAGGGAGGCAGGGGCAGGCTGAGAGAAAGGACACAGAATCCAGGAACAGTTGGCAGGAAAGGGGACTGGAGACATAAGGAAAGGGGGGGAGTAGGGAGGGAGGGAGGGAGGGAGAGAGAAAGGAAGGGAGGGAGGGAAGGAAGGGAGGGAGGGAGGAAAGGAAGGAAGGAAGGAAGGAAGGAAGGAAGGAAGGAAGGAAGGAGGGGAGAGAGAAGCTGTTGTAGGGGGATTTCTTTTGTTGTTCCAGGCCTCCTTGTGTTCTGGAAAATAAAACAACAGGCACCTTGCTGTTATTTATTTAGCAATTGTAGCACTAAACAGTAAAATAAATCAGCAAATCCGAATCCACCTGACTTCTGTGTCGAGGAAGCATTTTTTTAAAATTCAAATTGGAAACCAGACAATGTTTTCTTCGGAAGAGTTCCTGCCTCTTGGAGCAGCTGGTCTCTCCTGTTGTGGTGCCTCAGCCTTGAGGCATGGACCGTGTGTGATTGTCATCACACAAACGTTCTATATTCCTGAGGACGGGCTCCTCTGAGGTATCTTCCAGGGAGGTGCCTCTGTTTTGTAACGTGCATGGCAGCTTCCCGAGACTGATGATACCCATACTGTTGGCATCTGGCACCTGTGGGCTGGCCTCTCACCTCTTCTCATCACCAAAGCACTTGAAAGCATTACATAGCTTCTCAGCATCTCAGGTTCCTTAGGGGTAAATGAAAGAAATCAGACCTGACTCATGGGACACTATGAATGACACTTGTCCTTACATACTTGGTGGCCCTCCATGTGAATCCTTGTTCCACTCATTGACTTGCTTACCTAATGCCAACAACAATGCTAAATGATTTCCAGGGCTCCTGCCTGGTAATTTGGAGAGACAACTCCCATTATTTCCTCCGAATGCAATAAAGTTGTTTTGAGTACTTCCTGATAAGTAATTGCTTCCCTTAATGATACTCCAGTGGAATACAATATGGAAACCTCTGAAGGTTTTTATTCTCGAAACTAATTTTTAAGTACAAGTGCTTCCAATTAGTCCTGGCTCGGTGTGATTTGTAGCATACCAAAAAGACTTGGGGTTCTAAATATAGAAATCAAAACACTTTGTATCCTCTGAAAGCCTAGTCAGAAAACCTTACACAAAAGGAAAACAAGCCTACATTATTCTCCAGTGTAACTATGTATCACATCATAGGGAATGCCTTCTCTCCAGCTGAAAGGTATCTTAGGAAGGAAAATGTTCAGTCTCTTAATGATTCATGCCTTGGGCTGGGGAGATTGCTCAGTCAGTAAAGTGCTTGCCTTGTAAGTGTGAGGACCTAAGTTAAATTCCTAGAACCCACAGGGAATCGGGGAGCAGGTGGTGGGTGGCAGGGGCAGTTGTGGTACATGCTTGTGATACTAGTGCTGGGAAGGCAGTCATACATGGGTGAATATCTGGAGCATACTGATCATGCAGTCTAGCCTTCTTGGCAAGTTCTAGGCCAATGAAAGACTCTGCCTCCAAAAATAGTGGGTGGTATTTGAGGCAAAACAAATGAGGTTGTCCTCTGGCCTATACATGCATGCATACCCATACATATATTTGTGTGCATCACACACACACACACACACACACACACATCTCCTAGCCTCTGCAACACATAAAAAGAGTCCTTAGAAAACAGACCCAATAATTTAAAAAGTCCAAAATTATAGTTAATAATACTTGGATGGTGGAGTACTTTATTAAGATGGTGGCTCCATTTTTTTTTTTTTGTGCAAATAAGAAAAAAAGAAAAAAAAATCACTAGATTTTTGTCAAGACTTCCTGAAATTCCACCTTAACATAAAAGTATGCTAGGCTTTCCATGTGAATTTTCTCTAGCATGTTTTAGTGTATGATGAGGAATTCCTAGGGCTGAGTCTGCCTTTGACTATGCTCAGGCGCCTCTCTCTCTCTCTCTCTCTCTCTCTCTCTCCTCCCCTCCCTCCCTCTATCTCCTACCTCTTCTTTCTTTCTCTTCCTTTCTTTCTTTCTTTCTTTCTTTCTTTCTTTCTTTCTTTCTTTCTCTCTCTCTTTTTCTTCCTTTCTTCCCCTCTCTCCCTCCCTCCCTCCCTTCCCTTCTTCCTTCCTTCCTTCCTTCCTTCCTTCCTTCCTTCCTTCCTTCCTTCCTTTCTCCCTTCTTTCCTTTCTTTCTCTTGTTTTATTTCAAGACAGGGTTTTTATGTGTAGCCCTGTCTGTCCTGGAACTCACCCTGTAGACCAGAGATCTGTCTACCTCTGCCTCCCAGACACTGGTCTTAAAGGCATGTGCCACTATCACCTGGCTCACATCATATCATTTTACATTCAAGAAGTCTTTGGTGCTAGTGTCCTGGGAGATGGAAATAAGAGACTGCAGATTTTCTACTGGCTTCTTGCACCCTATACTGACTTGGGTACCAAGCAAGCTGCAGCTTACTCAGTAGAGTTAGTTTCCTCACCTGTAAAATGGTTCAATGATATTTACCTTAGGGACTGTTGGGGAGAATCAAACAAGTTGATCCAGGAGAAAGTAGAGTGCCTGGTTCCTCAAGTCTGCATCCCAGACCACCAGCATCACCACTACACAGAGACTAACCAGAAAAATAAATCCTGCTCCCTGCCCTGGATCTCTGGATGGTGTTAAGAGAGCCCTCTAGGAAATTTGACACCTTGTGAGTTTAAGATCATGAGATGTCTCTATCTCTGTCCCTCTGTCTCTCTGCCTCTCTGTCCCTCTGCCTCTCTGTCTCTCCCACACCCCTTGGTTATGGTTCCACAACAGGATCCACAGTTTGGATGCTCCAGAGTGAACTTCCTGGCTCTTTCTCCCTTCCTCTGCCTAACACAAGGTTGAGCCCTACCTGAGGTACAAGTTCCTTCACTCTCAAGTGGGGAGAACAGAATAAAAACTCCAGTAAAGAATTGTAAAATCGTTAGCAATTTTTTTTCACAGATCGAATGTTTGGACTGAACATATAGTCATTGAAATCCTGTTATAGTATGTCATGAAATTTAGAAATAAAAATGCATTAAGACACATTTTACAATTTTAAAGGTGTCTGAAGGGTTTGGGATGTCAGAACGGGGGAGATTAAGAGTGAAGTCATGAACTCAAACCACTGCACACTTAGCTTGTCAAAGTGTTTAGTCATCTATGGCTGTATATTAGATGGAGTCAGGGCATTTCAGTCTTAAAAATAGACAGAGGTGTCCTCAGCATGCAGCTGAGGAAACAGACACAGTAGCCTCAGTTTCCACTTCCTAAAGTCATTGTTGTCGAGTGCCACATCTTCCAACCATTTCCCCTCTGGAGTCAGTCCACCCTTCTTCTCGGTGGGGTGGTGTGAGAAGCCCTGAGTCTCATCTTATTTGTGAAGTAAGAGTCATAGGACTGCCCATGCGCTTTGGTTATCTATGGCTGCCCCCCAAAGGCTTCCCCATAATTCAACAGCTTAAAGATCAATTTTGCTGTTCATTCTCCCAGTTTGTGAGTCGACTGGGATCTGATGAATGCCGTAGTATGGGATTCCTCTTATAGTGTGTGTTACAGTTAACTGAAGGTGGGGCAGGGCTGGGTAAGCTTCATGATGTCTTCATGGACAGGTGGCTTGTTGTCTGGAGGACTGGTAGAGACCCTTTCCTGGGACCCCTCTCTCTATCCAGCTTGGGTTTCCTGTGTGACTTCTTACAGGACATCTGACCTCCCTCAGATGAGCAGTTATGTGCGGAAAATGGACAGGTGAGTCTGGAGAGGTGGCTCAGTTGATCTGAATTTGGCTTTGTGGTGCACACAAGTATGCGTGCACACACACACACATACACACACAATTCAGGAATTCAGGGGCATGAGTACACGCCTGTAATCACAGTACTGGGAGACAGGGACAGAAAGATCCTTAGGGGTTGCTGGCCAGCTAGTCTAGCCAAATGGGTGAGCCTGAATTTGAGTGAATAAGGTAAAGAATAATGAAGAAAGTATCTGACATTGACTTCCGACCTCCACAGGCATGTGCACACATACATATAAAATGGAAAGAGGCAGTCATATGACAGCTCATGCTTCAAAGTAAGGGACAAAGACCCCACCAATGAGTGGGAGGAATGTCAGGGATTTGTGTTTTTGAAGCCATCAGTTGGTATAGAACACTTAGCAATGAACATAGATCAGGGTACACCTTCAGGGATGATGACATCAATAAGCAAGGGAGAAAGTCAGGTGTGACATTGTTAGGACAGCCCTGATGCACTAGTGAGGCACAGGCCATCCTTAAGCTACACAATAGGAAATTCAGCCCTTTGTGCACATGCAACATACAGCTTCTGCCTCACTGAGCAGTTGATGGCTCTTGCATACCATTTTCTTAATTCATGCTTTTGAGCCAAGAAGCATGTGGGCTAATGTACTTAGTGCTAGATATATAAAAGTCTTACCAATAGAGAGTAAAAAATGTAACCAATAGTCACTAATGGATACTTATTTGTGTTTGGGCCAAGACTGAAAAAATGAATATGCGGGTGGTGGGGCCCAAATGCCATCAGAAGATTTAGCTTTGTCTCTGCAGATGACACTGGACCTGGAATAAGAAGGGTTTGGGGAAGGGCTGGCAGGTAAAGAGTGGTAGCAAAGGCTGGTGTTGGAGGAGCAGAGCCACATTCGTGTCAAATGCAGTATTCCAGGAAAGGGGTCAGTGCTGGAGAAGGTCCCATAGGTCCCATAACCAGAGTCTATCACTGCAGGGCCTCCTTAAGGCCCAGAGACTGAGTCCCAAGGGTAACAGGGTTCACTGGAATGGTAGTATTTGAAGACATCCCCATATCACTAAGTCTTTTTACCTGAAGAAGAAGAAGGAAAAAAAAAACAGCTTTAAGAGATGGGAGATGGTGTTGAGGGATGAACTCGGTTGGTTTCACTTGGACAAATAAATCACCGGGTTCTATTTATCTCCAATCAGCAATAATCCCAGCATGTTCACCCAGGGTCAGTCGGGACAAAAGCAGCCCAGTCAGCCTCTCTCCACATTTGCCAGCCTGTAATAGCATCCTTATCAGAGGAAATCTCTCGATTGCTCCCCAACATAAACTGTTTGCTGGGCAGCCAGGGTCAGCGGTGCCCGCTAAGCCGGCATACTGACCCAGGCGCCCCTGTTTGAACTGCGGGCGATTGAACAGAATTGAAGTGGCTAGGCTGAGGTGGTGATGTTTACCCAGGCAGGTATGAAGCTGGGACTAGAATTTCTCTGAGCTTGTGAAGAACACCTGTGTGGGTCAGTTCACGGGCTGAATGGTCAGGCAGTAAGTGCAGCCACAAAAAAAAAAAAAAAAAAAAAAAAAGGCTGCTTTCCCTTTGCTGCCATTTAAAACCAGTTCTCTTCGTGCAAGAGACAGAGTTTCCTATAGATTGCAGTGGGCTTTGTGGAAACAAACAAAAAAAAATCTCCTTGGATTACAAAACAAAACACACAAACAGCATACATGGACATGGCTTTTTCTTGTGACATCGAGAAAACAAAAATAGCTCTTGAGGAGAAAGGTGAGTTTAAGGGGTTTACTCTTTAACTACCTAGTAGACAAGCTGCCTGGCCCGAGCAGCCTGCTTATTTCAAATGAGCAGTTTGGACAGGAAAAAAGTCCTCCTTACCCACAGGGGTTAAACCATGGAACACAGTGCTGGACCCCCTCCCTTTCTTTTGTTAATGGGAACTGACATTCCCTACAATCAAATGGGACAGAACTTAATCATATTCTCCATGACAGAAGAAATTAAGGTCTGTGGTAGAAGACATTATAATCTTGACAGAATTTTCATGCCTTCCAAAAGCCCAAATTACTCTGTTTACCCAAATCACATGCTGGTGGAGCTGTGCTTTAATGCTCGGATTGGGGGCCTGTTAATTTCCCTTTCTTGAAGGAGGGGCTGCCTGTGCTATCCCCGGCTTACTGTCATTTATCTTCCTATGTGCTTGAGCTGATAAGTGGCCCCATCCCTCAGCCCTTTGACTGGAAACTGTCCCCCATGCCGATGACTTCAGGCTTGCCCTGGCCAAAGGCAGCAGTGAGCACTGAGTCATTTTGCTTGTCTCTAAGGCCCAGCATGCTTCTTCCTTCCCAAATGATCTGTTTGGGATCTAGCAGCAGTGAGCTGCCAGGAATGTATTCAGCAGAGTACCTGAGGTTCAAATCTCTTTCTAGAAGAAAAGAAAAGAAAAGAAAAGAAAAGAAAAAAGAAAGCTCATTTAAAGTGATAGAATCTGGCACTTCTCAATCCTTACATCTAAAAGGAGATGTAAGAATTCTTCATTTGATACACAAAATGACAATCAAGCATCACAATGGTTACTGTAGGAGCTTGGCCAAGTTGACATAGTGGTCGGTCAGGATGGAGGCTGGTGTCATAGCATGTTGATATTTATTTAGCAACTGAGTCTTCATGCATGGTTTTCTGTGGTGTGACTTATGCCGATCCAGGCCACTTTCAAACTGGGGATGTGCTATCAACTGGCTTTCAAAACTCCTACAAATTTGGCAGTTGGCTCTCTGGAAGCCAATATAAGTCCATTTCAACCTTTAACCCCCCCTTATTTTGTCATACTCTGTCTGCAATATGTGCTGTCTTGCTATTATTGTCCCTGGGTACACAGGCAGATCCACATACACCCCAGCAGACTTTTCTTCTAAAAATGTTAAGTTACAAGTTCCACATAGGCACAGTCAGGCAGGGAGTAAAGGCTGAAGTGTTGCCAGGTGAACCATCAGCGTGGTCGAGAGAAACACTGGCATTTGATGATTTCCTGCCAACCTGTTGTGTGTGGCCACAAACACAGCTTCATCTTCAAATGCATTTCTCACCAAATACTTCAAAAAATTAGAAAAAAAAAAGGAAAGAAAAACATGCCAATTGAGGAGGAGAAAATAAATTTGTATCTTGGCCACCAGTAAAGCCAGCTTTGGAAGTTACCAATTTGAAACAAAACAAAACAAAACAAAACAAAACAAAACAAAACAAAACAAAAGGTTTTCAGATTTGGTATGCAGGCAGAAGGAACAGAGGCTGTAATCAGGACAGCTCTGGCTAAGAGCAAATAGATCCGAGCTGACTACCTGAGAGGGTAAGAACGTCTCCAGCATTGTGGCTGGAATTGTCCCTTGCAAGCATTCTTGGGGGCAGCTATTATGTTCTAAAAAATGGTTGATGCTTCTATTAGGCCAGTGTTCCCCATAATCCATGATCTAGATTTTACAGGAAAAAACAATTGCAGTACAGTCTGTGAGATTTTTGATTTGAGCCCCTTGGTCAGACCTATCCAGAGTTGTGGTTTGCAAGTGGAGTCCTTCCAAAGAATTCTAATAGGCATCCTGCTGGGTTGTTGTCAGTGCTTAAGTCACTTTTCATTTGAGCTGGCTAAGAAATAGCAGCTGGCTGCAAGGCTGCTCTCCTTGGAAGCAGCCTTTGCCAGAGCTAGACAATATAAACCAAAATTGGTCATCACCCATCGCAACTAAATCATGGCAGTAGAGTTCTGGGTAACAGATACAACTCTAGACAGGCATGGCCCCATCCATCCATAAACATGTCTACTGGTACCCCTGGGGACCTGGAAAGGTGGTTACATTGTGATGCTGCTCTGAAGGAATTAGAGAAATCTGTGCATCATCATTTTTTTTTTCTTTTGCCTTGATTTCTTTATATACTGAAATTAGTTTCTGATTCCCGCTCGGGGAAGAAAATAATACAGTAGCCCCTAGTGGAAAACCTGTCTTCAGTTATATTTAGCAAGGAAATGAGTCAAACTACTGAGAGACTGCCAGCTTCATCATTATGGGACTATGCATTTTAATGGGGCACAAGTTCGAAGGCCTTCTAGTTTGAGAGTTACGTCACACTCAGTTCATTTTTCCCAGGCCTGAAAACTAGGAAGGTTTTAAAAAGCCAGGTGTTGAGTGACCTCTGTTTCCTTTTGCTTTATTTTAATCACTCGGATCCGTCTTACAAGCATCCTTCGGGATGAGGGTGCGGACACCAGAGCATTTCATTCTAAGGGCACCTCTATTTTGGAAGCTTTACCTGATGACTTAGCAGAGAAATGAATTTCCTCTTCTTAGGAGCTTGCTTAGGTAATTCAAGTCTGCATAAAGAGGAGTCAGGCTTTACATTTTAAGCTCTCTCTTCCTCAGTTCTGCTGGGACTCCTGTAAAAAAAAAAAAAAGGAAGCCTGGATATCTTTGTGGTCTTGTCAGGCCCACTTTTGCAAGGGGCTAGATGGCTTAGCATTTTGGAGGACTGTTAGGGCCAGTTTTCTTGGGTGAGCATTTCTAGCTCTTGACCTTGTTCGCACAAGTTCAGATTTTGGCAAAATAATAAGTAGGCAGCAGTTTACTATTCATCTTTCTACAGCCCGACAGTCTTCCTTTCCCTTGTTCTAGTCTTCAGTATGGAGGGTCAGCACACCACACCAAGCGGTGCTCTGCCTCTCTCTCTTTTTAAATTTGATTTTTATTTTATGTGAATAGGTGTTTTGCCTGCGTATATGGCTGTGCATCATTCAGTAGCCTGCAGAGATCAGAAGAGGGTCCTGGATCCCATGGAATCGAACTGTAGATGGCTGTGAGCTGTGGTAGGGAAGCAGGGCATTGAACCAAGGTCTTGTAGAAGAGCAGCCAATGTTCTTAACCGTCGAGCCATCTCCCCAGCTTCCTCTTCTACCCTCCAGAAGTCTTCCTATAGAAAGCTTTGCCACACATTCCCAGAAGTCTCACTGCACCGTTCAGAAGAGACGCCTATCTACTAGGTCAGACCTCCAGACATGTATCTCTGTCTGTATAGAAGAATGCTATTCCCCCGCCCCCAAAAGATGTTCATTACCTGGCAAAATGTTTTCAAGTTCTTGATACTTACATACATTTGGAAAATGTCAGAGAGTGAAAAGCAAGCCTCCATCTTAAAGGCATTGCCTTATGATGAGAACAGGGAGTAAGAGGGGCATATAAATCATGACTCATATTGAATGCTAGGATTGTTTAGTGTCCTCTGGAGTTGGCCAGGGGAGTGTAAGCCTGGTAGGATAGAATCTGAGATTTGGAATGGATGCTGCGGTATTTATATTCTGGGAAGCAGCTATGTTACATATTCTAGAAGGAAAGGGAGATGTAAGCTTTCCTTCTTTCCTTCAGTTGATGTAAAGTGATGGACAGGAAAACATTATTACACCTCTAGAAAACAAAGCAGCTCAGGAAGGGTTAAGGGCATAGAGATGGTAGTTCGTAGCAAATACAAGTGTTCTCAGGAAGCCCACTGTTTAGAGACATAAGTTTGTACAGGTGCCTACCGTTCTGTGAAAGGGAGCCTCCCCCTGGTGCACCCTTCAGGCCCATGCTAGTTACTCTGGTTGTCTGATGGTGCTGTTTTTCTGGAGACGGCCTTATATAAAACAGTACCCATCGGTATCCACAAGGGTTCTTGGAAAACAATTGTCTTTCTTTTCGCTGAGCCAGCTTTTGTAGCAATAAACATGAGAAAGGAAGAAAAAAAAAAAAGGAAAAAGAGAAAATTACTGTGAAATCAACAGCGTCCCTGTGGACAGACATGGGAACTTTAGAGAAAAGCCACATGCATCCTTCTTAAAGCACATTCAATGCATTCTGCAGAAATGGAATGGGAGGAAAAAATGTATCCCAGACCTGGAACGTCTGCCGAGAGTTATGAGTCTCAATAACATGAGCCGCAGCTATAGATGCAGCCGTTACTTGAAGGGACATACAATTCTATTAAGAAGTAAAGTATACTGAGATGCTTGTGGGAAAGAGTACCCACAGCAGCTTCCTCCAAAGCTCACAGTGCTTTGTTCAAGGTATTCTCTCAACTCACTTATTATTATTATTTTATTTCCTTAATTTCATGAAGACTTCCCTTGATCTCACCTTATGGCTCAAGGTAACAAAACCCACCCATCCGGCACAGTCCTAAACTTCACATATTGATTACCAAGTTTCCTCCTTCTTTCTTGTCACTTCGTTCCTCACAATGGGTCCACTCTCATCGCAGGAAGCGTGACACCTTTCTTGCATGGATGAGCTTCTTAATCTCTTCCTTCTTTCTGCTTTCAACTGATCCCTCTCTCCCTATCCACTTTTACTTTCTTTTTACTTACGGATTTATTTTGATCTGTTTCTCTCTGTCCACAGCGTAGAGTCATTCCTGGCAATGGCGTCCCCTCGTTACCTTGTTGGTAGGTTGCTCAGGCTTTATTGACTGGACCACTAATTTGGCACAATCAGTAACATGTCATCTCCTTTGTACTTGTGAGCTCACCAGCCTAGACGGCATGTTCTTGAGGGTGGGTGTGCAGAGGTCCCCGAGTTACACATCCTCATCTTCATCCATGCTTTCCTGGTTTACATCAAGACCATCTGATAGCATCAGAGACCGGGTAGCCTGACAGGTTGATTTAGGCCACAGCCTAATAATATTTTTCTCTCAGAAAGTTAGCCATCCATGCCTAGTCTGTCTGGAATCACCCAAAGTGTCAAGAAACCATACTCCACATTGGGAAAAGCACTGAAAACAGAAAAACAGCACTTATTCAGAACCAATTAGGGTAAAGATTTCTACTGGCTTTTCCAGATACTCTTTAGATCATAGTGTCGGTTCTTTTTAATTTTATATTTTCCCAAGAATTTCTATCCCCTCCAACCCTCCTGTGTCCTCCCCTACTCCCTCTGAAATTCGAGACCTCTTCTTTTTTATTGTTTTACACACACACACAGATACACAGACACAGACGGACACACAGACATACAAACATACACATCACCTGTTGAGAGCTTGTTGCTGCTTTTATGTATGCCTGTTTATGGCTGACCATTTGGGATTAGATAACCTATCAGGGGGATCTGCCTCTAGAGACAACTGATTCTACCTCTCTCAGCAGCTATTAATTCCTTGTACCTCAAACTTCAAGAGTTTTAATTGGCTTTACAGAAGATCTGAAGCATCTCAGAAACACTTCCCATCCTCCCATTATTCTAAAGCTAGGAGACAGAGAAGCACAGAGGATGTAACAAAATGCTTATGCTGGGCCAAACTCTTCAACTCCTAGCAACTCAGAGCTTTTTTCCCATCCTACCACGTGGTCTCCTGTCATTAGCTACTTGCATTTTTCTATTTACTGTACTTCATTTGACAAATCATTAAAAATAGATAGCACAACATTGGCTTCGAGACTAATCTTTGAGCGGCCCCATTATTTTTAGCTTCCCATGTGGAGAATTGGCTATTTATTCCTGAGCTTCGACTCCTTTCGGTTAAGAAGGCTTTAATCACGACAGAAGTTCACCTTCTACCCTACGTTTCCTGAGTAGTCTGCCTGGCTTTAATAGCCTCCTATGAGAGAGACCTTCCCAACAGTCTTTAGAGGGTCTAAATAAACTATGCCCACAGATTCCTTTTTATCTGCTGTTTTTAGCACATAATTTTCCCAAACCAAAAAAAAAAAAACCAAAAAAAAAAAAAAAAAAAAAAAAAAAAAAACCAAGCCAGAGTGCATGTTTGTCTCTGTAGGTGCTTTGAAATGCTTTTTTTGTAGAGTTTCGCTGTCTTGAGGCTCAGGCAAGATGGATGCTTGTCTGGCTGGGGCTAGGGCTTGGGCAAAGGGGCATCAGCAGCTTTGCCGAGAAAAACTCTGCCAACAACTGATGTTGGGTTCTGAGACGCCAGAGTTGGCTCGTCACTTTCAGCGCCGGTACTTTTGGAAGTCACCTTCTTCTCAGTCCTGTGCTCTTAATACGGGGTCTCCCCAAATTCCTTCTCAGGTGAAGCTCTTTGTTAGCTTCTTTTCTTTCATGTCGATCTGCCATCAGCCCACAGAGCAAACACGACTTCTTCCTTAGGCCTCTTGGGTACGCCTTTAGTTTTCGATCGTGTGCTGTGGCACTTCTTATTATGTGTGACTTTTACTGAGAGTAGCTAGACTTTCCCAGGCATCTGCTAGCTGTGGGGCAGTGCGTTAGTCAGACTTTTTGGAACTGTGACAAATATCTGAAACCTTTTAAGTAGAAAAGATACATTTGGACTTAGCCAGTGGTCAGTTGGCTCTGTTGCTTTTGGTAGAACATCATGACAGGAAACAAGGGCAGAGGATGCTGTTCATCTCATGGCAGCCAGGAAGCAAAGAGGGAGGCAGGAAAGGGCCAGAGACAAGAGATGCTTCAATCATGCCCCGGGGACCTCCTTCCTCTACGTAGACCTACTGACTACTAGCCATTTGGGTATATATTCATTGTCCTTTGATGAAGTTAGTACCCTTGTGGTCCAGTCACTTCAATATTTGAGACTTTTAAGACATTAAACATAATAATCATGGATAGGTTTGTGCATTTTTGACCAGTGCTGTACCACACTGAGCTACATTCTTAACCCAGGCTACTCTTTCAGGACTCATCTTTCTCATCTGTGTAATGGGGATACTATTATGTACCTCCTAGAGAGTTGATGAAGGGTAAGCCACAAATTCCCTAGAATGGTTTTTTAATTATAGTTTGATATTACTTTACTTCTAGATCAAAAGGAAGTGATTTCTTTTTCCTCTCTACCTGTATACAAGGCAGAGATGAAGCGTGGGCCCTGCCTGAGGGCTGAGGGAGTATATATTTGTAACTTTGGCACTGCTATATTTGTGCAGCATGCTCTGTCTTCTCAGATGACTACTAAAGATTAGTCACTGTTTTTAGGACATCTGTATCAATAACCAGAAGGCAGGGAAAATCGTGGAAGAGGGGGTGGAAAAGGGGGTGGAAAAAAACCATGAGTGAGCCAGGGGATGGGGAGGT
This sequence comes from Mastomys coucha, assembly GCF_008632895.1. Classification (NCBI taxonomy): domain Eukaryota; kingdom Metazoa; phylum Chordata; class Mammalia; order Rodentia; family Muridae; genus Mastomys; species Mastomys coucha. The sequence goes on along the minus strand of NW_022196905.1, from coordinate 45,577,921 downwards.
ATGCCTTGTGGCTACAAACAGACATGGCTATTGCACTTGTGAATTTAAAGCAACCACGGTACCTGCACAAGATCTATATGAGATCGGGTCAATTGACTTTCTAGCAGGGGTGGCAGAGGTGCTGATGAATCTCTACCCCATAATGGTTGATGGCTTCTGGGGCAGGTGATGTTGATTTTCTTTGTGGTTGTGGTCCCTGGCATGTTGTCTGTGCCCCAGTGGACTATCTCATACTCCCACATTTGAGCAGCAGTAATGGGACTCAGGGATTTATAAAAACAAAAACAGGACGGGAAACTGAAAAGGGATACTATTGGAGGAGGGGGTTTCCGGGAGATACGATCAAGATACATTGTATACATGTATTCAATTGTTACAGAGTAAACATAGTCATTTAAAAATTAGGACTGTTTCCATAGTTCTTACAAAGTCCAGACCCAGTTCATATATGGCCTCAGTTATTCCTCAGAATAAGTCCTTACTAATGAGTTTTCATTCCCATTTTACAGGCATTGAAATAGAAACTCACAGGACCCAGAACAAGGTGATTGCATGAATAAATATTAAAGCCATTTATGAGCTTAGGGTCTTGTTCCCACTTGGAGTCTTTGACTTGAATGATGCTATGATATTTAATATTGCTTAACCACCTCATGGAGTCAACAGTCACCTAGGAAACAGACCCCTGGTCTTCTTAGTGAGGAAGCTTCTACACTGTTACTTGAGGTAGGAAGACTCACCCTGACTGTGGGTGCTATCACTCTGCAGACTGGAGTCCTGGATTGAGTAAGAGCTAGAAACCAAACTGAGCTGCTCTGCTCACCTCTGCTCCTTGACAGTGGATGCAGTATGACCACGATGGCCCCATGCTTGTGTCATTGTGTCTTCCCTTCATGATGGATGGTACCCTCAAACTGTGAGCCGAAATGAATCCTTCCTTCCTGAAATTGTGTTTAGACACATTTTGTTGAAGCAATCAGTAAAGCAATACAGATACTGTCTCAAGAACCAATGAGAACCAATATGGAAGGCTTAAAAATATATTTCCATTAGTTTACTGAGAATTTTGTACATGTACATTCTGGTTTTATTCACTCCCATTCTTTCCCCTACCCTTCCCCAGATCTACCTCAGTCCTACTCTCCTATTCTACCTGACTCATGTCCTTTTTT
>NW_022196905.1:45560786-45576716 GCF_008632895.1 Mastomys coucha | reverse complement strand
TTTTAAATAACCCACAATCCTATTTGTGCTGCCAATGGGAGTGTGGTTTGATATAAGTTGGACCACACCCTTAGAGAAAACTGACTCTCCCTTCCCTAAAAGCCACCAACTGTCCATAGTTCTATAAAAAGGGCTGGGATGCATGATGTCCTCCTCCTGGTATCCTGACTGACTATCTTATGCAGCAACCCCAGGGGCTGTGAGTCATGAGGGCATCATTTTGTTAAGTCTTGAAGGGACTTCCACCTCAGTATTTGCCATTGTCTGGCTCTTAAAATCTTTCCAACCCTTCCAACATGAGAGTCCCCGATCCTTGGTGAGAGGGCATTAAAAAAGTATCCTTGCTTTTTTTCTCAAGCATCAATGCTTGAGAAAGAGTTTGTTTGTAATAAAGACCCAGCAGCATGAGCAACAACAACAGCAGCAGCAACAGCAACAGCATAAGCAGCAGCAGCAGCAGTTACAGCAACCACAACACCAGGTCTCTTTATTTTTACTTCCACAGGAGGATACAATAGCAGGTTATTAAAAAAAAAATCCAGCCAATTAAATAACCATTGTGCGTAAAGAATTGGGGCTTTGTGCTGACTGACGTCAGAAGTTCTGCTTTAGAAACTTGAGAAGATTCCCCTACTGACTCAGCAGCTGGCGAGATGCAGCTTGCTGTTCTGCCCATATATCCATCTTTCCTTGTATAGCTGTCTCTGTACATTGAAGATAGAACCTGCTGGGGCAGACACATTTGGTCTTGACAAATACAGCATCACTTTGGCTGTCCCTTCTATCAGAAGTGCTTGTGATCATCCGGTTAGACTAAGATGGATTGGGAACATTAATGATCCAAAAATCATTCTGGAATCCAAGAGAAGGGACAAGCTGAGAGAAAGCTCAGCCCATGGAGGTCAGACTGAAAACAGCTGAGTTCAAAGGCTGCAGCTTTGACTTGGTCTAGGTGGGCACCGGGTACATGCTGACCTGAAGCACTTTATGCAGACTGGAGCTTCAGGGAAGGCACTGTTCTTTATGGCTCTATTCCAAATGCAATCTTTAGATCATCCCATGCCCCATAAGCTTAGTCTGGTCTAAGGGAAGAGTTTTCCAGCTCTGGTGCATTGACATTTGGGGCAGGCTTTGTCTTGTGCATTGAGCTGTCAGGTATTCACCATAATTCCCAGTTTCTATCTACTCTTTGCCAATAGCAGTTTTAAATGTGATAGCTATAATGTCTGCAGATGTTGACTGTTCCTTGGGAGGAGAACAAAGTTGGCCCTAATGGGGATACACTACTCTATGGTCACTGACTTGTGATGTCTTTCAGTCAGCAGCTAGATTGGGTAGAGTGTAAGCAACAGCAATTTATTCCTCATAGTTATAAAAGCTGGGAATTCGAAGATGTAGGCACCAGTGAGCCAGGCATCTGTAAGGACCTGTTTCCTCTGTGTGGAGTCCTAGAAGTGCCCTCACTTGATCCGGGGGATGAAAGAAAGGGCCCTAAAGACATAAGCTAGGTTTTTAGTCCTGTGTAAGGTGTTCTTACACCAATGAAAGCAGGGCCTCATGACTTCAACACTTCTTAATAGGGTGCCACCCCTTAACACCAGCACCACCGAGGTTAGGTTTCCATGTAAATTTTCTAGAGGGGGCACATTTAAACTGTACCATGAATCTTCACTGGTAAAATGAAATAAGCCTCCAATCCCTACCTTCTTGATCTTCCCAATCTTTGCAAAGCTATACCATATTAAGAGTTTTCTGGGGTGGAGAGATGGCTTAGTTATTAAGAGGCTTGCTACTTTTCCAGAAGAACCAAGATCAAGCACCAGCATCCATGTCAGATGGATCATAACTGCCTGAACTGAAGTCCAGTTCTGGGAAGTTCAATGCGCTCTTCTGGCTTCCATGGGCACCCACATATACACATGGCACTCCCATAACAATAAGTCTTCAAAAAAGAATTTATTATATGCCTTACAACTGTATTTCCTATTTTTATTTACATATATATAAATCTGTGAAAAATGTATTGTTTGGGGGTTATTTAAAAACTTTTAATAAACATTTCAGAGCTGGAGTGATGAGTCAGTGATCAAGAGAAGTAGCTACTCTTTCAGAGGACTTAGGTTCAGTTCCTAGCACCCACATGGCAGCCAACGACTGTTCTAGAAGATCTAAAGTATTCTTCTGGCCTCCTGTGGGCACTGCATGCAAATGATGCACCGACAGAAAATGATGCACAATGTGCAGGCAGAACACCCACACATGTAAAGAAAAATGAGATCTCAAGAAAAATAAAAATCTTTTTACATACATTTTTACATGCTATTTGTTTTTCTTGTATACTTTCTTTCTTTCAAAATGTTACTGTTGAAGCTTTTACACATTCTTAAAACCCAAGCTGATTAGGAGTTGAAAGCTTGTAATGCACTGTAGTTCCTTCTTATAGAAATTTATGTTGTATTCTCTTTGCTTCTACAAACAATCTTGCAATGAACAGCTTTGTAACTTTCCCTAGGAATTCCTCTAGTGTGCATAGAAAACAATGAAAGTGGTGGTTCATCTGGAGTACAGTTGAAGTTTCACTAGGTAATAGAAGTTTAAATATTAATATTTATTATTGATATTAAATAAAATATAAACATATTACAAGGGAATATAAATGTTCTCTGCAACTAGTTAAATTTCCAAGTTATAGTTCCACTAGTAGGGATTAGAATTGCTACTTCTGTATGCTCTCTGGTGGGTTGGATTACAACTCCTTTCTCTTGTTTGATTTTTCATCAAATAGTCATTAGAAATTTCCTGGATCTGGTGGAGGTTTTAAGGAATTTTAGGTTTTGTGTGTGTGTGTGTGTGTGTGTGTGTGTGTGTGTGTGTGTGTGTCTTACTGGCCTGTGTGGTTTGGAGATCTCTCTCATAGAAATCCATAGAAATCTTCAAAACGGCAGATTGTAACTGGCCTCCAGCAGACCCACTATGAAGCTTTTTAAGTGTTAAGAGAGATTGAAGGAGAGGAGGAATAAGAGATTCTGGGCTCTCCTGATTCTGAGTCTCTAGTGAGGTCCTTGCTCTGACTGGAACATGGCAAATACCTCCTTTCACGGTTCCACTGACTCCTGGCTCCCTTTGATGTCTCTATTTGAGCTGGGCCTCTTTCTCACACATAATAAAGTTTTTCTTCTCTTTCCTCTACTGCTCTATTCTCCAGTGTGAAAACTGATGCAAATACATTATTTAGTCTCCCTGCACTTGCCTTATCCTTCCAAACATCTCCTCCGTGCCCAGCTCGTCTCTCCAACCCGCTGATCTCTCTGCAGTCATCTTATTTTTGATGTACTTAAAGAATTTAATATTATTTGTTGTGTTATCATTGGCTGTTTGTTTTCAAACACCATTTTTAATCCCTTCTAATCTATACTTTACATCTCACCTGCTAAAGTTGATTTTTTCTGTAAGCCTCATACTGGAATGGATTTCAGTGCTTTGAAAAAATCCTTTTTCTTTGGTCTCAATAAACTTCTGAACTTTGATGCTATTTTTTTTGGACCATATTTTTAATTTCTTGATGCTGATTATAATTTTAAAATTTGGAACCTCTTTCATTCGAGGCATTTTCTAAGAATTATAGGAAGACTAGTATATAGTACTCAACTGTAGATGAAGCAGTGAGCAAATCAACCTAGGTTTTTTGATGTTTTAGTACATCGCTGCTCTTTGTGCTACTGATGAGGTCCTAGCATCAGTGTAGAAGGGGCTGTTGGGAAGATGGTCAGTGAAGTGGCCATCTTCCTCCCTTTAATAGTTCAATGAGACCATCTTCTTTTGGGGGATGGATGAAGTCATGGAATTGAGCCAAGGGAATAACAAAATATCAACATCAGTTTTCTAAAAAATGAAACTAGGGTGCCTTCTCTGTCTTTCCTGTTAGTTCTTATTTCTGTAGAGCCCCCTTGCTGTCACAGTATCTCCATCTGTCCTTACCTAGCACCTGGCTTTTGTCCAGCTGAGTAACCTTGTCTAACAGGTTAGATGATGTACACTTCGGACTAGCTGGGTAACCTCGTCTAACAGGTTAGATGATGTGTACAGATTAATGGGTATTGTATTACAGGGCACTGAAACACTGCCTAGTTTTCTCAAAGTCATATAGTGTTTATGATTCATATAAAGTGTCTATTATTCATTATTTGAGGAAAAACAAAACATCTAGAGATACTTTGTTTTATATTTAATATAATTCTTTAAAAAATTAGCTCTTTGAGATTTTTTTTTAATACATTTTGATTATATTTATCCTCCAGTCCCATTTCAGAATTCTACTTGGTTATTTTAAAACAATTGCTAGGGTTTATTTTTCCTTGTGATAGATTCTTTAGAGTAATTTATTACATGCATATTTTTTTCTTTTCTAAATGTTTTTATTAGTGTGGTGGTTTGAATATGCTTGTCCCAGGGAGTGACACTATTAGGTGGTATAGCCTTGTTGCAGTAGGTGTGGTCTTGTTGGAGAAAGTGTGTCACTGTGGGGGTGAGATTTGAGACCCTCCTCCTAGCCACATGGAATATAGTCTGCTCCTGACTTCCTTTGGATGAAGGTGTAGAACTCTCAGCCCCTCCAGCACCATGCTTGCCTGGAGACTGCTGTGTTTCCGGCCATGATGATAATAGAATGAACCTCTGAACCCGTAAGCCAGCCCCAGTTAAATGTTGACCTTTATAAGAGTTGCCTTGGTCATGGTGTCTTTTTGCAGAAGTAAAACACAAACTAAGACAAAGAACATATGTTGATTATATATAACAATGGGTACATTATAACATTTTCATATATGTACATAATATATCTCTCAGTTATATCCCTTCTGGCCAGTTTAGCGCTTCCAGATAGGACCTCACTGTGTTGTCCAGGATCCTGTTTTCTCAAGGCTGGAGTTCCTGATGTGTGCCACCACGCCCAGCAATAAGCATTTCCTTCCCTTCACTGAGCATAGTTCTAATAATTTCTTTGAGTCAAATCTGCTATGTCATTATGTTTTTCTCATTCTTTTTGTTTGTTTGTTTGTTTATTTGTTTTGAGACAGGGTTTCTTTGTGTAGCCCCGGCTGTCCTGGAACTTGCTTTGTAGACCAGGTTGGCCTCAAACTCAGAGATCTGCCTGCCTCTGCTTCCCAAGAGCTGGGATTAAAGATGTGAACCAACACTGCCTGGCTACATTTTTCTCCATTCTAAGCTATTTTCTTCAAGTTTAACAATATGCTAACTATTTTAAATTATATTCTGGATATTGGGAATTTTATGTTGTGGGAATCCAGGCTGTGCTACACTCCTCCAAGAGCTACTTGTTTTTGTAGGGCTATGAATTTGGCTGAACTCAGAACAAAAACCCATCTTTTGGGTGGCAACCGAAATCTCAGGTCTGTTGTCTCCCCCTTGGCTGATCTAAAGCACCACAATGTTGCGGTGCAGGGTCACCAGGGATTTGCTGCCTTTTGACTCTCCAGTCCCGAAGAATAGACTCTTCTGTTAAATCAGCTAAAGCCATAAAAACGGGAAGCACTCGTGACAATATCTTTTATCCAGTATTGATTTCTTTCTGGAATCTGCCTGCTTTTATTTACTTTCTAGAGCCTTCATGCAGTTGTTTGTGTTATTTTGTCCAGAGTTTATAGCTGTTCTCCCCAGGTTACTGCCTGATAGGGGTATTTTCAGCCAGAATGGATGTAGGTCTCAGGCTTGTGTTTTAAAATACAAGATTTATATGCATGCATAGAATGTTTTTTAAAAATATTTATTTTCTTCATTAATTTGTTTATTTATTCACTGTACAGCCCGATCAAAGCCACTTCTCCCCTCTTCTCCCAATCCCACCCTTACACTCCCTCTCCCTCTTTCTCCTCCCATCTTTCAGAAAAGGAGATGCTCCCCCATGGGGACCCACACAACCTGATACACCAAGTCACAGCAGGACTAAGCACATCCTCTCTTCCTAAGGGAGACAAGACAGCCCAGCTATGGGAAAAGGATCCGAAGGCCTGCAACAGAGTCAGAGAGAACCTTCACTCCAATTGTTAGGGGACTCACACGAAGACCAAGCTGCACATCAGCTACATATATGTAGGGGGACTTCAATCCAGCCCTGGCACTCTCTTTGGTTGGTGGTTCAGTCTCTGTGAGTCAGCATGGGCCCAGGTTAGTTGACTCTGTAGGTCTCTTGTGGTATTCTTGACCTTTTTGGTTCCCATATTCTCTACTTCCTACTCTTCCACAAGACTCCCCGAGCTCCACCTGTTGTTTGGCTCTGCTTCTCTGAATCTCTTTCCATCAGCTGCTGGATGATAACTATCAGAAGACAGTTATGCTAGGCTCCTGTCTGTAAACATTGCAGAATATCATTAAGAGTGTCATGGGTTAGTTCCCATGGGATGGGTCTCAGGTTGGGCCAATCATTGGTTGGCCATTCCTTCAGTCGCTGCTTCATCTTTATTCTTGCACATCTTGTAGGAAGGGAAAATTTGGATTGAAGGTTTTGTTGGATTGGTTGGCATTCCCCTTCTTCTATTGAAAGTCCTGGTTGCAGGAGGTGGCTACATCAGGCTCCATATACCCTGCTGCTAGGAGTCTTAGTTAGGGTCAGAGAGGAGCCTCCCCAATCCCAGGTCTCTGGCTTGTCCCAGAGATGTTCCCTTATTTCATTTTTCTCTCCATCCCTCTCACCCCCAGCCCCACTATCCCCACACCTGATCCCCACCCTTGATCTCCTCTCCATCCTCTCTCCCATCCAGTTCCTTCACTCTATCCCCTTCCAAAGTCTATTTTATTTCCCATTCTGAATGAGATTCAAGCATCCTCCCTTGGGCCTTCCTTGTTACTTAGATTCTTTGGGTCTATGAATTGTGGCATGGTTATTCTGTACTTTATAGCTAGTATCCACTTATAAGTAAGTACATACCATGAGTGTCTTTCTGGGTCTGGATTACCTCACTCAGAATGATATTTTCTAGTTTTAGCTATTTGCCTACAAATTTCATGGGTGTGCTTGTTTTTAATAGCTGAGGAGTATTCCAATGTGTAAATGTACCACATTTTCTTTTTCCATTCTTCAATTGAGGGACATCTGAATTGTGTCCAGTTTCTGGCTTTTATGAATAAAGCTGCTATAAACATAGTTGAGCAAGTATTCTTGTGGTATAGTGGAACATCTTTTGGGTATATGAACAGGAGTGGTATAGCATTGACTTGGGGGTAGAACTAATCCCAATTTTCTGAGAAAACTCCGAATGGATTTACTAAGTTTTACAAGTTTGCACTCCCACTGGCAATGAATGAATGCTCTCCTTTCTCTACATTCGCATCAGCGTGTGCTGTCACTTGAGTTTTTGGTCTTAGCCATTCTGACAGGTGTAAGATGGAAATATCAGAGTAGTTTTGATTTGCATTTCCCTGATGTCTAAGGATGCTGAACATTTTTTGAGTGCTTCTCAGCCATTCAAGATTCCTCTGTTGAGAATTCTCTGTTTAGCTCTTTATCCCATTTTTAAATTGGGTTATTTGGTCTATTGATATTTAATTTCTTGAGTTCTTTATATATCTTGGATATTAGCCCTTTGTCTGATATAGGGTTGGTGAAGATCTTTTCATATTCTATATGCTGCTGTTTTGTCCTATTGATGGTGTCCTTTTTTGCCTTACACAAACAAGCCTTTCAGTTTCATGAAGTCTCATTTATCAATTGTTTATTTTAGAGCCTGGGCCACTGATGTTCTGTTAAGGAAGCTGTCTTTGGTACCTATGCATTCAAGGTTCTTTCCCATTTCCTTTTCTATTAGATTTAGTGCATCCGGTTTTATGTTGATGTTCTTGATCTCCTTGGATGTGAGCTTTGTTCAGGGTGACAAATATGGATCTACTTTCATTTTTCTACATGCAGATATCCAGTTGGACCAGCACCATTTGTTGAATTTGCTCACTTTTTTTGGTTGTTGATTTTGGCTTCTTTGTCAAAAATCAAGTGTCCATAAATGTGTGGGTTTATTTTTGGGTCTTTGATTTGATTTCATTGGTCTATTTGTCTGTTTTCATGCCAGTACCATGAACTTTTATTACTATTGCTATGTAGTACAGCTTGATATCAGAAATGGTGATACCTCCAAAAGTTCTTTTATTGTACAGGATTGTTTTAGCTATCTTGAGCTTTGTATTTTTTCCATATGAAGTTGAGAATTGTTCTGTCAAGGTCTGTAAAGAATTGTGTTGGAATTTTGATGGGAATTGCATTGAATCTGTAGATTGCTTTTGGTAAGATGGCAATTAATATGGGATTAACATATGTATGGGAGATCTTTCCATCTTCTGATATTTTTTCAGTTTCTTTCTTCAGTGACTTGAAGTCTTTGCCATACATGTCTTTCACTTGCTTGGTTAGAGTTACACCAAGATTTTTTTTAATATTATTTGTGTCTATAGTGAAGGGTGTTCTTTCTTTAATTTCTTTCTCAGCCTATTTGCTATTCGTATATAGAAAGGCTACTGTTTGCTTGTTTGTTTGTTTGTTTTTTTTAATTTTGTATCTATCCACTTTGCTGAAGGTGTTTATCAGTTGTAGGAGTTCTCTGGTAGAATTTTGGGGGTAACTTATGTTTACTATTATATAATCTGTGAAGTAATGATACCTTGACTTATGCCTTCCCAGTTTGTATCCCCTTGATCTCCTTTTGTTGTCTAATTGCTGTAGCTAGAACTTCAAGTACTACATTGAATAGATAATGGAGAAAATGGGCCACTTTGTCTTGCCACTGACTTTAGTGGAGTTGCTTTAAGTTTCTCACCATTTAATTTGATGTTGGCTATTGACTTGTCGCATACTGCCTTTATGGTATTTAGATATATGCCTTGTATCCCTGATCTCTCCATGACTTTGAACATGAAGGGATGTTGGATATTGTCAATGACTTTATCAACATATAATGAGATAATCATGTGGCTTTTTTCTTTCAGTTTGTTTATATGGTGAAATCAATGGTTTACATTGATGGACTTTTGTATTGTGAACCATCCCTGCATCCCTGGGATAAAGCCTACTTGATCATGGTGGATGATGTTTTTGATGTGTTCTTGGATTCAATTTTTAATTATTTTTAAAAATATTTTTGCATCAATGGTCATAAGTGAAATTGGTCTGAAGTTAACTTTCTTGGTTGCATCTTTGTGTGGTTCAGCTATCAGGGTGACTGTGGCCTCATAGAATGAGTTTGGCAGTGTTCTTTCTGTTTCTATTGTGGAATAGTTGGAGGAGTATTGGTATTAGCTCTTTTTTGAAAGGCTGGTAGAATTCTGCACTAAAATCACCTTGCCCTGGCTTTGTTTTTTTGGTTGGGAGACTTTTAATGACTTCTTCTGTTTCCTCAGGAGTTATATGACTATTTAAATTGTTTTCCTGATCTTGATTCAACTTTGGTAAGTGGTTTCTATCAAGAAAATTCCATTTCGTTTAGATTTTCCAATTTTGTGAAGTACATGCTTTTGAAATAAAAGCTAATGATTCTTTGGATTTCTTCAGTGTCTGTTGTTCTGTCCCCTTTTTGTTGATTTGGATGCTGTCTCCCTGCCTTTTAGTTTGTTTGGCTAAGGATTTTTCTATCTTGTTGATTTTAGTTTTATTGATTTTTTTTATTATTATTTCCTTTGTTTCCAAATTTACTGATTCAGTCCTGAGTTTGATTATTTTCTGGTGAGTATTTCTCTTGAGTGTGTTTGTTTGTTTCTCTTTTTTCTAGAGCTTTCAGGTGTACTTTTAAATTGCTAATATGAGAACTCTCCAATTTTTTAATGAAAGGCACTTAGTGCTTAGAACTATTTTCATCGTACCCCATAAATTTGGGTGTGTTGTGCCTTCATTTTCATCGAATTCTAGACAGTCTTTAATTTCTTTCTTGAGCCACTTTGTTCAGTTTCCATGAGTTTAAAGACTTTCTGTTATTTCTGTTGTTGCTGAATCTAGCTTTAATCCATGGTGGTCTAATAAGGTACCAGGAATTATTTTAATTTTCTTGCATCTATTGAGACTTGCTTTGTGACCGAGTATATAATCAATTTTGGAGAAGATTCTATAAAATGCTGAGAAGGTATATTCTTTTGTGTTTGAGTAAAGTGTTCTATAGGTATCTGTTAGGTCCATTTGATTCATAAACTCTGTTAGTTTTATTATTTTTCTGTTTAGTTTAGTTTTGATGACCTGTCCATTGTTGAGAGTGGGACACTGAGGTCTCTCACTATTAATATGTGGGGTTCGATGTATGATTTAAACTTTAGTAATATTTCTTTTAGTAATGTGGGTGCTTTTTCATTTGGGCCTTAGATGTTCAGAATTGAGATGCCATGTTGGTCGATATACCTTTGATGAATAGGAAGTGTCCTTCCCATCTCTTTTGATTAATTTTGATTTAATTTTGAAAGTCTATTTTATTAAATACTAGAATGACTACTCCAGCTTGCTTCTTGGGTCCGTTTGCATGGAAAACTTTTCTCTAGCTTTTACTCTGAGGTAATGTCTATCTTTGTTGTAGAGGTGTGTTTCTTGTATGCAGCATAATGATGGGTCCTACTTTTACATTCATTCTGTTAGCCTGTGTCTTTTTATTGGGTAATTGAGTCCATTTATGTTGAGTGATAGTAACGACCAATGATTGTTAATTATTGTTATTTGATGTTGATTGTGGCAGAGAGTGTGTGTGGTCAATATGTGGTCAATGGCCTACTCCATTTCTGTTGGGATACATAACAGACATCTCAAATATAATATGCACAATGTGTTTATTTTGATTCATAAAAGCCCTCCCTTGCCTTTATCCAGCAAAAGACATATCATCTCCTTGATGATTACTGAAGGGTTATTTATTTACTTATTTCTCAGGAAAAGAAGGCAAAGCACCCAGGGTTTGTTTGTTTGTTTGTTTGCATTCCAGGCAAGAATTCTTCAAACTAAGTCATGTCCTCAATTCCAGTCACTCTGGAATTGCTATTCCTCACTAATCCTCAACCTACCTGCAGATCCTGTTGGATTTACATGTACCACATCCTTAGAACTAATTAATTTTGATGCATGGCTCAGCAGTTAAGAACACTGGCTGCTCTTCAAAGGATATGGCTTCAATTCCCAACACTCATATTATATCTTAAAACCATCTGTAACTCCATTTCCATGGGTCCAATGCTCTCTTCTGTCCTCTATAGTCAATGGGTATACAAATGGCACATAATCGTACATGTAGGCAAAAAATTGAAAACCCCACCATACATATAAAAGCAAAGGTTTAAAATAAAAAGAATTGACTTCTCTTCATCTCTAATATTACTCTCTGTCCACTGTTGATCTCTTTACTTGACAAATGCAAATCTCTTAACTTTGTTCTTCCATGGATTTACCCTAAAGATAAATTACAGTATATAATTCTCGATAGAATTTCTGAATGAATTCTATGTATTACTATTGTTCATATATCCTGCTGATTTCTGTCCAGTCTCTCCAATCTCATCTTTGGTATTTTCTCCACCAGGGTACAGTTGCATGGTCCCTTTCCTACTTCTAAACACAGCTCCCAGTCTTTTCATGCCTGGAGTTTTGCACTTATCATCCTTTTTACTTAGAATTTCCTCCTAAGCCCTTTTGTATGGATGCTTTCTCATCTTCCTGCTTGATTTCAAATACTACCCTTCTTAAGTGACCTTTTCTAATCAGTCTGCAGAATTACTCTGCCTCATCACCTTGTTGATTTCCCTCCTGGTGTGTATCATATTTGTAATTATTTTGCTTATTTATTGGTTTGTCATCTCCCCTTCCAAATTTGGACCCTGAGCTTGATGAATACAGAATTATGATTCTATCTGGGTCGTGTTTCTTCAGTGCTGGTGTGTCATCTCTTAGGTACACAATAATAAGTGTTGAATAAATAACTGAAAAGAGTCAGGAATGCTGAGTTATCTCATTTCTTTAATATATTACTCTCTTAACTCTAAACCTTCTCTCTCTTCTGACATATTATGTTGGGGGTGGTGGTTGGTTTTGGTTTTCTTTGGGCTGTGATTTTCCATATTGATATCAATCTCCTCTGAGATTTTTCCCAGTCACATAATTTATTAGCTGATGGTGTTGGATATGACTTCTTTCTTCTTGGGGTTCTGTTTTTTTATCTGTAATATAAGGAAGCAAATAACAATTGACCCTTGACAATATTGTAAGCATTAGGAAAACTTCCCCTTTCTGTTTCAAATGAAATCCTGTGTTAAATTTCAACTGGATCCAATGATAGCAAGGTGAGAGACTTTTGCCCAACCAATCTCCTGACTGACTCCCTGAGACTCATATTTGGGATCTGAGGTCTTTAGAATTCTACCAGGAAATTGTGGTTCTTTAAACCCAAGCAGCCTCTAACTTTATAATATGATCAGTTTTTATATGATGAACAATAGGTAATAAAATTCTGTACTTTTCACTATGGTAAAATACAACTAGCCCTCCTGCACTGAATATATATATATATATATATATATATATATATATATATATATATAAAACAAGTATATATATATATACTTCATAAACAAATTTATATATACTTCAAATATATATATATACTTCATAAACAAATATAATATACTTCAAATATATATATATATGTGTGTGTGTGTGTGTGTGTGTGTGTGTCTGTGTGTGTACTTTGTAAACAAATTAAGACAAGGAAATGTGACTTTTAACCCACTAAAGTAAATAAAAGTTAACAGGATATAAGTGTACCACCAAAAATTATCTCCACACTATGTTTTAAATCATTTCGCCCTCTCCCAATTAGTTGGACAAAGCAGGAACTTGGGCATCTCAGACCTGGAGCAAGGATCTGTGTGCCTTCCCACTCTGTAAACACATGACATGGAATGCCACACTATAGCACTGTATTGGCTGTCCATTAAAGAAGGAGGGCATGCTAGTGGGAAGAACCATAGCTACATAGAAGAATGGCTTGTGTGTCAGCTGAGATGGAGGTTGCTGTTAATTAATAGCTCAAAGGTATTTCTTCTATGGAACCAGGCCCTCTGTAGAGCCTAAATCAAGACTTCCCTTTCTTCATGTATACCCATGCCACTAAGAGCATCCACCTTTATAAAATTCACAATAGCCTTTGAGTCTTACACAATCTCAGCTTTCCTGATTCTTTTACACCATGTCCAATAGCAAAATACAGTGGCATTCATCTTTTGTTTTGCTTATGTTACTTTGGGGAGAGTAAAAGCTTCTTCAATCCAAAGATGGTATATTAGCTATTTGTCTCATGGCTCTTAACAATACCCCAGGAAAAAAAGTTAAGGCAGAAAAGATTTGTTGTGGCTCATGGTTTCATGAAACCATCTGTTATTATAGAGAAGGACTGAAAAGAGTGTGTGCACAGGTTTCCTCATCTCCTCACATCACAGCCACAGACAGAAAGTGAAAAGCTACAGTAGAACTGGAGATGCAGAGCCTGACAAGTTCAGCCTCTATGGGAATGGCAACTCTGCTTCTTCTTGTTCCAAATTCTTTATAACACCAGAGCCACCATCTGGGGACCAAGTGTCAAACACCATGGGCCTGATGTTAGGACATTGCATATTCAAATCATAGCACAATATTAAAATGGCCTCAAATTCCTTGACACCAAAATTTAACACATATTTAGGAAACCAGGCTCCTCTCTGCAAAGGCACACCATGTTCATTGCAGAAGACTGAAGAGCAGTAGGAGTTTCATTCCAAAGGTCTATTGGAGGAAGCTGCTTTGATGGTCTTTCTGGATTTTTCATTCTAGTTCTTTTTCCTTACTTAATGACATTTTCTCCACAGTGATTTTCTTGACTCATAGAGTTCTTCCTGTATCTTTCTTCACAAAGTTTTCATTCCCTTAAAGAAGACTTTCTGATAATATATTTTCTGCCACATATTTTCACTATAGTTATCACCTACAACTCTTTCAGAGGATATGCTGGCCATTGACTTGCACTGGGAGTCCAGAAATCCTTTCTCTACTCTGACTTTATGTCCATAGCCATCTTGTTGGATATCTGGGAGAGGCAGAGATGTTGGAATGAGAAATGATTCAGAGTTATAGTGAAAGATCTACGTTGATACAGGAAGTCTGAGTAAGTCTCATACTCACTGTGACACCATTAGGATGTAGGTTGCTTTTATTATTTTTATCTGACCATATTGAAGACACTTTTTGTCTCTAGAGCTCTGCAGATTTCCCATAAGGCTTATATTATATTGGATTGACTTATATTTCCTGCCTCAATCGTGATGATGCTAGTACTTTTGAAAGCCATTCTGTTGTTATGCCTTCAGTGATGTAATGGTATATTTACTGACAAAGATGATATTTTATTAGAAATGCAGGGAAGAGCTGTAGATTTTAAAAGTATCTTTGGTTTCTGGATCATCTGTGGCTATTATTTCTCACCTGGTTCCTTCCAATCATTGCTTTCCCAAGCTCTAAATTAATGCTTGACAAATGTTGACCAAATCTGCCTACCACTTGTTTTTGTTGATAAAGTTTTATTGTTACACTTCCATGTTTGGATTGCTTCTGACTATAAGGATAATAATATAAATATAAATAGCTCCTGTAATGCTTTAAATGTTTATAGACAAGTTCTTTATTATCAAATTTGCTAGCCTATGGCCTAGACCGTCACTCAAAATTTGTAGATAAGGAGACAAGTATGCTCAATGTTCCCTCTATTCACAAAGCCTTGGCTAAGTCATTAACCTAGTCAAAATTCAATGAAAAGACCAATTTATTTACTTTTTAATCTATTTTTAATGGTTATGTTCTTATGGGCTTTCATTACCCAAACATACTCTATTTTTAGTACCATTTGGATTTTTTCCATAGGATGAGGGTAAATCCTTGTTATTGTGCTTATCTCTTTTTTTATGGGAGGAAACATTTTTTTATTTTTATTTTTTATTGATTTGTTTTATTGCATTATGATGAGAAAACATAGATGACTTCAATTTATCTGAATTTGTTAACATTTAAAAACATATTTTAAGTAAATAGAATTAAATCACATTCTTGTTTCCCTTTTATACCCAGAGGACCCCCTTCAATACCTACAATAGCGTTTTTGGTCATATTCTTTAAAATTTATAAAATATTATAACAATAAAAATGAGTATTATAAAAGTTGTTTGATATAAGACAACAATCAATTTAACAGACTTTTGTAGATGCTTGTCTACAGCAATACTGAAAATACTTACATTAGTCTCAATATAAATTTGAAATAACTCCAAACATATTAACTGTATATTTTAAAATAATACATTACTACTAGTGTTTTTTTAAATGAGCATAAATATATAAAGTCTTTTTGTTTGTTTGCTTGCTTTGTATTTAGTAGAGCTTAAAATCTTGGCTCTTACTGTGGCACAAGCCCAAAATAAGAACAATTTTTAGACATTGTAGTTCATTGTAATAAGGCTGTACTTCAATGAGCTTCATATCACCAAAGGACTTTATCTCCGTAGTAGCTAAGCTAAGAGTTCACAGTTCTGTTGCACCAAGGAATGAATTGCAGGTGCGACTTTTGGATACTATGGTCAAAGCTATTTGACTTGAGTGAGTGTCTTTATTTTCAGCCCACAGAGAACAGGTTACATTCATTTAAGAAATGGTGTGTGTATTAAGATGGTCTATCCATAAAGTCATTCACCAACTGTTTCAATGAACAATGGTTCTGCTTGGAGGGTGTCATCTACTTTCTGGTTTGGGAATAATGTTCCAGGTAGAAAAGAGGACAGTCGCTCCTTTATATGTATATGTATGTATCTATACATGTATCTATATTGTATAGACATGTAGAGTGTATATGCATCTGTGTACACACACAGACACACACACACACAGAC
>NW_022196905.1:45549918-45560602 GCF_008632895.1 Mastomys coucha | reverse complement strand
CACACACACACACACACACACACACACACACACACACACACACACACACAAGCCAGAGCATCCTTAAAGGCTATTTTTGATCATATTGCCTCATGCAATTAATTTCAACCCTCACAACTTATTGGGGTGTAAGTTTCAACTGGGCAGGGACTTTATTTATTCTCAGGCACAATCTAAATTCACAGTGCAGTGTTTGACACTCAGTAGGTTCACAGTACTTTTGCTTAAATAAATGACTGACTTTCCAATCCTTTAGAGTCTTTCTTAAGAACTAATGACTCATGACTTTTTTCTTAGCCCTTTCCTCTTCTTTTGAACTCTCATTATAACACATGTACACTGTTTATAATAAAGAGGACTCTGTGTTCCCATTTTCCAAGGATGGTTAAAACATGCTTTTGTTAATTTAGGATAATTTTTAGAAAGACTTACTTTTGTCTCCAGGAATGTCCTGATGAGGTGAGTGAATTATGTGGTCACTCACTAAAGTGCTACAGAACACAGAAGAATTGAATTCTAGGGCCTGGCAGAGAGATGGTTTGAAATATAGTCTCTGGAGCCAGACCTTTGGGTTTTAATCCCCACACAGCCATATACCTGAGGTACATTTTCGGCCTGTAAGTTAACTTCCTTGTGATTACAGGACTGCTGGTGAGGTTACACCAAGTGACAATTACAACATTCATGCAGCAATCCCTGAGCCATTAGATAGTTTTGAGTGACAGTTATCAGGAGTATTCCACTCCAGCATCCAAACTCTAGTAACATGTCCATCTTCTCAAATTATACAAAGCATTGTGGCCTTTGTTAGAAATATCTGTTCCTTGGTGCTTCTTAAAATCCAAATTAACTCCGCGACCTCCCCACCCCCATTTCCAAGGCTGTCCCTTTGAAACAGAAGCCCTTGAATAGCAGGAACTTTACTGGACCGAAGTGGTCCATGTACCAGGGGAACTGTTTCTTCCACATACCTACACACCTTCTGAATTGTGAGCTGGTCCTTTGTTTGACCAAGGCTTCTAGAAAAGAAGCCTTTCTTTTCAGTCTCTGGACAGTTCAAGGGAATCAGGGTGTGGTTTGCTCCTGAAGGTCTGCTTTTAAAGTAGGAGACTATTCGCTGTGTATATTTCTTACTGACATTGATCCCATAGCAGAAAAGTGTCCCCTGTACAGCACTCCCTGCTCCTGGCACTTGTTTTTAAAGTGAGAACATGTGAGCAGTACAGAGTTTAGTTAAAGTGGACATGCAGACTCTGCCTTAAAAGGCACCATGAAGGAAAGCCCACCAGCTTCAGCACCCCCATTATTTTGTACAGCAGCGTTTATTAGACCCAATGATGTCCTCAACTCCAAAACATTCATATGGGAAAAAAAATTGAAGAATTGTGATTAAAATTGATTTTTTTCCCATTGGGAAGTTGGAATCAAAAATGGTTACCTGCTCATTTATGAAACAGATTTATTCTGTTGACATGGAGGCTTGTTTGAAATGTAATTGAATTTCTGTTACCTAATGGAAGGTGACAGTTAACAGTATTTATTTTCCATTTGTGCCTCAGCAGATAACATAACACAATTTTGATTTGTAGTTAGCTTTGGAATCTGAGATTGTTCTATCTCTGTAATTGAAAAGATGTGAGTGTGATGGCCTCAGTACAATCCTTTTTTTTGTTGTTTGTTTTGTTTTTTATACAACCAGCAAAGGTAGCTTTAATACAGAAAACAGGCTCTCTCTCTCATCCTGCTAATGGCTCTGTTCAGATCTGCTGTGGATGTCCTGTCTTTCTTATTAGGCTCTGACACATCTTTCTATGCTGATAATCTCTCCATTTAGATTCACAGTTTTTTTCCCTCTCTGTAGCTAATTTCTGTAAATAACCTCAACTCTGGTTTCTGCCCCTCCATCTAGTTCAAAAATAACTTTAGTCGTGGAAATAAAGTGAATCTTCCAAATGATTTTGAACTGAGGTGCCATTTCTGGGTGCTTTGTGAATGGCAGAAGGAAGTTGAGGAAGGATGACTTTGGAAGATAACTGAAGTTCCATTAAGTCTAGGTTTTCACCACATGGGCAAGGCTTCTTCCTATTGCATGACATTACGCTTTTTTCTTATCTGAGTCCTGACCAAGAGGTCTCTCACTTGCCTATACAAGACTACAATGGCATCTAATGTAGGCTGACAATGGGAAAGAACGTTTGTTAAACTGGGCTTCTTTATCACTGAAAGAAGCTGGGATCAGATCGTGAGCATGTCTTTTGGGGTGGCAACTCATTTGTCTTCCTTTAGGTTCATTCTGTGGATACTTGCTTTCTCAGAAACCCCTTTGGACGGATAATTCCTGACTGCCATTTGAGAAACAGCCATATGTGTGTGACAAATGGCAGACATGGAGGTTTCATGGCCATTGGACTTGATTATGGAATGTCCCTCCTGCCCCCCTGACTCAGTGAGTGACCGTGGGAAGCTCACTTCATCCACCTGCTGTAAATGAGGGGCCTGGAAGGCCTTCAGCAGTGGTTGGATGAAAGGTCTTGAGCGAAGCTATGGCGTTTTGATTCAATAAAACTAGCCCTCTGCCTCAGGGCCACTTCCATCAAACACTCTGTCAAAGTGCCCTCGTTGAAGACAAGTGACTGCAGTGGCCTGGAGGGCAGGGGCAGGGAGGAGAGAAGGCAGATGGTCTCATTCATAACCACAGCCTGCGAGGGGACAGGGGACATTTCCGTGTCCACTAATTTCAACATTGTCCATCAGTCTTTGTGGGCAGTGCAGATCTCCGGAAATAAGCATTGCAGCAAAGACAGAAATCAGAACGTTTTCAACTTTTTTTTTTTTTTTTTTTGGTAAAGAATCGTGCAGCCATGAATTCAAGCCTTTTATAGGACATCAGATAGAATAACCATCAATTATTATTCTGTCATCAAACCATTTCCTTGTTCATGCTGAAAAATGAAGCAAGAAGGAAGATAGATTTCTGGAGGTGGCTTGAATCTAGAGGAGGAGGTGGGGGTCTGAGAATGCAGTGTCTGTCTCCCCGGACAACTTGGGAGAAAGTGAAATGCTAACTGCTCCAGAAATGGTATCCCTGTGGGTAAGCAGAATGTCAAGGAATGAAGCGGCTGTGTCCCAGTGCAGACCAGCACTCTCCTCAGTGTGAGTCTGGACAATGGTGGCTCCTTCCAGAGGCAGTTATGGGGACCTATCTTCTACTAGGTTAAGGGAGCAAGGAATAGAAATACCCCAGGCAGGATCTTTGAACCTTAGGGAGTCACTGGCTAAGAAACTTAGAGTACATTGCTTTAAAAACACATGCACATACTCTTTGATTGTTGGCTGTAGGAAGTGGGGGATACATTTTAAGTGCTGACTGGAAAGAATTTTCTTTGGTGGCTTTAGCAAGCTGACTAAAGTCTTGATTAACTGGTCTTGGTATTCACTAAACAGACCCCAGGCTACTTAAGGATCTGATGACTCAGTTTCTCTGTCAATAAACTCATGTAGGTAATTTTACCTATCCCACAGGGCAAATTGTAATTTGCTACAAATCTCAGAGATGTTAGATTTAAATCTCTACTGATGTTGTTATTTACTTAACAGCTAGAGTTCAGAGCTCATCAACATGGACCTCATTAACCTTGGGCTGGAATGGGTTTGCCAGACAGAATCCTTCCAATTCATTGCATCTGAAAAGTCCTGTGCTTTTAAAGGAGTCATATATTAAGGCAAAAATCTGAATTGTGTTCATTTATTCACTATTAACAGGCTTATAAATGACTATTTTTATTTTGCTATGGATCCTGTAAACATCCTGTATTAGGTGCTAAATACATCTGGTTTAAATAAGTTTAGAATTTGTGTGTGTGTGTGTGTGTGTGTGTGTGTATGTATGTACATGTATATGTATATGTAGTCATATGTTTAAGTGTGTGTTTGTGCATACATGTTTGAAAGCCAGAGAATAATGTCCTATTTTTCCCTCAATTGCTTTCTACTTTATTTTGAGACATGGTTTTTCACTGACCATGAACCTTACCACTTGACTAGACTGTCTGGGCAGTAAGTTCTCAAGATCTTCCTGTGTTGGATGTCTTCAGAGCTGGGATTGCAGGCACATGCCACTATACCCAGTTTTTTTACTTAGTTGCTGGGGCTCTGAACTCAGGGATTCATGTTTGCATGGCAAGCGCTTTAGTGACTCAGCTATTTCTTCATCTTCACGATTTAAAAACCTCTATTAATAAGAGGGAGAAATAAGCTCTATATTGCTAGTGCTGACGTGGTAGCTCCAGTGTTTATTAAGGACTCAGGTTGCTTCTGTCTCTTTCCTCTCTGATCTGTAGTGTATCATCTCTTATCGTCAAGATAAAACATAACTGCAGAATCTGCAGCCATTATTTTCCAATGAGACAGGGAGAGAGTTTTTCTTTTCTTTTTTTAAAGAGGTGATCTCCAATTTTGTTTTGTTTTTAAAAGTAGTTTCTTGGCCATCCCTATGACCCCTGCTTGCATTACATTGGCTGAGCATCTCACCACCACTAGCGGCAAGAGGAGCTGTGAAATATAGCTTGAAGTGGGTACCTTGGTGCTTCAAATGAAATTACAGCTTTATTATTAAGGAGAAGGCAGAAGTGAATCTTCGCTAGGTAGATGACTTATCTAATACGTATAGGTAGTCAGTGTCTGTCACATAGGAACTGATGGATTCATTTAACTAGAAGATTATTGCAGATGTCAGTTTACTGCCAGACATCAAATGTAAATAAGTTTATCTAACTGGAAATTGATATTATCCATTTATAGTTATGCATGTGGGTGTCTATGCACACTTATTTTCACACATATTTTGATATGTACTTATTCAGTGCCTCATCATATAAGCATATATCCATGCCAATTATGCCTCCATCGTGTAAGATTTTAACTTTGGCAAAAAAAAATGCTAGTTTGAAAAATCTCAATGCTAAAAAGGATGAAAAAATAAAAAGGCATAAAGGCATTTGTAATGTGGTTTTGCTTTATCTCTGGACAATGAAGACCTACATATAGAAATGTGCAAATTGAACAATAGTCTAAAAAATATAATATCACAAATAAAAAGTGCAAACTGCTCCTAAGAAGGAAGATGTGTAGACAGGGAAGCAGGAGATCTGAGTCTTAGGGCTTGCCTCGCCTCGCCCCACCTCATCAGGCCTGACCTTTAGACTGCTCCAATGCGCCAGGGACCTTCATCAGATTGGAAATTATGAATCAAGCAAGAGCTTCAGTTGCAGCTATGAAAATGTTTAATTTTCACATCACAAACAAAACTCCACATGATTTTCTGCTTCAGACTATCATTTCAGCACACATGGTTCTGGAAGATGAGGTTGACATGCACAGCCAATATACAAGGATTTTATATTTCAGAATAACGGGACTTTCTAGCCTGGACCATGGCTAAAGTGATGCTATTCATATTGTAGATAAGATGGTTCTTTCCTGAAGGATGCAAACATTCTAGTTTGTCGTTTCTTTTGTGGTGGTGCCTACCACCAGAGCCATTCATGTTTGGGTAGGAATGAATCCGAGATGCCTTAAGCCATGAAGATTTCATTGGAAAGCAACCCATGTCCAAGTGACCATTTATATAAGTGCTGGCTTTTCACTCATCGGAGTTAGACTGAAGTGTAGCAAGCTCACAGTTGCTAGTCTGCATAGCAAGCCTTGCTCTTTAATCTAGGCAAAACTGGGTAAGGTGGTTAACCATTTCAGTCCTTTCAAGAAACTCTAGTCAGCAAATTACTACCCTAGAGAATTCTGCAGTCTTAGGAAGCCCATCTGCTTGCTTCTAAATGCCTTCTGTCACAACTGCTTAGGAAAAGAAATGCTCATGTACAAGATGTAGACTTTGACCATTGGCATGCCAATATACTTTATGTTCTATCACAAATATGACTTCAGTGAATAAATTTTATTAGCAAAAGTTGCATTCATCAACCAGAGCCTGTGGTCAGCAGTGCTCTCTGTGCTGACAAAGGAAGAGATCAGGGGTATGATTTAAAACCAGGCCCTTAGAGGGGCTCTATAATAAGGAGAATAAAATTCTCTCTACAGCTGTTCTTTGTGTTCGGTCTGTGTATTTGGCCATGACTCTTGGCAGCGTTTGTGGTTCATTTTGGGTGTGGAATATTTTATCCCTTTCATGATAATGAGACCTATGAATTCAGTTGACTCAGTTCTGTACTTCCTTTTTTTTTACTGTGCTGTCCACCAGTGGCCTATTAGCTGCACTATTACTGTAGCAAAAGGGGTTGTTTAGGCTCTTATCATTAAACATTTAGTATGCACATTTATTAAACACATATGTAGTATAAACACTGTTCCACAGAAGGGAGGGGTAAGAGGCATTGAGATGTTTACATTTTGAGGAGTAAATTTTTATGATAGATACTAGTAAAACCCAAGAACTTTATAGGGACTCTGCCTCATGGACATCTGTTTGTAAGTTTTATTTTACATGTCAAACTGAACATTTTAAAAGCTACACTTTACTGAGACGCTACACATTTTCTCTTATATTGTTAAGTTTGGACAGGGCTTTTTTGGTGATTTTTTCAGTGCCTATCCCAGAATCTAGTAGCTGTATGTGCCTACTTAGCAGTTGAAATGGAGTAGATTGTTATGGAGGCCAAATACCATCATCAGGAGAGGTAGGCCATGTTGTCCAAAAACATAATGGGCAGTGGAGTTACACACACACACACACACACAGACACAGGCACAGACACACACACAGACACACACATAGACACATACATAGACACAGACACAGACACACACACACACACACACACACACACACAGACACAGACACACACACAGACACATACACACACACATGGACATACACGAACACACACACCAGTGATGGAATGATGATCTAGATTTATGGAGTAGTGACAGTGTAGTGTGGTGGACACAATTCTAAACCATTTACATGAGTTAAAACTTAGTCCCCACAACAGCTCAATGAAACACTTGGTATCATCATTTTGTTCTGTAGACAAGGAAATTGAGACCACATAGTTAAGTAGCTTTTCCAAGGTTACATTGTTAATAAGACTCAGAGCCCCGGGAAAGCCAGCTTGGGGTCCAAACCTGTAACTACAATTCAATATTTTAATACCCATCTAATGTTTCAGCCTGCCTACACATCTGTCCTCTTTTCTTTTTCTTTCCTTTCTCCTACCATTCTTTCCCCCCTGCTCTCTTCTCCTCTTGGTCATATTTCTTTCTTTTTCATTCTTTTGGTAAAACTATCTGATTTTAGTTCATTCACATGGGCTTCAAGATTGAGAGCAGGCCATTCTGAGCTTCTCTACCAGATTCTAGAGAGCGAGCATCCTTGTGCTGAGTAGGCCCTGCAGGAAGTGGCTGCTCAGGAATTGAGTGGCACTCTCGTGTGGATCCCCTGAGCTAACTTTTGTCCTTGAGGCAGTTTTGATACTCCCATCTTTCTTTTGGCCATGTGTTTCCACTTGGCTTTGCATTTCCTCTTTGTAAAGAAATGCAATATTTAGGTGTACTTTGCCAAAAATAACTTCTGTTCCATGCATCCATAGTGGTTGATCCAAAGCTATGCTGATGGGGAGTGTTCATTCTTACTAATTATTTTTTTCTCCAGTTCTATGGGTAGAGACCAGTAGACACTTTGGGCTTCTGTGACCACTGTCTTACTGTCTACAAATAGCATTCTCATCCAATATTTGAATTAAATAAAAACACAGGACTCTCACGTTCTCCTCTCGCAAAGTTCATACGTATGCATGCATTTTCCCTCATGCCTGGGATGGAAACAAGCATATTGACCTTTCTTGACCTTCTGGCAGCAGATCCTTTTATATTTTCCTCTGCATTGGCCCTTTTCTTCTAGATATGAAGGCTATACAGGAGGAATGCATTCTGACTATTGGTTTGTATCGAGTGCTACAATCATTTTCACCATGGCTCATGGAGGCAAATCATGCTTGTATGAAGATGAGGGTGAAAGCTATGAATGACTCATGAGTGTGAAAGAGATGCTTTCAAAGTACTTTCCTGTGAAGTCTGTCTACAAGGACATCACAGTGGGTCTGAGTATAGGCTGTGTGGATGAGGAACTGTGAGATCATGGGTATGATGTGCCTATCAACTTTTACTCGTTTCCAAAGAATCTGTTTACCTCTGCCTCATTTCTACCTTCATGACATCAAGGTTTTTATGCTTACCTTCTACTTGCTGTGTGTAAGGATTTTACAATAATGATCTGATGCTCAAATCTTCTAATGTGTTAGCATCCTGTGAGAGTTGATTTGACATGTCTTTGTGTCTTTCATTTGTTCTCCCTCTGTGTATTTGTCTTAATGACTGAGATCCCTTGTTTTTTATCTTATTCCTTTACCTCTACCTGAATCAGTCCCCAGATCTAACATGGTCCTTTACATAGGATATGTGTACAATTCAAAACTGAGAAACAAACAAACACGAAGAAATGGTGAGATAGGAGGGTGTGTCCTGGGTAACAGCCAAGTTTTTATTTTATTTTATTTATTTATTTTTAAAGACTTATTTTATTTATTTTATGTGTATGAGTAGTACATTGTAGCTGTACAGATGGCCGTGAGCCATCATGTGTATGGCTGCTGGGAATTGAACTCAGGACCTCTGCCGGCCCTGCTTGCTCTGGCCCTCGCTTGCTGCAGCGTAATTCACTGTAGCTGTCTTCAGACACACCAGAAGAGGGCATCAGATCTCATTACGGGTGGTTGTGAGCCACCATGTGGTTGCTGGGATCCTAACTCAGGACCTTCAGAAGAGCAGTCAGTGCTCTTACCTGCTGAGCCATCTCGCTAGCCCAGCCAAGTTTTTATATGCATTTGGTCATCTGTATTTAGCTGGGTGACACTGGATACCTCCTTGCAGTTTGCCAAGCAATAAACAACAACAACAAGAAGAACAACAACAGCAACAACAAAACCCAAGCCTCACAGGGAAGGGAGGACCATGTGAGCTGATGGTACAAAGGCTAGTACCCTAGATGGTCTCAATGATAGCCATTTCTGGCTCGGAATGTGACTAGGCTCCACTGTAAACACTTTCCCACGGGCACACCCAGGTCAGATATGAACAGATGTTTAAATTACTGGCTGCTAATCATGTCAGAATGAAGACCATGTCCTGAAATTGTGAATGTATCAAGCAAGTATTATCTAGCCTCAGTGATACAGTTCAAGAGGCAAGCCTTTATTTTACACAAGTTGTCAGCGAGACATGATGTCTTGTCTCCTTAGGAGTAATCTAAGAAGTTCAGAGAAAGTTGGATGTGAAATATGTGATACTCATAAACCTTGGTTTCAGATAAACAGTGAAAATTACAGGTATGTCCCATTAAATGTTTAAAAATATTTAACATTTAAATTCAAGTGGATAGCTTGTATGCATATATACATGTGTGTATATGGACAAATTTATACATTTGTGTATATGTTTGTTTTTCTTCTCTAAACATGGCAACCTTGTTTGGAGTTCACATAACAACTCCCCTATTAATGTGGCAGAGGAAAGTAGGAGCAAACCTTATAGATAAAGTTGGATTTTTCTCCCCATATCTGATGTTCAGAATTCTGTCCATTATTACTCTTGATGCTTTTTCCACACATTCCAGTAGGGTCCTGTTTAACCTTAATTTTGTGTTCATCTATTTTAATTCCATTCATCAGATGAATAGCATTCACTCATTCTATTTATATATGATCTATTTATAACTACTGCAAAAGAGAGGAGATGTTTGGCAGGAAAAACAACTCTTATTTAGCAACTGGTAAACGTCAAGAGAGGTTTTTGGCTTCAACAAACATCTCTCAAAGTTGTGATGGAGAAAAAGGGATCATTGCCATTGTCTTCCTTGTAGGCAAACCAAGAAAGTGTAAATAAACATATAAAAACACACCAACTACTGAACGGAGAGAACTTGCTATTGTCCTTGTACAGTAGCCTGAGACTGCCTGCTGCTCAACTCTAGTACTCTCAGTATTAACTAAACAGTTTTGCACTAACTGGAAAGCTAACTGGATTGAAACCAAAGGCTGTTGATTGACCATAGAATGGCTCTCTCTGTCTCTCTCTCCCTCCCTCTTTGTTTCTTTCTTTGCTTTTCTTTGTTCCTTTGTTTGTTTGTTTGTTTGTTTGTTTCTTCCTTTCTCTCTCTCTTTCTTTCTTTTTTACCAGCAAAGGTATCATTTATAGCCTCAGATACACCATATTTGTTCCCAGAGACATCAGAACTAAAAGCTTATAAAAATTTATCTTTCTATGGAGAAACAATAGTATACATTTTGAAGATACTGCCCATGTGTTATGAGCATCAAAGTACCACTCAGCTCAAATTTTTTGAGCATCAACTCTGTACCAGGAAAGACCCTGCCACTATTAAAATAATTATGTTAATAGCTAGCAGTGTTATACGTTTTCTGCTACCAAATTCAATTGTAAGTGTCTGATGTAAATTGACTCATTGCATTTATATATTTATCCGTTGCTTCATTGACAGCATAGAAATAGCTTCAGTTTTGGCATAAGCTTAAGAAAATGCTGAAGGAAGGAGGTTGAGGAGATATTCTTATCCAAGCTCTTTGCTTTGAGTTCAAAAGAAAGGTCTTTTTTTTTT
>NW_022196905.1:45541369-45545274 GCF_008632895.1 Mastomys coucha | reverse complement strand
AGAGAGAGGGAATATCCTAGCCCATAGGAATGAGTTACTTGGACAGTGGGGATTAGATGCTAATGGAACAGAAACGAGAGGGTGGATATTTTCTCTTCTGCTCCATAGTGACTAAGGCTTCTTCTGCATGGTGGCATATTCTCCTCTATTTTATTTACCTACCCAGGTTTTTGTTAAATGTGTTTTGTTAAATTAAAATTGCTACCCTTTTTATTCTGATATCTGTATCCATCCACTGGAAATGCACATGATAGAAGCAGTGGATATGTTTCTTTTAGGCATGTGCATATGCATACATGTGTGTGTGTGTGTGTCTGTGTGTGCATGAAAACGAGCAGGTAACTGAGAATTTCTCTGGTCAGACCCTGGAGATATTGGTTGGGTACCAGGGCATTAGTGCTGTTGCTCCTTTGCTAACCGTGGCATTTACTTGATGTTTTAACTTGCCAGTTTTGGATGACAGAAGAGAAAGCACTTGTAGTAACAGGTAAAATAAGAAGCTAGTCACTTTGTGTTGGTGCTCTTGGCTTCCAATAACCAAAGGGTCAATATTAAGTGTCTGAAACACCAGAAGAGCTAATCATCTTATAAAGCAGGCAGAAGTGTGTAGCCTTCAGGATGCCTTTCCCAGACCCATGCTCTTTATGCATCTGAATATGGACTTGCGCCTGGGTCTCGTAAGAAGCCACTGGTGCTAAACTAGGGAGATTCGTTCCCCTGGAGACTTTTGCTTTTGGTTATCTTGGCTTCTAGTATGTAGAGAACAGGTGCTGTTACACATGCCAGCAATGTCCAAAATAAGCCCCCGCCCCCAACAAAGAATTGTGCAACCTCAACCATTAAAAAGCCTTTTCTTAAAATAATAGACTATGGAAGGGAATGATCTAATGCCATTTCTGAGATTGGGTAGTGAAGAGTGAGTCTTTTGTTCCAGGTATTTGTAGCCATAAGCCCTTGATTGCTGACTATCTGGGAAGCCAATGCCCTATTGTTGTCTATGGAGTGGCATGTGTAAGGGAATTTGGAAGTGGACCTTCTTCTTGCCAAATCCCCATCAGTGAGCACTGGTCTGACTTTAGCCTAGGCCAGCATCTTGATGGTGGCCTTGAATTGAACCTTTTGTCTTGCTTCTGCTAGCTCTGAGATGCCTGACCTACGAACACTGTGAGATGTTTGTTATTAAAATGCTGCATCTGGGTGACTTGTTATGCAGTGTCAGACAACTAACATACTAAGAACCCAGGGGCAGATGCTTCTAGAACTGGCTCAGAGATGTATAATCTCATCCAGACCTAGCACTTGCTGTGCCTTCATCCCACCTTCTGTAAGTTCAAGTTGTTCCTCATGATCATAGGTATAATATATATAGGCCTCAGATACAGACAGATGAAAGATTCTTCTTAGCTATATTTTTAATTAGGGATGAAAAGTTTCCTTTAAAGGCACCTATGGACCTTTCTCATGGGGATCCACGTGGTCCTGATTAAGACATGTACCAGTGGCTCAGTTGTGAGACAGGCTGAGAAAGTAAATATTAAGCATTTCTAGTCTCTGTCATGATAAGTCCTTTTTTTTTTTTTAAATCATCGAGAAAGAATGACAAGACGGAAGAAGAGAAAATCCCATGCTTTGTCCTTTGTGACCAGGAAGCCTGTAGCTTTAAATATGACTTTCTTGGTGGAAATAGCCATATCTTGATTTGAAGTTCTGGTGGGGTCTCTGGGCTCCTGGTGCTCTGGTAATCCTATGGATCCTTCCTGGTTAATTCTTTAGTGTGAAAACTCAAATACTTTTGAGGACAGTCAATGCTGTATGCAGTGTAGCAGTACACTACATTGGAAATAAAGACAGGAGTCTCTGCTGCTGTTAGTTATGAGCATGTCTGCAGCCCGTATTTGACCATCTACTGTGATCAGTTTTGATGACAGCTAAAATATAGCGTTATTTTTTCAAACTAAAGTTTTTTTTTTTTTTGAGAATTTTGTACACGAGTCCTGTGTTTTCATCACCTCTATCCCTTCTTTAACCTTCCAGTTTCTCCCGTGCCCTCCCCCAGTTTACATATAAACTTCCCAAGTCCATTGGTTGTTGCTCATATGTACACGTATTTGGGACTGACCCCTTAGGATTGGATAAGCTGTCAGGGGTCTCATTCCTAGAGAAGACTGTTTCTCTCTCCATGGCCACTGATTGTTTGTAGTTCTTCACATAGGGGTGGGGCCTTCTTTCTCTCCTCCTTGGCATGCTGACTGCTGCTCTCCTTATGCGGGTTTTGCTTAGGCAATGCATCGCTGAGATACCACAGAGGCAGCTTCCTTATGTGGAGAAGATACATCTTATATCATGCTTCCTTGTCCTCTGGCTCTTAAGATCTTTTTGCCACCTCTTCAGCGGCAGTCCCTGAACCTTAGATATAAGGGTTGGCTTATAGATTGGGTACCAATTGAGTCTGGGCATCCCATAGTTACTTATTCTCTGGTAACAACATTTGACCAGTCATGCATCTCTGCAATGGTCTCCATTTGCTGCGAAAGGCAGTGTCTTTGATGAGGACCGAGAGATTCACCTATCATGCTGATCCCCTCACCATGGCTTTATTTAAAGCAGATACTTCCTACAGAGATAGGCTCTCATGCAAGGGATTGGTAAAGGAAAATGGGAGAGAGAATATGAGTCTACGTATTTGACTTCTGGCTGCTGGTTGTTCCCCAGGATAATGTGAATAGAATATTGAGCATCATTTCCTTGGAATTTGGGGCAGAGGAGCTGAAGAGGGATGAAATGTGGCTTGATCATTTTGCTTTGCCTTAAGCTCTGACGCTCCTGTCTCTGATGCTCTGACCATGCTTTTCTGGATGTGGTGGGAAGATCAGGAATATATATGAGGAAGAAACATTATAAATCCAATGGTTAAACAAAAATTCTGCCTTAGAAATAGAGATCCAAGTGGACATATGAATTGTCAGAGTAGGTCACTTAGCAGACAGCCAGGGGATTCACGTATTAGTGGGATTAGGGAAGAAACACATTCAAATCTCAGCACTGTCTCTTATTAGCTGTATGGTCTTGGGGAAGTCATTTAACGTCTCCACGGTTCAATTCTATAATCTGTAGTCCACAAGGACATGCAGCAGGGCAGGCAGACAGGATTGGTAGCTTTTTATGAGAGTGAGAATCTTGGACTTTGTTTCCCTTTCTCTAGCTTTTTCTTTAAAGTCCTTTCCCCTCTTCTATGTCTTATTCATTCCTGGTGGTGTCAAGTGTGTCTTACTATGTGGAAAAGGGATTCAAGGAATACAGGAAGAGCATAGGTGCTAATGGGGCAAAGGATTACTTTCTTCCACATCTTATGCACATTTGCATTCTGCAAGCAGATGGCTGGATGGGACCAGGCTTAATACAGACAAAGGCATGAACCATGGCCTGCACGACATCAGTGGCCAAACCAAACCAAACTAACCCAAACAATCAATGTAAGACCTGGCCAGTGGACACATTCCTTCTACATCATCATCACCATCATCATAATCATCATTAGAGATTTTTATCATTACCATAAATCATCATAATTATCATTAGAGACAAAGTCTTGCCATTTTATACAAGCTGGTATTGAATTCTAAAGTTCAAGTAATTCTCCTGCCTCCGTTTACCATGTAGTTGGAACTATGTGCAGGTGCCACTGCACCTGGTTCTTCTGTGGCCTCTCAAATAACTTTATTTAGGCAAAAGCTTCTTCATTATTTGCCCAAGGCTGACATTGCAATGCCAGAGCGCCTGCTAAAGAGAAGGTCTGTACACAGCCTTGACTTCCCTCTGCCTTAGTGTATGACTCAAGTATTTCTCTTTTGAGGGTGAGAACTCTTCTGTTGTGTCTCATATCTTACCTCAGGGCAGATTGGGAG
>NW_022196905.1:45536640-45541359 GCF_008632895.1 Mastomys coucha | reverse complement strand
TTAAGAAGGGGAAGAGGAAAGAGAGTAGAGCTGTCCCTAAGTTTGAAGCATTTGGGGGAACTTTATCCCACCCATTAGCATTCAGCTACTGTTGGATAACAGGGTGAGTTCCCCTTCTGAGGACATTTTCTCTCTAAAACAGCCATTTTCAATGGATGCCCAAGGCTGGAGAAGGAACCCACCATTGAAAATCGAAAGAAGAAAGGAGCAGATTGGTTAAGAATGCACTCCCTGGCATCCTACTGCCAGGCTGAGGTCTCTACGCTTCCATTCAATAGGCATGACCTTGAACACATCATTTAATTAACCTCTTAAAGCATTGGTTTCTTCATCCATAAAATTGGATTAATAAAATTAATAGTCAACAGTGCTTATCTGAGCTCCTATAATGTACCCAGACCTATTCTCACACATCATATGCATTGACTTATATAATCCTTGCAGCAATCCTGAAGGTCCTGCACCATTTTTCTCATTTTGGGTGTATGGAGCTGAGGCCAAGTCTGGTTGAGTGACTTGCCAAGGTCACAGTGCTAGTGAAAAGATGCACCAGGAGGTCAACATGTAGTACACATAGCTGCCCTTGTTCTTAGCTGTTTCCCTGCCCTGGCTTCACAGCATCCCTTTAAAGATGCATTGAGATGATGCAGGACAGCATTAGTGCCTCTGACAGGTAGATTACTGTGTTCTCATTTGTTTATTATTATTTGTGGAGGAAACATGAAGTGCATTTTTAGATGTCAATGAGATTAAAAGGACAGGCTATGTTGCCCCTTAGATTGACATGAAGATACTTCCTTATTTGGCATTGTCTTTCAAGTTCAAATGCTAACGTTTGAAAGGAACTTGTTAAACATCTTAAGGTGGGTGGGGAAGGTGTTTGACCCTTATGCTAAGTACAAGAAACAGGATGCAGTGATGAGTCACTAGACTGGGGTGGGTGAGTTGTAGTGAAGACTCCTAGGAGCTTCCTGCTCCACCTAGAGATCACAGAGGGCTGTAGGTAGCATTAAACCTTGCAGCCAAGAATGCTCATCTTCCACATCAGGACTTGATCTTCTAGAATCAACTGCCACCACCGTGTCCTGACCATTCCCTTTGTGTATCACAAAACGATGGCCTGTGGCCAGTCATGTGTCTCTCCCTTAAAATTGTTGCAAAGGAGAAGTGAAGGCCAACGACCAAGTTGGTTTGTAAGGGCCATAGGAAGTAACAGCCGTATTATTGAAGTTGACCTTCTGTTCAAACCTGTAGCTGTTTCATCAATCACCCACTGTTGGGGCTCCTGAAGGTCAGTCAAATGATTCTGTTAATCGCCTGCTCATTCTCAGGTCCTCGCTTCAGGAGTAATAAATTTTTAAAACTTTTTAAAAAGTGAAAAGTTGGCTGACAGGTGGGTCTGGAAGAAAAATAATCAGCTGGAAGAGCAGTCATTTAGGAGCAGGAGGACGGAGCAAGTGCTGGAAGAGGAAAAGATTCCCTGAGGTGGAGGAAGACCTCTCTAAGCCACAGAATGATGGACAGATAAGGACAATGAGGTCTTTGATTTGGTGTCACTAGTGCCACGGGTTTTGGATGTCACTCGGCATGAGGTGGTACCAGTCCTTAGTGAGATGCTCAGAGCCACCTGTGGTGGAATGTACCACACGGATACATGTCAACATCTGGTGAACAATCTTCCCTGAAAGCTACTAACCTGAATCTCCTTAGTCACATGCAGTAGCAGTGTCTTTTAGGGTTTTCCTGCTGTGAACAGGCACCATGTGCCATTCTTATAAAGAACAACATTGAATTGGGGCTGGCTTACAGGTTCAGAGGTCAGTCTGTCATCATCAAGGTGGGAACATGGCAGCATCCAGGCAGGCATGGTGCAGGAGGAGATAAGAGTTCTACATCTTCATCTGAAGGCTGCTAGCAAAATATTGGCTTCCAAGCAGCTAGGATGAGGGTCTTAAAGCCCACACCCACAGTGACACAGCTACTCCAACAAGGCCACACTTTTTCCAGCAGGGCCACACAGTATAATAGTGCCACTCTCTGGGCTTGGCATATACAAACCATCACAAGCAACCTTTCTTTTTGAGTAAAACTTATCAAGTGTCTGATTAAGTTATGTCTGCATTATTGAAATCAAGCATCTTTGCTTGTGGAAATAGAAGCTGTTATTTGTTAAAAAGAGAAGTAGAGTCACTGACTTGGAGCAGAGTGCAGTGCCTTGCTTGATCACTGCAGAGTTTTGAAGATCATGGGCTCTCGAGTCAGAATGGCCTGAATTCTATCACTTCTCAGCTGTGTGAATTTCAGCTGGTTACTTAACCTTTCTGAGTCTTACCTTCCTAATTGGTAGGTCGGAATCATCATAATTGCTCTATAGGGTTGTAATTCCTTTACTCATTTAAAAAATTACTGATGGAATAAACATCTTAAAATATCATAGAAGTTCCAAGTGTAGATTTTTGAAGCAGAGCAATGGTGTGAATGCTGTGTTCAACGCTTATCTGACCAGGACACAGAAGCCCTGTGAGAAGCAATTTATATAGCTATCAAGAAGACAAACAAAAAGGACAGGCCTGGGGAGATGGCTCAGGAATGGTAAGTACATTTGCCTGGTTAGTACTAATGCTAGTCACTGTTGTGGTAAAGACTATGGGGGTGGCAGAGAGAAGATAGGTGCTTTTCATGGAATTTCTGATCTATCGGGGAAAGTCAAGACATTCTGTATGCTATTGCACAGAGTCTGATGTACAGTGCGCATTCAATAAATGATAGTTCTGAGAACTGTTACTAAGTTGACTGTGTTACTAGAGGCCAGAATCTGAAAAGCAGACGATTGTGCTTCAGGCTTAGTTCTCCCATCAAGCTGCACCTCTCTCGCACCTCTCATTTTGCATGTAAAATAGATGTTTCCTTGGAGATGGGCATAGAACCGGAGGAGGCTGCCTGGCAGATCACTCAAAGAGTGGCTTTTCACCCATGATAACAAATATCGTTCTCTAGCCCTGGTTGGTCAATGTGGCCTGCCATTACCTAGCCCAAGGGAACATGGACACATTGTGTCTGAGTATCTTGAGTGATGAACTCCATGAGCCTTTCAAGTTACTGTTGAGAAACATGCCCCAGAGAGCCAGAGGACCAGGAGCCTCAAAGGGCACAGACATGATATCCTCACATTGGCAGTGGAGTGAGTAAAGGGTCATGTGAAATGAAGATCACATACTTACTGATTTTTGTTGAGCAGTTGCAGATTAAGTTCCATGAAAAACTACTCGTTAGTTTCCATAGAAATGTTCTGTAGTAAAGAATATGGCTGTGTGTGTCTCTCTATCCTCCCTCCCTTTCTCCTCCCTTCTCTGAAGTAAAAGAGCATCCAAGGCCCAGGGACTCACAGGAGCTGTAAGTCTGCATGGGCGCAGCGTTGAAGCAGGTCATAACACATTTTTGAGAACAAAAACTGTGATCTCCTGCCCTCTCTGCTTCCTGGGAAGTTGGTTTCTTTATTTGGCATTTGTTTAGCATTTATTTACAAAGTTTAGGCAGCAGCTGTGACTTCAGCAGGTACACAGAGAAGAGAGCTAGCCGGCTGCCAAATTCCACGAGTACAAATCAAATGGAGTGCCATGTTTCGTGAGTTCCCGGCATCATGTGAGATTAAACTTTGGACCGTGGAGCTGCGATATGAGAAGAGAGATATCCATTGATCTGTGTAAGCCAGTGGGCAGTTTGAAAGACCAGATCCCTGTCTGACTGTGAGCCCTGGGGCACGCTTTTTGGAAGGAATCGGGATGTGGGGGCCATTGTTTCAGGGAGAGCGCTAGGGCTGGATATTGCCTCTCCGGTTGAATTAGGACTCTCTAATAATAGCTCTCTAAGGAAAAGGCCCATTTGCTCTCCTGCTGTTTTCTAGAATGTTTAAATTCCTTTATCTCAGTGGCCCAGTTATGTACCTTAAGCTTACGGGGACTCCAGCAACTATCTGCCCCAAATCACATACCCACAGCATATTTCTAGCAGCGTGTCATTTTGATGGGGAGCACGGAGAAGAAGGGGGAGCAGAGGCTGGCCTCTGCCCACATGGGCATGACAGCCAATCATCCTTGCAGGAGGCTGCAGAAGAAGTGACAGTGCCTGAGGGTGTTGCCTGTGTCACTGGAGCTTTGTCACCATCTGAGTGGGAAGTGAGGAGACCACATGTGAGTCAGGACAGGAGAGTCTGCCTAGTTCTGGCTTTTGACTTCTTTAACCTCTGCCCCTTCCATTTTTTTTTTTTTGTTTGTTTGTTTAGAGAGCTAGACACGATCATAACAAATGTTTGGCCCATGACAGAGGGATCCAAGATGGAAAGAGTTGTTTGTTTGTTTTCTCTCTTCTTTCCTCTGATACTTTTTTTTTGATCATCCTGAATGTCTGTGATCATTTTTGCACTTCCAAACTCTCTCCTAAGTGACCCAAATAGGAAGTTGTGCAAGGGACACTCAGAAGGTGCATGGTCACTCTTTATCAGCAGTCTGGAAACACTCAGCCTGGCTGCTCTTTCTTTGCCCAGCATTTGGCCAGATTGAGGGTCCTCAGTTATGTGCCTTGAATGGTTACAATAACCAACCAAACAAAAGCAAATCAAACCTAGAGACCATTGGCTTGCTCAAGCCAAAGGCCACTTTGTTGATGAAGTGTGCTGGAAGAAGCAGGATACAGCTTTTCTTTCTTTACCAGAGAAGATCA
>NW_022196905.1:45489154-45536630 GCF_008632895.1 Mastomys coucha | reverse complement strand
ATGGTTAAATGGTGAAAATGGCTGTCACTGGCCAGCAGTAGTGTAAATTCCAACACCAACACTTTTTTCAGTCTTTTGAGGCTTTCCTCTTATTCTGGAAACCATTTCCACTGACTGTTATGGCTGTGGAAAGGCACGTCTGGAATCTTCTTGCGTGGGCAAAGGAGTCACATGAAGGGATGTAGGAGAGACTTGATGGCAAGCTTACTTATTCTGAGACAGAGACAGAGCCACGTAGGCTGACTCCAAGTGTGGATACTTTTAGTAGGGGACAGTAAAAAATTAATGAGACTCTGTCCTTTCTAATATGAATCCACAGCGTAAAGGAGTTGTCAGTTTGTTGAGTCCAAATAGCACTACAGTGTGGAGATTTAGACAATCATCCAGGTCAGGGGTCAGGAGAACCAAGGACAATAACTATAGTGGAGGTCACCAAAGGCTTCCAGAGAACAGACAGGTGTCATCAAGAGCCACGAAGGACAGAGTATTGAGTCTATATATGAACTTATGCAAAAATGTATTACTTGCCTACCATCTGTTTCATTTTACATGTAGCCTTAAGCATTGAAATTATAACCTTTACAATGAGAGATCAAACTGGGACAGATTCCCAGAGCCTGGGACAAAGCCTGACCCACAGCTGGTGTTCAACAAACATCAACTGAATGAATGAATGTGTCTTACTGATCATTGCTTGGAATTCTGGGAAGAATGAATGCATGGGCCATATTGATTACTGCCTGGAATTCTGGGAAGAATGTAGAGATTGCTTTTCAGATGCTAATGATTTTTTTTTTTTGCATTAAAAATTTAAAGGTAGATATGTGTTCCTTGTGACAGCTGCCATCCCGAGTTGCTAAGATAGACTTGGTATGTTTCAGTCTGTCTAATTTAATCTCCCTGTAACTGTTTTTGTTATTCTTCTTTAGAGGTAATGGAACTGAAGTTTAGAGAGGGTGAGTTACTCCCTGATGGCACATAGCTGGTCACATTTGCTCTCCTGTCTGGCTGACACTCCAGCTGGCACCCTGCCCCTACTAGCCTTCCAAGTCACATTAATGTTCATAGTTGATTGGAAAGTCAGTCTTTTAAACAAGGGAATAAATGAAATGTGAGAGAATTTTATTTCCCATCAGATTTCCTCTCCCTCTGAGAGATTTATTTCTCAGGATTGTATTTCATGGAAGCTTTTTATGACTAGTTAGATTTATAGGTGATAATCAATAGAGCACCGAACTGGGTTTCTGTTGCATAGACACACTTTTCACAAAGAGCAGGTAAAATGGATCTGCTTACCCAGCATCCTAGATAAGTTGATACCAGGAATGGGGGTGGGCTGGGCTGGTGGGAGTTTCAGAGGACAGGCAGAATCCATGCTGGGCAGGGTACCAAGGAAATAGCAGGGGTTTGTGTCTATATTTGGGGTAGGCAAACCAGTGAGGAGGTACCTCTGCTAGAAGGGGCATGTATGGCTTCTTCATCAAAATCTGAAGGAAACCTTGGGAGCATGGTGCCTCCTAGAACACTTCAGGAATCCTGGGAGTCCTTTTTGCTGTCATGTTGTACTAGACCTTCCTCACTGAGGAAGCTCAGATTACTGACACATGTCACCCATGGGCTCGCTCAGAGGTTGTGTGCGATCAGAGAATCGTGTGTTTCCATATGTGGGACTGAATCTCCTCCTGTGACTTTGTATCTTGAGGGGGTCTTCCTCTTCTTGTTTCTCTGTTTAATTTCTGTAGACTTCCAGTGTCATCCTATAAGAGAACGAGAGATATTGCTTCTCCCAAGTAGTTTAATTTCAATACCCTCAGAGATCAGAAAACCTTTAAGGCAAAGGAATGAATTGCTAATTATGGGATTCCAGGCTTTTGAGAACTGCGTTTAATCATTTCAAGAGCAAAGAGCTCATCCCAGATGCACCTCACATATGACCACTGGGGCCACTGCTCACTAAACTTGGAAATACATAGGAATAACCTTAGAGCTTTTTTAAAGTGCAGGAAGCTGAGAGCAGGGCTCATGACCTAGACAGGCATGGTTGCAGAAGGACCTAAAGACTTCACTCTGTGAGATCCCATGATCCAAGGGACTGCTAAGCCTGCTTTTCTGTGAGAATTGGAAGGAATGATGTGAGTGTAGTTAGGTCTTACGTTTGTGTGGGTCTGTGTCTTCTCTCTAGCACCAGAACTGTGAGTTACTATCTAAGCTATAAACATGGCTCCTGGGTCAAGAGAAAACAAGCAGTGGGCATTTTGCTAAAGGACTGAGACTCCCAGGTATTCTTTGAGACATGGGAACTTCTGAGGGAGCATTTGGTTGGACCTGCTAAAGTTTCCCGTTGGTTATCTACAGCCTCCTGGATGGATGAGCACATCCAGCTACAGGACAGAATGATTGCTTTTCACAGTGCATGGTCCTTCCACCTTCCACAGTC
This sequence comes from Mastomys coucha, assembly GCF_008632895.1. Taxonomy (NCBI): domain Eukaryota; kingdom Metazoa; phylum Chordata; class Mammalia; order Rodentia; family Muridae; genus Mastomys; species Mastomys coucha. Next base: position 45,534,193 of record NW_022196905.1, on the reverse strand, counting down.
CTGCTTCCTGCATTTCACTAATGTCTCCCTTCTCTTCTGTCCTTTCTCCCTTCATTCTTTCTCTCCTTTTATCTTTATGGGAAAAATCAGTAGGACACTCAGTATTCAGAGAAGCAATGCTGTAATTCTCTCCACTAGCCTGTATATATTATATATATATGCACATCACTTACACATTTGTATTGGCAGTACAGCTTATAAACACTGCCATAAAGCTAGGCTCCTCCATCCAGGATGGGAATGGAGTTGTTAAAGACAGCGATGAGGTGGCATCTGTTGGCCAACAGTTTTATGCCGCAGTAGCTCTAAGCAGATAACATTAATAGGAATCACATTTTAGAGTTGTAAATTTGATGTAAAATACTAAATTTGACAATAATTGTATTATAAAGCAAAGATTATATTTATCAAAGACTCCTGCCTCTTCTTTGTGTATAGGGCTCTGAAATTCTTGCTTGTGCCTGCCCCTAGCAATTATCAGACCTTCTCTAAAATTCTGTTTTATTTTTCCATTTTCATAACAACTACATTATGATGTGACATATTTTTTTCCAGATATTTTGCTTGAATAAATAAATAGGATATTAAATTCAACTGGGGTATTAGATTATAAATTAGTTCTGTAATAGGCGTCATAATGTTATTTAGATTTTCAGTTTACACAGACCTTGTAGCAACTCCCCAGAGCTATGCTACAGAATTAGAAGTAGATAGAAGTTGATGTAAGAAAATTGGTTTTTGTAATATGCTGATGCTGGTAGAGTTGTACTCTGTGTAGAGGTATTTAAATGGAGCCTTCCTCCTCAGTGCATCATGCAGACAAAAGAAGGATAATGACTCCAAATGACAGATTGGTTGAAGCTGCTATTGGCCGTGTGTGCAACTAAAATATTTATTTCCCAAACTAAGCAGTACTTACACAGGAAGCCTAAAATCTTAGGTTTCAGAGCAACCTTATATGGATGGAGATTTCTCCCTCGTCTGGCTAGGTAACGATGCAATCCTGTGGCTTGTTTTGTTGACTGGACAGTCCATTAAGTTACATTTAAAGAAGGATGCCTTACCTAGGAGCACCTTGTGGTCACTGAAACCATTAGCTTATTGAACTATTATTTTCCCAACACAAATAGAAAGCATGTGCGTTTAAGAAAAAAAAATGTGTATTTGTCAGAAAAGTCCTAATAGTGACCTAAGAGCAGAATTTCTCTCTACTTCCTCCTCCCTCCCTCCCTTCCTCCCTTCATGTCTTTCCTACCCAACTCAGGGTGGACTTAAACTCACAATTCTTGACTTAGCCTCTTGAATGCTGGGATCTTTTTCGTTGGTTGTAATCTAGGACTAGTAAAACAATAGTGGGTGAGATGGATCACACCCACTGCTTGTATTTGTACAGCTCAACAGCAAATAGTGAGTTTTGCATGTTCAAATGAGTAAGTAAAATCAAAGGAGGAAAAATACTTCACGACATAGAAATGGTAGGAAATTCTGTTTTGGTAAAAGTTTTATTGGAACAAGGCCATACTCATTCACTTACACATACATCACCCACATCTGCTGCTGTCTAACAATGGCGGAGTTGAGCAGTTGCCATGGAGACTAGCTTGAAACAGCAACATCTGGTCCTTTGCAAAAACTTTTGCTGACCCCTGCTTTAAATCAAAACAAGGGTGGACCGATATACTGCGGCCACATCAGGAAGTACCTTGGTAGGAAGTCATTGAACTGGGAGTAGATAGTCTCTGGGATTTCTGGTGATGGTCTTAATTTAAAAAACAAACAAACAAACAAACAAACAAACAACAAAACTAATTTGTGTAACAATGTGCTTGCTATAGGGGATAAGCTCACTTCTGAGTTTTATGGATCCCAAAAGGTTGGTGTTCCATGGGATTTTAAAAAAATGCCTTACAGAGCAAAACTCTGCTTTAGAATCTCATCTACAATTCTACACAGGTGGAAGGCACCCTGGGCTCCGCATGTGAGCCCCAGGGTTGGGGTCTTAACTTCTGAACAACACTAGGAGTTAGGAAAGTGTCTGCTTAGGGCCTGGGTTTCTTCATTTGTAAACTAAAGTGGGCGGTCTTGGTGACCTCGGAAGTAACCTGACATTTCTGTGTCCAGCTGGCCCTAGCTTGAGAAGGTCCCATTCCCAGGCAAGCCTGTGTCTTCTCCCTGGCACCTTCATAGCTTCTTGCCTCTAACATTCTGCATTTCATTAAGGGTTCACAAGTCTTGACATGTTTGTAAAGAAAGACACCGCAGGAATTCATATGCCTTGCCTTATAACAAACACGTTGTGAATAACCTATATTTGGAACCCAATTTGTCACAGGGATGCAGGCAGAGTTTTAAGTCCGAGCAGCTTCAGAAATGCAGTGTTTTGTTCTTTACGGTAGCTCCCAGGGCTCACCCGCTTTGCACTTTGAAGGGAGTCTTTATTGGAGAAGCCGCTCTCCATTGCCTAGGAAGAGGGGGCATTTGCATTAAACGATGCAAGAGATGCATTGTAATTTCATGAGAATTACCCTTTCCAATGAATGTTAGATTAAGAACCAAGTAAAATCCCTTGAAAGTGGCTGGAAGATAAATTAGAGCTGAGCCGCAGTTAGGTAGAACTAAATTTTATTCCTTCCCTTTAAAATGGTTTTTAATTGATTTGGCATACTTTTTAAGTTAATAATGAATACTGTACCTGGGTCTGCATGATCACCCCTGTGAGTTAGATCTATGGCGCCTGAAACAGCTTTCTCTTACCGAGGACAGTGATTTTAATGAACAGTCTTTGCTTATTGCACCAATGGAAATGTGTTTCATGGTGGTTCCAGACAGTTCTCTAATTAGCAGTCCAGTCTTTTCTCCCAAATATTTTATCTGAAATGGTATGGAAATGTGGAAAGGGAAGGTGCTTTATCACAATGCTGCGAGGCCTGTTTCGCTCTGCATGGAGGTCTTAGAGCGGGAGAGTCTTGCAGGATGTAAGATCCAGAGATCTTAAAAAGAGATGGAAGTGGATAAAACACAAATAGTCTAGGTGTTGAAATAAGTCACTTCATGTATTCTTTCTCCTTCCTTCTCCTTCCCTCCCTCCCTCCCTCCCTCCTTGCCTCCCTCCTTCCCTCCCTCCCTCCCTCCTTCTCTTCCTTCCTTCCTTTCTGGGCATTACATTTCTAAGTTAGGACCATGCACTGCTTATGTGGGTTATGGTGTGGAGAGGTGGGAACTTCATGCCTCCTCTGCTGAGCTGCTCAGTGGTGGAGTCTCTCTGGTGCTTCTCCACTGCTGCTGGCCTACCACAGCTGGAGTCCTGGAGACATGGTTAATGGCCCTGATAGAGCACAAATAAAGGGTCAAGAGAAGACGAGCCAATATATGCATTCTCAAGAGCTGAAAATGTAAAATAGGACATAGCTTCCTACCTGACCACCAACCCTGAGTGACAGGGGAAAAGAAAGACGATTTAGAAAGTGTGAAGGAGAAAGATTACATTTATTTTGAAGAATATCCCGAGAGATAGCTAGAAGATAGCATTTAGCATGTTTGATGTTAAAGCTAACATTGGATTTCTGTTATTTAGAGTTTGAGCTTGAAAGTTCAGGAAAGTGATGTGTCTATTAATATCAAATGATAATAACCATGTCGTATTGAAGACTCCCCGTCTTCTCTGTAGTAGGCTAAGCATTGCACAACAGAGCGATTGTTAGATCTGCCATTACAACCCTCTGAAACAGCTCGTCTTGTTTTCCATGAAAAGTTTGCATTTCTTGATTTCAAAGTGTGTTTGTGTGACAGTGAACATGTGGAGGTCAGAGGACAGCTTGTTTGAGTCGGTTCTCTCTACCGTGGTACCTGACTGAGCACCACACTCAGATTGTCAGGTGCTGGTGGCATGCATCTTCATGTACTGAGCCATCCCACTGGTCCCTAGCTCCCATTTTAAAGGACAGAAAAGGGAGGCACAGAGAGATTACCTTTATTTAAATTCAAGTGCAAAGACAATGACAGAGCAAAGATCAAAATCTTGGAAGAGTGACTCTAACCCTCATGGTAGTCCAGTTGTCCTGGGAGACTGGGCTCACACTATTACTGAATTGCAGCCAGGGCTAGGGCAGAACCCAAGAGTGGCTAGCTCCCATCATGCACTTGGAGAAGGAGACTGCTGCATGCTCTCCAGCTACCAAACTGTAATTAAAATTATCATACAGTATAATGATTTCTAATACATTTCAGAACAAATCACCATCTTATATCTGACATGTTGTTAATGTTTACTACCGTAATTACCAATTTGAAATATAAGGCAGCAATTTTTATTAGTGTTTGGTTATGTATAATTATGTCAAATATGAGACTACAATTTAGATGGGACAGTATTAGCTGTGATCGTGCAGAATGATGATACTGTATATTTGACGTCCTGAGTGTTTTATATGTCTATAGATTTTTTTCCCTCTAAACCATAAACAATCGTTTAAAGATAATTCAAGGGTTATTTATACTGCTTTTCATTTTAAGCATTTTAGAACATAGGAATATACATGGTCAAAATGGGAAATACGAACTCAGGCTTAACCTGAGAGGGATACAAGGTCTCATTAGGACTGTCTCTGGTGTGTTAGACCCTCTCAGGCACTTTGTACATCAACTCTCCATTCCTCATCATAACATGAACAGATAACTCAGGCCCAGAGAATTCAGGCGAGTTTATCCAACCAGTGCATGAAACGCAGGTTCACAACGTTCCTTGCAAATCTGATCCAGTTATCAGAAAGCTCTTGTGTAAGAGGTTATGTGTGGAATGTGTGACCCTAGAATACTCTTTGATTTCTACCACTCTACCCATTGCTTCAGAAAATTACTTAAAAAGGCGAAGTGTCAATGCTGGCTCACAGTTTTGTAGGCTTCTACTCAGGTTGCTTGGCTCTTCTGCTTCAGGGCCTGTGGAGACAGACCATCTTGGCGGAGGAATCTACCCACTTCCTGTAGCAGGAAGCAGACGAAGGGCAAGAGGTTGGGGTCCGAATGCCTTCAGGGGCTTGTCCCTAGTGACATAACTTGCTTTTAGAAGGCCCCACTACCTCAAAGCTCCACTACCTGACAATAGCTTCTCAGGCTTGGTGTCAAGCCTTTAATTCATGGGCCTTTAGTAGACACTCAGGTAAAACAAAGTACCTATAAAATTAGTAGTGTATTTAATGAGACAGTTTAATTATTCTTGTCTTTTTCTTTTTTCCTCTATAGTGGTAGTTTGAATTCTCCAGAGAGACAAAAACCAATAGAGATTTCACACACACATACACACACACACACACACACACACCACACACACACACACTGATTTATTGATTGATTTTCATGTATAGCTTATAATGTCATAGAAATCCCCCAAATCTGCAGCCTATGGTCTGAGTCCCTACAAGTCTCAGTGACAAGAAAGGCAAAGGCATGAGAACCCAAGAGCCTGGTGCTGTAGGTTCTAGTCCAAGCCTAAAGGCAGAAAAGCCAGACTTAGCTAGGAGATCTCCAGGCAGAGAGGGAATTCTCTCTCACTTAGCCTTTTGTCTTATTTATACCTTTGGTGGCTTGAGTGAAGACTTTTCTGCTTTGCGAAGGGTTGCCTCATTCACTAGCCCACTGTTTCAGATCAGAAGTTGATCTTATTGAGAAACACCGTTACAAACATGCCTGGGGTAATGTTGAACCATGTAGCTGGGCAGTCCACAGCCCAGTCAGGTTGATCCCTGAAATTGACACCCTATCAAGTTTCTCACAAAGAAGTTCTATTAAGTCTATTTTAGAGCAAAGAAGATCACCTTTAGAGGTCTGAGGTTTTATCCAAGTTTGTGCAAGTTCCCTCATGAGAGGGGAATTTGGAACTTGCACTGAGGACTTATGAATCCTATTATAATGTTCTGTCGGGAGTGTTACCACCACAGACTCTGAGGCAGCTCTCATTACAATGAGGCCTGAGTTCTTTTTAAGAAATTTATGTCTGAGGCTGTAGAAATGGCTTAACATTTACCAGAGCTTGCTGCTCTCCCAGAAGACTGGGGTTCGAATCTCAGCACCCACATGTCTGCTAACAACTATCTTTCATTTCAACACCTCTTTTGGTCTCTGTGTGCACCAGGTATATACTTGGGACACAGATATGTATGTGGGCAAAATAGCCATACCCATAAAACAATAAAATGAATTAAATCAAATGTATATTTGTCAATCTCATGTACTCCCTGCTACCTTTCCCTTTCCTGAGTAAGGAAACCAAGATGTGGCAAATGTCTCAGGGCGCAGTAGTGGAGCCAGGTCATAGGGGCAGGCCTTGTGTGACCCAGAGTTCATTCTCTTACTTCATTCCCTGATGAGGATAACAGAGTCACTTCTTGGGATAAGTGACACTAATTCCTTACCTTTCTTCAAGATCTACTTTTCTATTCTCACATTTATATATGTCCCATGTTACAGCTTTCTGAACAGTTTCCATGCTATTAACATACTTCTAAATTTGGTAATCAGAATGTCCACATGTTAACATTTCAATGCTGATAGAAAAACAAAATGTAAAATCACCATCCTGGAAAGTTATTGTTTGGTTTTTGTGAATAATCACATGATCTAGAGAAATATTTCAGATTTTGAAAGCAATGATACTATACTATATGGAGAGCAAAACATCATAGTTATGTTTTGTAACACATATAATTTAGTTATACATAATAATTTTATCTCTAATATGACATAGTGGGCTTAAACCTGATGGTTCATCTGCATGCCCCCTTAGAAAACACTAGCTCTCTGAGGTTCAGGCCCCTGTGCCTTGTGTTTATTCTTGTACCTGTTGCTTACTCTATATGGCCCATAGCAGGGATTCCACTGATCTCTGTATATTAGTGTTTACTTTGCCTTTTTATTTTATCAGTATGCCACATACTAACTTTAATCATAACCCTTAAAAACACTGTTTTAAATTTACAAAGCAATTGATCGCTACCGGGGAAATTACTTCCCAATGAAGAGACTTCTGTCTTCGATATTTTCAAATTGTATTTTATCTTTCTGTATTGACCCAAAGCTTAAGTAATACACTCTTGTGTCATAGGAGGTTATTCTCCCTGGGTCCTACTTGGTAGCTATTGAAATCCTCTAAAAAAAAAATGTCTTTACGGTCACCTGTTATTACTTGTCTATGAGGTCCACGGCTACCTGTAGGTCATCTATTCTGAATGTCTGGTTCCTTCAGAGGTGAGGGCTTACTGACCAGCTACCACTGGGCCAGGGCTTTTGTTGCCAAGGTAACATTAAGAACCAAACAAAGCAAGGTTTGAGCATGCATTTATTGTAACTAACCTTGTTGGTCAAATATTGATTGAACTCAGAGCAGTGACCTTGGATAATGCAAAGTTGTTCCATCTCAACCAAGGATGCCAAACCAGAGAATACTGGGCAATAATGTATCTTTTCAGCCAACAAGAGGGGACAAAAGAAAATATTTTGTTTATGATCACTTTAGTAGACTTGTAGTAGGAACTCAATATGTTAGCTTAAAAGGTATATATGTTAGGGCTAGAGAGATGGCTCAGTGGTTAAGTGTGGGTATGTTCTTGAGTTTGGTTCCCAGCATCTATGTTAGCTAACTCACAGCCACTTGTAACTCCAGATCCAATGAATCTCATGCTGTGTTCTGGTCTCCCAGGACATGTATACTCACACCCAGCTATGTGCACATGCACACATATACATGTAATTAAAGATAACATCTTAAAAATGTACATACCAACATCCAAAACACCAAGGAACATGTCAAAATTTCTGTTTTAATAAATCTAAACTACTTACATTCCCACGTATTTGATTATTTGTTTCAAGTATTTCCCCCATCAAGGAGACACGGACAAATCCTCTCAGGGATCATCCTGAAAAAGAGACTCATAAATCCTTTAACCTAATTCTACAGTTGATCCCCTAAGAAAAGTTAAATAGCACCATTGTTTGTAGATTGCTCGATCACCACAAAGATAATTCTTTTATAAATACAGATGGCACCCTTGTGGAAATGACATGACAGTAAGTAGATGCCAACAGAAAAAAAAATAAATAAAATCGACGTGCTGATTAGCTAACAACATGGAGTTCAGGAGAATTATGCTTCTTTTTCTGAATAACGCCTTATTTGAACTCATGATGCCCTGTTTCCATTTCGGTTTTTAATCCTTGTTCTTTAAATTTTGAGTAAAAATAATAAGAATTAGATTGTCCTGAGCTCACCATGCTCATTGTTGGTTGGTGGGGAATCAGCCTGTGGAAGTTTCCTACTCTCTTCCCACCCAGACCTTTTTTATTTTTGTGTGTGTGTGTGTTTTTTTTTTTTCTGATATCAGCCAGTGAGGCTGCAGCAATTGCCTGAGGGCCTAAACCACAGCACTAGGCCCATAGGGACCAAAATTCGAGTCAGTGAATATGATTCTAGCCAATTGTTGATATAAAAACGATTTTATGGCTTTGACATTCAAACGGGAAGGTGGAAAGAGACCCTACTTACTCAGGGTCTATTACGTATCAACTGAGGACCTAGTATGTGTCACATCATAGAAACCATTCTTGCTGAGACTTTTTTTTTATTTGTTTCCTGTGGCTTCTGTGGTTCCAAATTACTACTGCATCTCCCCTTTCCAAAATCAGTTTAACAAAATACGTGCAGAGGAGCAAACCTGGGCATCCCAACCACAACGTGGAGGCAGTTTGCATACCAGCACTGAATTTCCCACGTCTGATCCTGTGTTTGTTGGTGGATGGGATGTTGAGCAATGTTGCCCAACCTCTCGGAAACAGCACGTGAATAATCCCGTAATCAGTGTAATGTATTCTGCTCTGGGAGTAATCAAGTCATTGAGCTTTGAAGTAAGATCCAATTTTTGGAAAGTGGCTGATGAATGCAGTTTCCGTATTCAGAGGAGGCTGATGTACCTGGACTATTTGGGTCTTCTGGTTGAATAAGGGGGAAAAAGCACTTGAGGAAACTCAAGTGGACTATTCTAAAAATAATCTAAGGTTCGGGATATATTTTCCTAGCGGCATAGTATGCAATTTGAGATTTTAAAATTAAACATGTCTGTGTGCTTTTGAATTTTGGATGGCTGAGCGAGAGAGCGAGCCTGCTTAGCTGGGAGGGAGGGGTGGGGGAGGTGTGGCCCCTGCTGAGTCTGAGGATCACACTTTCTCCTAGGCTGCTCTTCCTCTGGATCTTTGCAGGTAGGGTCCTTCTTGTTATTCATGTCTTAACTTAGATGTTCCTGCTTCAGACACTTCTTCCCTGAGTTTATTTCCTCTGCCCTGAGCCATAAAGCTAGAGCCACTATTTCTTGCATCTCTCTCTCTCCGTTCCATCTACCTTCTCTCTCCTTCTCTCCTTTCTTGCTCCCCCTTTCCCTTCTTTCCGTCCCTCCCTTCCTTTCTTAGCCACCCTCTTTTCTTCCCTCCCATTCCTTTCCTCGTCCTGCTTCTTTCCCTGCTTTCTTCTTTCTTTTTATGTATGTACAAGTGGGTGGGTATGGAGATCAGAGAACAGTATTCAGTGTTACATCTAAGATTCCAACCATTCTCCTCCTGCCCCCCCCCCTTTTGTTTGTCTTTGAGTTAGATCTCTAACTAATGTGGAACTCAGGGATCATCCTGTCTCCGCCTACCCAGGACTGAAGTTACTACCACACTTAGCTTATTTTATTTTCTTTTTTTTTCTTTCCACCTGAATTCAGGGTAAAAGCCAGGCCCTCATGCTTGTAAGGCAAGCACTTCAGCAATTTAGTCACCTCTTGAGTCCCTCTTAATTATCACCAAGGAAAATTCTTACATGCTTGCTCATTTAGCCTCCTCAGGAGTTGATGGGCTCCTAGAGAGAGAAACAAGGGGCTGCTCTCCCTGGTACTCAACAGTTCTTGGGGGCACTGGTGAAAAGACTGACCTACTGAATGAATGCTGGATTCTAACCCCGGGGCTCCACAATTCTGGGACACAGGCAGCTGCCTCCCCCTCTCAGGACCTTTGATAAGTGGCTCCAAAACGCTGGAAGGAAGCATTTTTCCTGTTAACTCTTCCTATCGCTATAGTGCAAACCAACCGTAGAGTTTCATACACAGGGACCAGGCTCATTAGATCTATCTAATTCCAGGTGGGAGGCCACAGCTAATTGGGCAGCGTCTCTTCTCCGGCAGGCAACAAGCTGGTTGTCAGGTGATGCGTGGCAACGCCCCTGCAAGTTAGGCTTTGTATTGCTTAAGACATTCAGCTCAAAATTAACTTGTGTTCACAGGTACGGTCTATCTTTGGTTCTCTTGGCTTAGCATTCTAAACCCCGGTCATGCTGGAGCCCTTGGAAGGTCTAGCAGTTGTCACTTAAAGTTCTCTTTTGACCACTCTCTCTTGCTTGTTTCTGCATCTTTTCATTCTACACTCTCTCTTCATCCCTTTACTTCCTTCATCTCCTCTCTCCCTTCATCTCCTCTCATAGCTTTCTTCTTCCCTCACCCTCAATCTCTTTCCCTTTTTTTATTCTGCCGCAGACAATGGAGCAGAGGCTTGCCCTGCCATGGATGCTAAGCACAGGAGGAATGAGGTCCGCCCAAGTTCTCTCTTCTAACTCATATCTGTTTCCTATTCTAATATTAGGAAAAGTATCCATGAAAATCCATCCATATAGATTTTTGTGTAAAAGTTAGAAATGTTTGGACCAATCATTGATGTTAATAAATGATTAATAAACAATTAATAATTATAAAATAATGAATATAAATAAATGAAGGGGTTTAACACCTCTTCATTTTATTCCCTACCCTTAGATATTTTGCTCATGAAAGTAATGCATGCTCTCTGAGAACCATTGAGATAATGCAACTTTGGGTGTGGCTCCAAGCTGAAGACTTTCCAGGAGTATCTAGAAGGGATGTGGCTTTCAAGGGCGTAATTAACAAAACTATTTTAAGAGGTTATTTGCTGTGGAGAGTGGGGGAATTACCTGTCCAGGGGAAAGTGAAATGTTTAAATGTTGGCATTTTCCCCGATTGCTCTGTGGTCCTAGAATAATGACTCTTTTATAAGAGAAGTAGTCCAGTGGATAGTAATCACTACTGTGAGGCTTTCTTATTTATAGGAAATATGTACAAGTGTGTGTTTTTAAAGAAAGCCACCAGAGCACGTCTGAACCAAATAGGTGCACATTTCTTAGTTTTTGTTGTTGTTGTTCTTGTTTTTGTTTTTAAAGCAGACACAATGTTTCTCCAAATCTATTCCATAGAGTAGCTATCAAATGTGATTTTTCCACATCAAAGGGTTCTGACTGATATACATTGGGGAGTCATTCTTAATGCCATTGTTGACATTCCTTGTGGGTATTGTGGTATCAAAAGAGAACATTCCTTTATTTTTTTTATTGTTTCTAGAATGTATACAACTGTGGGCTATTTTTTTTAAAGTAATATTTGTTGATGGAATTTCCAACCCCAATAATCCCATGTAAGATTATTATAATTATTATTATAATTATATATTATATTATTATTACAATCCAGTTATTGTAATTATAAGGTATATGCCTAGATTAGGCAGGTCAAACACTATACTAACTTATTCCCAAGTTATAAGACCCCTTGCTACTTGTGGTTTCTCCTGGCTACATGGTTCTGGTCCATTGCAACTTTCTCTTCCTCCTCCTCCTCCTCTTCCTCCTCCTCCTCCTTCTCCTCCTCTTCCTCCTCTTCTTCCTTCTCCTCCTCCTCCTCTTCTTCTTCCTCCTCATCCTCTTCCTCTTCCTCCTCTCCTCTCTCTCTTTCTCCTCTCTTCCTCTTTTTCCTCTCTCCCTGCCCCCACTCTCAAACCTACAGTCCCTCCTTTTCCCTCCAGTGCCCAATCATAGGCTCTATCCTTTACTGACTAGTTAACATGGGGAGAAGGTTCACATGAGATCACCTGAGTAAGTGATGGACCGCTTGTGGGGTAGGGAACAACCCTTCTTGAGGAAGCAGAATTAACATCAGAATACCAACAACATCAGGGCAACCCACAACAAATACTGAAGTAGTATTTTTCTTTGTTGGTAGTGCTGGAGTGGGGTACTCTGAGACAGGCTCACTCTCATCCTGTAGTCCAGGCTGAACTCAAACTCAAGGCAATCATCTTTCCTGAACCTCTTAAATGGTGGGATGAGATATGAGAACCCTCATGTCTGGGTTAACACTGCTAGGTTCTAAGGTCATGTAGTCTAAGATTCCTAAGGTCTATATGGCCATGAAAAACAAATACAAAAGGCAGCTCTGTTCCCCTTCCTTGTAAGGGGCCTTTGTGCTCTGCTGTCTTTTCTGTTCCTGGGTGAGAAGATGAGGGAAGCACCTGGTCTATCACTTCCTTAGCATCAGCTGCTCTGGGGGAAGGGGGCTCTCCTTGCACCCCTGCTTATGATCTACACAATAACTCTTCAGTGTCATTTTGCAGATGACCATAATGAAACTCAGAGGGGATGTAGGGCAGTGGAGGGCAGGGCAATAGTGCAAAGTCCTATGTGACTTCCATAATCTAAGGGTGCTTAAGGCATTTACATAGCATAGCATGGGATTTCCACTCAGCAATATCCAACTCTATGCTTTATATCATATCTAGATTACTAATACAATGCAAATGCTATGTCAAGAGTCATTAGATTGTAAGCCAGGTGGTCGTGGTGCACGCCTTTAATCCCAGCACTTGGGAGGCAGAGGCAGGCGGATTTCTGAGTTCGAGGCCAGCCTGGTCTACAGAATGAGCTCCAGGACAGCCAGGGCTATACAGAGAAACCCTGTCTCGAAAAAACCAAAAAAAAAAAAAAAAGAGTCATTAGATTGTATCACTGAGAGAACAAGGGAAGGGAAGCAGTTCTGTGCATATTTAGGTCTGTGATTTATTATTAAATTTATAGATATAGCATCCATGAATGTAGAAGCTGATTATATGTATGTATGTATGTATGCATGTATTGTCTATTTGTCTGCCTATCATCTGTCATCATCATCAACACCACCATCATTATCTACCTGTTATCTATTTATAATCTATCTATATATCCATCCATCCATCCATCCATCCATCTATCCATCCATCCATCCATCCATCTTCTATCTATATGCTGACTCCATGACATGAAACATAGCTGGGGCCCAGTGACAAAAATTTCTTGGCATGAAATGGAAATAAATCCTTTATGAAACATGCAAATGTCTCTGCAGTTCTTCACGTTCTCTGCTCTTTTCCAGAATGTTTGTCAATCTTGCCCATGTTTTTATTTGCTTGCTTGCTACCAGTGCCTCTTCACATCTGAATATGAGCTCTGTGTGAGGAAAGATTTCTAGGTCATTTGTCAACCACTGTAGATCTACAGTAGATGATCTGTAAATATTTGGTGGAGGGATAAACAGACTAATGCAACTTTTTACTACTACCTCAGCTTCCCGGAAGCGACTCAGATTGCTTTCTTTATTCATCTACTTCTCTCTCAGGAATGGTTAAAAACTACTTAGGGATGCAAATAAAGAAAGTCTACATTCCTAGCTATTCCATGTGGCAAACACTGAAGTGGGGCAGTGGGGCTGGATGTACTATGGAGACAGCCCTGGTCTTATCTATAGGCAGAAGTGAAGCCACAGGAACAATATAGAAGGCCATCTGCTTTGTGCTTCACCTTATGACTTCAATAGCACAGATCTTTTCTACAAAATCCCAAAGCCCCTCCAGCCCCACCTGCACCCCAAGTATCAGCTCTTCTTCCCCAGCCACACCCTGCTAGGCTCCTTAACCTGGAATAGGAAGAGATTTCATATCATTAATGTTTTCTGCAGTCCTCTACACACCATTCTTGGAAGGGCTCTTTTGATTTCGCCAGGGAGCCCGGAGGATGCAGAAAAGCAAATATACCACCTCCCACCTCCCAAGAATTCCTATCTTGTAAACCTGGTGGGCTATTGTGTGTGCTTAGGCAAGAGGAAAGCGTTAAATATGCTTTTTTTTAATCTTTGAAATTTTATAAAAATATGTTACTGTGCTTTTTGCGCCTGCCTGCCAACTCATTAGAGCTCACCCCCTCCTCCAATCTTTTCCCTTTTCCCCTCTCTGTTTCTCTCTGCACACATGCACATATCATGACTCTGTGGCAGAAGGATGATTTAGTGAAGCAAATGACAGACAGCCACCTTTGCTTCTGCAGAACCATCAGAAGAGAGCACAGGACTCTGACCCCAGGAGGAACGCTGAGCTTAGTTGAAAGGCACTCTGCCAAGATGTTTTCCCTCCCCACTGGTAGAGACAGAAAGAGCCAGCCCTGATTGGATTAGTACTGCCCACAAGCACTTTAATCTCAACTGCTGCTACCTGGGGAGGGGAGGCAGTGTCTGACTTGTGGGAGGTGGGAGGCTCTGAGATACTGAGCCTCTTAGCAGCTGGAGCACCTGCAGAGAATATTAAAGGGCTCTCTCCAGAGATAAAACAGGGGATCCCTAAGAATGAGTCTGTGGATGGTCTGGATCCTGTGGGTTATAATTGTTAAAACAGACTTTGAACACACACAGCCTGGTGGTGATGGGTTGTACATCAGGAGAAGATTCTATTGAGAGGATGAATGGAAGCTTGAAACGGTTAGATATGAGGGGGTTGAGGCAAGAGCTCAGTCAGTGAAGTGCTGGCTTTGCAATTATGGAGACCTGAGTGTGATACCCAGGACCTAGATAAAAAGGCAGGCATGTTGATGAGCACTTATAATCCCAAAGCTGGTGAGCTGGTAAAAAAATGAATCCTGGAAGGTCACTGGCCAGTCATCCCAGCCTCCTTGTGAGTCCCAGGCTGGTGACAGATACCATCTCTCAAAAAACAGGCTGTGCAGCTACTGAGGAAGGCTATCTAAGGTTGTTCTCTCACCCCCCCCCACATGCATGCACACAGGATCACACACACACACACACACACACACACACACAAAGAGACGAAGAGCTACACTTTACATTGGGTGTGAAGGTAAGAAGATGGAGGTAAAAATAATAATGCTGAGTTATAAAGAGGCTCTCTCTGAACAGCCAGAAACAATAAGCTAGAAGGAGGAAAGAATAGGAGAAAGAATGAATGAGAGAGAAACAATGAGAAAAAAAATGAAACACAATCAAAAGAATTTGTCTAATTATATACTGGTGTCTAATGTTAAAGTAGTTGAATTAATGAAAGGGTCTTCTAGGAACACAGTTCATTTCTTAGACCTTTTTGAATAAATAAATAAAATAAAATATAAATAAATAAATCACAAGAGCTATACAAAGCGAGATTACAAGTATATACAAAGCAAAACAGCATAATAGAATACATTCTCTGACCAAGTGGGATAGACAGTCTGTGTAGAGGAAGGTTGTCAGAACGACTTGAGTTGTGACTGAACAAGGAGAGGTAGAGACTCTAAAGGCTGGACCACTTGTCCTTTAGGCTGAGGGAGAGAAAGATGCCAGGACTGAGATTAAAGAAGCTGGTTCATTGGGCAACACAGAGAGTACATGGCATTGGTGTCTGCGATGGATTTTTAGCAATGAGTAATACAGGCTCTCTTCTACAGAGAGAAGAGTAATAACTGGAACATTTTTGACTATGTAGGGACTTTTCCAGCAGGATGAAAGGCTGGGAAGTGGGGAATGGTCTTCTGACTCCTCGAGAAATTCTTCTCTCTCTCTGCCTCTCTGCCTCTCTGCCTCTGTCTCTCTGTCTCTCTGTATCTCTCTCTCTCTCCCTTTCTCCCCCCTCGCTCTCCAAATTCTCAAAGTATTTAATCTCCATTTTGAGGACAATATACTTTGTAAAGGATTTGTTTATTTTAATTGTGTGTGTGTATGAGTGTTTTGCTGACCATGTATGTGCAGTGCCCACAGATGTCAGGAAAAGGCAATAGATCTCTTGGAACTGGAGTCATAGATGACTGTGAGCCACTGTATGGATGGTGGGGACCAAACCTGTGTCTTCCAAAAGAACAGCAAGGACTGCTAACTGCTGAACCATCTCTTGAGTTTCTAATATACTTTAAAACATATTCTTCACTTATTCATTGAAGGTTTTATAGATACACACAATGTATTTTGATCATACCCATCTCCACTTCTCTTTTTCTCTTGGACACCCCACCTTCCAACATTTCCCCCTTCCAACTTCATTTCCTTTAAAAAAATCTAATTAGTTCAGTTAGTGCTATTTCCATGCACTCTGGGGTGGGGCTATTTACTGGAACATGGACAGCTGTCTAAGTAGCTTTAACTATCAATTCAACATAATCCAGAGTCACCAGGGAAGGAGTCTTGACTATGGGATTGCCCAGATCGGATTGACTGGTGAACAATGTCTTGATGTCCCTTTTAGCAGTAGTAGCATTGCCTCAGCAGGTTGTTCTGGGCTGTATTGGGAAGCTAGATAAGCATGGGTCTGTATTCAAGCGTGCAACCATTGTTTCTCTGTGGTTTCTGCTTTAAATTTCTGCTTGACTTCCTGTCTTGACTTCTCTCAATGGCAGATTGTGACCTGGACGTGTAAGCCCAAAACAATTCCTTCATTTCCTGAGTTGCTACTTGCCAGTGTTTTATTAGAGCAACTGCAAGGTAACTAGAACAGAAATCTACTAGTGGCCATATTCCTGAAGAAAAAAATGCCTCTTCATCCTCTGATAGGCACCAGCTCCCAGTAGCTCCTCAATTAGGAGTGGGTCTTGTGAGCTCCTCCGCTAGCTTGATCTTGTTGTGGCAGGCCTGTGCTGGCAACCACAGATGGTGTGAGTTCCTGAGTCAATGGCCTTGTCATATGCAGAAGACACTGATCTCCAGGGATGCTCTTTAATCTCTGTCTCTCCCAAGTTTTCTGCCATTTCTTCCTTAATGTCTTCTTAGCCTTGGGTGTGTGAGGGATGGGATGGTGGAAGTCCAGTTAGAACTGAGCACTGGAATAGTTCTTATGAAATCAAATCAGGAGTATGGGCAGGGCCAGATCTCCTGAGAATGGGAATGTCCCATCCTTCTGGGTTCAGGAGATGTACACCCATGAGTTAAGTGGGAAAAGTTACCCAGGAGTTGCAAGGTGGAAATCCATAACTATTATTTTTGTGGCCTCTAGCTATAAAAGCTAGCAGGTGAAGATAGTCTAGAGACCCAAAGTGAGGAAAATGACATTTTAGCATTTTTGTCAGGTAGGCAATTTAAAAATAAACTTGAATTCAATGTATACCATTAATGCTAGAGGTTGTGTTATAACGATGCCAAAATGCCTTCTTCTTACTGGCAGGTAAAAGTAAAAAACTATGTTGTAGGGGGTGGGGAACCTTATATAGAACAGGCTTATGTGACTGTGACAGCAGCCTACAAAGCCACTGAAATCAAACCAAGACTGCGGCCCTGCAGAATTAGCACTGTAACCTATGTCAGAGACTTGCTATTATCCTAATATCAGCTTTTGGATTCTGTCCAGTCCCATTAGTAATTCCCATGTTGATCGCTCTGTTACTCGTGAACGTTAATTGCTTCTAAATCTCTTTGGATGTTCAGATGCTTGGAAAAAAATTCTGACTGGCAAAGGTGCGAGTTTTATTAATGTGGAAGCAAACAGGAAATCTGTTTAGAGACCTGAATGAAGAGTCTGTGACTGAAGAGCCCGTGAGTGGCAGAGGTGGCAATGCTCTTCAAATGTTTGTCACATGTTAGCAGTGTGAGAGTGGGGGGGGGTATGGGGCACAGCTCAGCAGAGATATCTGTGGTGTTCCTTTAAAGCTTGAATGCATTTAGATAAGCCTAGGTGATCAAATTGTGCCCCCAAGGATCTCCTGCTTCACTTGGTATGGAATGGTGACCTTGGGACCTTTGAGGTAAATTTGTGCTTAGTTAGAACTATTAAGTCAAGAAATGCAAAAAGGTTTGGATATGATTTGGTCTGTCACTGATCTCCTTCGCTTCTGAAATAGGAGGAAGCAGGGAAATTTGCACTGGCAGCTTCCATACTTCACTTACTGGGAAACAAAGGGCAAGGGAGAGAAAGAGGAGAGGGTGCAGGTTGCAAAGAGGCATTGAAGAGTGGCCAAGCAAGGGAATCACTCAACTTTTGTTCCAGTGATCAAGAGAAGAGGAAACAAAAAGATAAAATGGATGCTTATTATACTTTGTTTTGGCACCATCTTCATGAATGTTAATGAAGTTTCCATTTATTCTGTTGGGTGGTGCAAAAAACAAATCTGTTATTTAGTATTGACATTCCTTCTTTACCAATTACAACTGTACCCCAGTGAGAGGGAAAAGAGGTGGATCCGAAAGGAGACCCAGGACTAATTATGCTTTATTGATTATGCATATGGTTTCTTTTGGTCCTACATTTAGCAGAGAACAAATATAGCTTGCTTGGTTTCTGTTGTAGTAGGCAGACATAGAAAAACAAAGAGATGGGTCATATACAAACAGGGACATGGTGAGTCAGAAAGAAAGAGAAGACAGGAAGGAAAAAAGTGTGTGATGGGTTGCAACTCCTCTAGATGTGGTTGGAGGTAGGTTCAGGGAGTGGGTCTTTGGGCAGTGATTCTATGAAGGAGATGGTTAATCCACAGTGGCTCTGTAGCAGAGAAACAGATGGGAAGAGAGTCTGGAATGGGAAGGTACTTGAATATCTGAGGAGAAAAGAAATCACTGTTGCATGGTTGGGTACAGAGAAGGTCACGTGAGACTGCGATCCTGAAATGTGTGCTGGGAGACTCTAGATTCATATTTTCTAAGAAAACCTATGTTTTATCATTTCTGATAGCATGGCATATATATAGAACCCAGATTCATCTTTTTCAAGAATTTTCCCTAAAGATTTTTTCCTCTTTCCAAGACAAGTGTCCATGGCTTACTAAGAGGGTCCAGAAACTGACAGGACATTCTGGACGGTTTGTGGTCATAGTGATTGCATCTGCATTAACATCACCAAACCACAGGATAAAAAATTTCCTCATGGCAAGACCTGTACCATCCACATTGTTGTGTCTTTCAAGAAGCCACATTTGAAGATGAACTCCTTGTAGTAGCAACCAAATAAATGTCTTATTTTGATGTGTGAACAATGGCCCATGAGTGGTAGAAAAGATGTGATGTCTTAGAAAGATTTGTTAAAAATACATCCTTCTAAAAATGTTGTTGTGAGATCACATTTGAAGCATTCTGACTCCCTTGGAATGCACTTTAAACACAAGTCCATATGCTGAAATGTGAACATACGTACAACGAACTGAGCAGTGGAAACATTCTTTTCAGGCCAAATTTCTGTTAGATGGTTGCATGTTGTCTGCTTTATCCTCCCTCCATGTTTTAAACAGAACATGAGGAAGCATATCCTACCCTCTCAAGGAATTAAAGGGATGTCGGGGTCTGGCTTCATGATAATTCAGGTCTCTCCTCACTGCTGCTTACCTGGGGTAACTGTGTGGAAGCTGAGATTGTGTTAAGAATTGAATGAGGATCTCAGTCTCCGGGGGAGGAATGGGTGATAGTCTTATGCTGTGATATGGAAGACCTAAGTTATCACTCTGTCCTTCTCCCCTGCCCCACTTCACTGTCAGAGCC
The DNA here is from genome assembly GCF_008632895.1 of Mastomys coucha. Classification (NCBI taxonomy): domain Eukaryota; kingdom Metazoa; phylum Chordata; class Mammalia; order Rodentia; family Muridae; genus Mastomys; species Mastomys coucha. The sequence goes on along the minus strand of NW_022196905.1, from coordinate 45,514,586 downwards.
CTATAATGTGCCCCCTTGTTTTATTTCAATGTCCACATCTGCAAAGTGAGGGTAACACAAACCTACCCTCTTCCTTTCAGGTTTTTTGCGAAAATCAGTGAACTAATATTGGTAAAATTGGAGCCCCATGGATGAAGGGTACTTTGTAAGTATAACACATTCTTGTCATGTTCTTTTCTATTGCTCCAAACTGCAAATACCAGATGTCTGTTTTTGCTGTATCAGGAATTCAGTAACACCATGTTTCACACCCAGATATTGATAACCTGACTGTCTTTGAGGAATTTAATGTTTCTGACCTCTCAAGTGTTTTATCTACATGTTGGATGTAGAAAAATGCACCTTCTATAAAACTGTAAATTTGTATAAAGTTGACTAGATAATTTGGAATAATAAATGTCTGCACAGTGTGTAAAAATGTTGCTATAAACTCTTGATATAAATTCCAGGTGTTTTTATCTCTCTCTCCTCACTGCTCTCTCCACACCCCCCCATCAGTTACACTGAGCTTGTGTTTAAAGCCCTCAGTTTGTATTTTGGAGGAGGGGCTGGTTTCAATAAGGGTGAGTGACATGTAGATGACAAATGTCAACTAGATGGTTTGCTAATATTGTGTTTCCAGACTTGTGGAGAGGAGGCCAACAGAACGGTGAGCTGGGTACAGACCACCCCCTCATACCATGTGTTATTGATTAGGTGACTTAAAGTTGCCTCTTATCCCTTAGATGGCAAAGGTTTCAAAGCCACATAGCCCCAGTGAATGGGCAGAAGTAGGATCGTCTCCAGCAGCTATTTCACATGAGTTTCTTTTGTAATGGTAGCACGAGGTACCTGAATGAACCAGCATCCTAGAAGTGACATTTGACCATGGCCTAGCTGGGTATGTCTCCACTATTTAACCCATGAAAGTTTCCTTGGAAAAAGTAGATGGTACCCTTAAAAATCCCCTAACCCAAAAGGATTTGGAAACTTCCTGGAGTCTATTCTAATGCCCAGCTGTGGGATTCAAGTATGAGGTTGTAGAGCTTACATCTGTTGGCCAATTCTAAGGACTTCATCCCTCCATTGCTTGAGCACCCCCAGAGGGGCAGAAATTTTACCAATAGCATCATTGTTCCCTAGTCGATGACAAGTCCATCCTTTATGTACCTTCCCTGAATTGAATCTTAATTTTACTGTCTATCTCCACAAACAAACAAACAAACAAATAAACAAATATTCGCCCTTAAACATGAAACTCTTTCAAATATTTATAGTAGCACCTGCAGGTCCGTTAAGGGTAGTCTCAGGTTAATTTCTGTCCATAAGGGGACTCACAGTAAAAGTCTTCAAAGCCTGCCCCTTTGGAAAGGTTCTCATCTATTCATATCTTTCTTAACAAGCAGCACTGAGAGTTTACCTTCTCCAGGCCCCATTCTGCACCTCAGAGTCAAGAGAGCTAGTCAAAGGTGGAAGAGAGCTACCTCAGAAGATGCCGTCTGGAACCAGGTGTGCCCTCGGATTGCTTTGAGCATCAGGATGCAAGGCTCACAGCCCTCTGTGCAGTGCAGATGACTGACAGGGAGAAAGTTGTTTTGGTTAATAATACAATCTGCTTGCCTCCTGTAGACACAGCAGTAGCTTACTAATTCGTTAGAAGTGAATTAAGGTTGTTTACTGATGTTTTAAAGTAACTGTCAGAGTGAAAAAAAAAGTTCACGCTAAATGAGACCACTCACCTACTTCAGAGTTGTTGTTTATTTTAAGCGGAGTGCATAAATAATATATTGAGATCCAAAGGGTGATTTCAAGCATTAGAACACGAAGCTTCCTGTTTACTAACTGTCATTGGGCTGAAGAGAATTTAAACAGCTCTGAACCTTTTTGTCTGCGGATGCAAAGCATGAAATTAACTTTCATTTCATAGTTAGCAGAAATCATGATGATGGTGTCTTGTTGTCCTGTCTCCTGCCTATCTGGGTCTTTTTTTTTTTTCTTTCTTTTTTTGCTATGCAAGTCAGGCTTTGGCAGCAAAATGATTTTTATGTCTACTTTCAAACAAGACCCCTCTATTCCCCTCCACAAAATAAGCAGAGACCTGTCTGAACCATTCTGTTGGCTTGCTCTAGATAGAAAGAGGCATAGAGGAAATATGCTAACCTGGCTTCCAGGGGTACAAGTTCTGAGTGTTGGTGGGCCTGTCTGAAATCCCCCTCTCCATTAGAAGATTTGGAATAATAGCATATACTTCCATTGAGTATATACGTCTATTGAGTATATACTTCCATGGGAGCATATACTCAAGCTCCCATGAGGTCATTGTGATATGACTTTAAGAGGTCAGGTGTCATAGGTAAGTGACTTGATATCAACTGCTGACATTGTTAAAGCTGGATGCTAAAACAAGTGAAGTTCATATACTAGCTCATCATATCTCAGCTGTCCTGTGGCATAGGAGCTGTTAAGATACCAAATCTTACCACTCCCAAACCAAAGCAGAGGCAAATAATATAGCTCATCTCACTGGTTCTGTGGTTAATTTCAAATGAGAAGTTATCAGGGTCTAGAGTCTGTTTTTTACTAGTATCTTTTGGGGAGGAAGGGCTGAGGTTTCCTCTGTGAGACGATACCTCTCAGTCATACACAAGGAAATGAGACATCCCCTCTAAAGGCCTGGACCACATTCAGGCTGAGAAAACATAAGAACAGCTTCTCCATCATCAGGGAGAGCTCCTGTTAGGCAGGGATGTAGCAGACTGTATGGGTTAATTATGTTTTATGGGTAAACAGCCTGGTGATTCTTAGCTGAAAAGCTCTAAATGAAAAGACCTATTACTTGTAAATGCTCCCAGAAACAAGAAATTTGATTCCCTTTCTGTCCCCTTAAACTCAAAAGTGTGATAGTCTATTTGGAGTATTGGGAGAGTGTTAGAGAATGAATAGAAAATGTATGGAATGTTTAATTTCGCATGATTGCATTTCACATTTGCTGTAGCAACGGCAGCATCAGAGAACACCTATTTTTGATGCTTTGATGGTGTGCTCCAGGCTTTACAGCCTGATTTATGAACTTTGTGGGATAAATTCTTATTAAGCAAATGAACAGAAATGTATTTGTGTTCACATCGCTGAAAACATGCAATTTGTACAACCACTTTTTAAAATTTCTGTTTACACTATATTTATTGGAATTTGGAAAGAGAAAGGGAGCCTAAAGCACTTCATGGGAGAAAACGATGTGACTTTGGTGGACATTTCTCCCCCTGAATATGTTTCGTTTGTACTGGGGTTAAATTTGGACTGGCAAACAATGAGGGTCTGGCTTGCTTTGTATTTCTGAATGAAGCAGTTCAAAAATAGAATCATTTCTATAATCCAGAGAAATGGATGGACTCCTGAGAAGTAATCAACTAAGGGAAAGAATAAATTTTGTTCTTCCAAATTGCCTGAGTCTCAAGCAACTACGGCTGCGCTTTAGCATTTGTTAATACAGTACGATAATTGCATAATTAAATACACTATGGAATTCCAATAATTGGAAACTTGGTTTCCTCGTCACAACACACAACTTGCTGAGTCTGAAAAGCACAGGCAGTATTTTCAAACGTGAGGACTATTCTTTCCCGATATGTCCTCTTGCAGCTCCTCTCGCGGTTCTGAGACTCATCCCTTACAGGTTATTTTTAGTCCGTTGGATTTAGAAAGGTGTATTGAAACAGGAAGTCCGAAAGTCTGGCTTGCCTGCCCAGGCCATGCGGGTTGCGAATTGCTTCTCTGAAAGTCCCCTTGGTGATATTTAGATAAAGTGACCTGAACATGTTCAAACTTAGGAAGCTCCATTCTGTGTCTAGTTGGGAAGTAGCTCAGTGGAGTCTCCTGGAGGTCAAATCTGATATGACTTCTTTTTGTGTGGCTGATAAAAATAGCTTTTTCTTTTTGCTTACTGGGAAAAGGAGTTTTTACTAGTCACATCTTGGTGTGAGGTCTAATTAAGTTAATATATGGAAAGACCTTAGGGAAGCACAGGTACATCATAAGTCTCTAATAGATAGTGGCTATGTTAATCAGGCAATCTAGGTTAATCCATGCGAACTATAGCAAATCCTGGAGTAAAAAGTGAATAAAGAGACTTAAGTTTCACCACCCAAGAAATATTTGATGAATCCTTCAGGTACCACTATCCTGGATGTCAAAGAAACAAAGATTAGGTAGTACCAACTCTTTGACTTATAATCAACTTTTTGACTTATCGAATCAATTGAATTGGGTAGAAACATGAAAGACATCTATAATGATCATGACAGTGACAAAAAAAATATATCAAAATGGCACCTAGTGAATAGCAGAGATATTTTTGATGGTAGGAACTGGCCTGTCTTCTGTGTATCTTGAATCTCATAAAGATACAATTTGACTTCTTACCCTTTAGTTTGGAATTCAGATCAGTGTAGGAACACAGAGTGGATTTCTAACACTGGGTAGTTTCTTAGCACCAAGTGGACTCATTGGGTAAATAACACCAGCAAATTGGGCTTTACGGAGTCAAGAGTGGTTGCCCCAGGCAGTCTGTGAGTATAGATGCATTTGCTCTTGTTGGCTCCTAGGGTAAGCCCTAAGCAAGTGCGGTGCATCATAGGTACTAGACTATTAACGCGGCTGTCATCATAAGGATCAGACGAGCGCTTCCTTAGTCTTTGAAACTTCAATACTCGTGTCCCACACTGAGACCCACATTTGGTTGAATCCAATGGCTTCACTCTTGTTCATGTCTGACTAAGCCTTCTTGTGTATATATATATATATATATATATATATATATATATATATATATATATATATATATATATATATATATACATATATATATATATATATATATATATGAACTTTCCCCCCTTTATTTTGAAGAACTTGAAACCTATGGAAGTTGACAGACTAGCCCCCAGGGAGATTTCTAACCCATATCTACCAACTACTGATATTGTGTCTTTTTTCCTACATATACAACTGTGAACCTTGTTCTAATTCCCAGCATTTACATCTCCCCACCACCGTAGCTTCCAAACAACCTTTCCACCTTCTGACTTCATAACTGTAATGTTAAATTTACCTTCTAAATTCTGTGTTTCCAACTTATAAGTGTTGGAAAGAAAGTCAATAGCAACATTAAAAGAACTTTTTTTACAATTTAAAAAAAATCCCACAGTTTAAAACCTACTTCTTAAATCTTATTTTTAGATAGCATACCAACATACTAAGAATGTGGTCAATATAAGATAACTAAAACTTAAAGGTTAGAAGATTTTTCTGGATACTGTGACATTCTCTTCTACAGAGGAGTTTTTTTTTTTTTTTTTAAGACAAATTCCCTTGGCCATGGTTTTCATGCGAGCCTTTCAAAAGTAGATGGTAGTGTAATTATTAGTACAGAGATTGCTATTTCCCACAATTGGAATATTCACTGTTTAAGAGGTGACTTTTCAAACATACCACAGTGGCTCTGCTGTAAATTGGGGAGATAGTCTCAAACTATACTATGGTTTTGGATGACACTGACTAATTAATATGAGTCCCCCATCCCTTTTTCTGATAGCCTTGACCATTTGTTAAAAATAAGGTATCTGTCACAAAGTATGACCAGATGTGCCAGACAGCTATGCCATTGTTCTTGGCCAAAGATATGGTGAAGGGTGTGTTGATGGGGACCAGAGACGAAGGAGGGAAATCCTGGTGATTCTCTCAGGCCCATAAAAGAACTCGGAGATGATATGCTTCATTTTGGGCATCTGCCTAACAAACAGTTTGCAAGAAAGTGTGCTATAGCTACAGAAAAAACATTTTAGACGTCACGCCATTAGTTTGGTAGAAGAAGAAATCGGAGATCTTCATCCAGCCATGTCGGTTGGCAGTGAAAAGAGAGAGCTGTCAAATTGAAGGGTGGGAGAGGTTGGAAAAAGCATGAGAAGCAGACCTAAGAACCAGAGTCCTGCTGTACTTGGGAGTGTTAAGCAGGGTCAAAAGCCTGTACATCCCCTAAGGCGGTGGTTCTTAAATTGGAATGATTCCTGCCCTTTAACCCAGAGGTTCTGATTCAATAGATCTGGGGAAGGACTTGGGAGTCAGGGGTTTTAACAGTCACCCTGCACCACTCGGAGAAAGCTTGCCCTGCGGTCATGTTTACATCACAGAACATGACAGTATTTGGTGTTGTTAAAGATGACCAGAGTTGTAAAGAAACTGTTTAGTCTAGTGTATTGTGAACCTTTCTGAAAATCAGGAAAATTTTAGAACGGTTTGCTTCCAAAACGCATAGAGTAGGAATAGTTACTCTGAATAATGGGGGTGGATCACAGGGCAGACAAACAGCTACAGAATTATGTTATAGTGTAGAGTTACCAAGTCCTGGGGGAGAAGTGCACCTGGTAGGGGAGAGATGGAGGCTGCATCCAGCTAGGCTTTGGAGTGAGCTCTTGGCAGAGGGAATTTATAATAATGTCAATGAAATGGGCACAGACTTTAGCGTCAGACACCCTGGGTTGCAATTCTGACTCTCTGGTTAGAAGTGGTGGGAACTGCTCTTTAAGCCAGGGCTTTCCTCTTAGGGTCAGCATGAAGACTCAAGTAGATGATATGTGAGGCGTACTGAGCACAGCACTTCCTAGTTAAGTGCTCAGGAAGTTGCAGCAGTCACTCTTGTGTTTAAGTTTTTCCGTCAGTGGCAAATGGGCTCTTGATTGGCTCTGGCTTTGGTTCAAGCAGGAGAATGGCTCCAACTAATACACCAAGGAGAAATCACAATGTCAGCAAACCCCCGAGGTAAAGGATGACAGACCGTCTTATGCTTAGTGTTTCCAAAAGTTTTATTCATATCAGGGGACAGTCTAGGTGGCACAAACCTTTTACAAATATTACTGAAGCAGAGAAAATTTAAGTTGCCCAACACCAGAAAGCTAGCAGGGGCAGATCTATTTTCCTGATTGCTTTGCTATGCTGTTTTATTAATAATGATTCTACCCACAGCATAGAAAAAAATATGGCGGAATTGATATTGGTGTTTATGACGATGGTAACGTTTTACAAGTAAAACTTTTTATTTTACAAAGTAACTTGATTTAGTGAGCCATATGAGATGAAGAATGGAGGGAGCAATCAGAGGTGATGAAAGTCCTATGGGTGCTCCCCAAACGAATGGCCTGGGAAGTTCCGGAGCAGTGAATGATAGTGGCAGGGATAGATTGGGGATCCCAGGGGACCTGCTATGTTGTGTCCTCTAACTTGCTGTCATGTGTTAGTAACAGCAATAAATTCTTTAACTCTGGATGCAGAGGAAGTAGTTCATCCTGGCTGGAAGCATGGAGAAGGACCTTGGAGCTTGAGTGAAGTTCATTTCTATTCTCCATGTGCCACTGGGAGGCACAGAAATCCTCCCATGGCCTTGCCAAAACGTGGGGACCTGGGAGACCAGATGTTTTTGATATTCTCTCCCCTTCTTCCCCCAACACTCTCCTGTCCTTCTTCTTATTTTAACCAGCCCTCCCCAGCCATTATTTATTGTGCACGAAGACAGATTTTAAAGAGGCCATGCACCAAGACTCAGAACGCTTAGCACAACTCAATAGGCAAGTTGAACACCTCTTGCCCCCGTACTGTTTTAATTTACCTTATCCAGGGAGGCGCCCGTGTCTCCCAAGTCTCTCCTTCAGCTGTGGTCAGAAAACCCCAAAGCCCAGATAATCTTAAACCAATCTTTGCTTAGGCTTTTATATTTGCAGTGGATTTTCAGTTTTTAACAACCTGATTGAGGCTAATATTAAAATGGGGTTTCGTTCCCTAAGCAAATGAGCACAGGTGTTAGTTCATAAATTGCAAGAAACCATCATGGAACCAACCCCAACCAGGGCAAGGATCATTGCAAGAAACCATCATGGAACCAACCCCAACCAGGGCAAGGATCGGTAGCACCTCCCAACTGGAGTCACGGGGCCCATGCCTCCGACTCTAGCTCTACACTGCTGTATCTTTGAGATGTTAACCTCTCTCTCTCTCTGTCCATCTCTCTCAAATATGCACAAATACAAACAGAGACACCCACCCACACATCCACCCACAGATACACACACACACACACTCCCCACCCCCCCCCCACAGACACAGACACACACACAAAGACACACACAAACACGCATACACAAACACACACACATACACATACACACACACACAGACACAGATACATACACATACACACATAGACACACACATACATAAACAGGCACACACAGAGAGACACACACACATACACACACATACACACAGACACACACATACACACACATACACACACACATACATACACATACACACATAGACACACATACATAAACAGGCACACACAGAGACACACACACACACAGATACACACACACATACACAGACACACACAGAGAAACACACACATACACACACATGCACCCACCCCACCCCCATGACTCTTTACCCAATTTTGTCCATTTCCTTTATCTAGGGTTGAGGCAAAGAGTTCTTATCACATCCTCGTCTGCCTCTACCATCTTGAGTTCTGGTGGGCAAAGGATATAATCTCCACAGTGGATTATTGCAACTTTGAGCAACCGGTGATATCAATAATTCACTATTTCTCAATTCAAATTATGCTTAAACAGATATTTATTGAGTACCTACTATGCCTTAAGGCCTCCTCACTTGCCGAGGGTGGCGAAACTGAGGCTCAGGTTGCAAACTCTTGGTTCTGTGCTGTTTAAGTGAGGAGAGCTCTATGGGCAGGCTCAGTCTTCTGTTTTCTTACAGCACATTCCCTTGCCTTACAAACATCCAGGAAGTAAGTTTTTTCCCCTGATAAACTGGGGGTTCCTTAAAACTGACTCTTCAGCATCTTCATCATTTGTCCACAAGGAGGTAGAACATTCCCCCCCTCCCTCCCCCCGTCCTCATAGCATAAGACACAAAGTGTCATTAGATGCTACTTCCTATTGTGAGCCAAGGCACAAATCTTTAGGGACTGCCTGCAAAAATGCCACCAAAGAACTTCTGTCCATGCCCCAAATGCTGCTCCACAGATTAAAATAGTTGTCACAGTAACTAGAAAATGAGATTGATTAAACCTAGTTTTAGATTGGCTCTAGACTGTATGATTTTCTTAGCCCAGGCTAAAGGTAAAAAGAAACAGTCAGACTTGAGAACTGTTTTTCTTTCCTGTACGTTCATAGTGGTTATTTATATCTGCAAGTTTCCATTGGGATTTCGTTCAGGATATAGACTTGGCAGGGTGGCTCCTGCACTCTGTGGTGACATTTGACAGACTGCAGGCGAAGCAGGATGGATTTCTAATATCTAGATGGATAGATCTGGGGACGAAGTGTTGGGATAGGACTGTATTATGAAATGGATTTATTGGCGTGAATCTAAAAGCAGCCCTTTGCTTGTCAATATGCAATCTGTATCAATAACTTTTGATAAATTAGGGCTTCGACCTTTTTGCTTTGTTTGTTTTTATCAACTTCACTTTGGCAATAACAATAAAAGACTCCAGGTGGTGTATGGTGAATGGCTTATTGTGCTCCTCATGAGCGTGACTGACCCGGGGGCTCAGTGCTATGATCTTGCACATGCTATCTGTACTCAGAAGTGTGGGCTGCTGTGCCTGACTTCCTTCTCAGAATTAGATATTCCCCCATTCACTTGCATCTCAATATCAGCCCGCTGCATTAACCTTGAGATGCTGTGCCTGTGATGTACATAGCGTCTTCATTTTCCAGATGAAGAAATTAAGACCCAGTGAGGTCCGATGATCTGCCCAGGGCCACACAGTAAATCTTGAATACAGCTGGGTTCCAGACAGAGGTGCCATGGTTCTTGTGTGAGGGCATGAAATTTTCTTCCTCTGTGATTCCAGAGAGAAATCAGTTGGCAAAAAGCTTAGGCACAGTACCCTTTCCCCAAGTGTGGTGAAATGGATATCTTTCTCTCTGAGCCATATGCAAGGGAAGTCTGTGGGTTTTGTGAGAATTAGAGGGTGTCCTTGAGTTTGGGTAGAGAATGCTGCTGCAGAGCAACATTGAGGATTTTCCTTATTTATAGTCAATGGCCACCTCCAGGGATGGCTCTTATCATGCCCCGGGTATCTTCTGTAGGGTACAGCTCTGTGCCCAGCCAGATAGATGTTGGATTGAATGGGTGAGTTATGTGATTTTCTCCCTAAAGAACTTACGCTTTAATTGCTGCAAATGTTGGATGTCAATCTTTCCCCTTTAGATTCCTCCATTTGTAGGCTGATAGAAAATGATAGAAGGCAATCAGGCCTTGTGACTCCATTCTCAGAACAACAGGCTCCAACACAAGCACAGTAAGCAACTGTACCTGCTAAGGCAGTGTGATTCACTCTCAGACTCAACTCAGCCTGTGAGCTACCTGGAAAAAGGTTCACAACGTTATCCCCAGGCTGGCAATCTATGCCCTTGGTCCAGGCACAGTTCCAAGTAGATAGCTGATCTCTTTGATGTAAGTTATGTTACTTGTTTACTTTTAAGCATCTTCAGGAATTTTAAATTAAAGTTACTTTACTGCCATCATAGTGGTAAGCTGGAATAGCAAATGAAAGGAGTAATTATCTGTTGAAATACAGTGAAGCGTTTCATAAACTAGAATGCTTGGAAAGCAAGTTGAATTTTTACTAGACTACCTAGTGCAAACTTGAAAAAAAATGACTTTGCCTTGAAAATTCTAATGTATTTTCACATTCATATTTCTGTTTTTATGTCCTGATATACATTATCAAATGATGTAAATCAAGTTTTCCTTTTGTAAGGGCCACTGGGTCATCATTCTGAGCAGGTATTTTGTCTTAATATTGTATTTCTGGTGAGTTGAGGCCACAGAGAGTACTAGCCAAGTAGGTGTCTTCAACTGAAAAACTGTTACATTAGGAAGTTTGTTCATTTGTTTGTTTGTTTTTTACAACCATTGGGCTTATAAACTCATTCTCCATAATTTCACTATAGCCCTCATATGGAGGGGGAGGAAGACCTTCTACTATAATGTAAATATGTCTCCTCAGGCTTCATGTGCTGGGACCCTGAACCCTTTGCTAATGGCATTGGAAAAATAAGTCCTTTGGAAGATGGGGTCATGAGGACTCTGCCCCCATAAGTGAATCAATCAGTTTGTGAACTAGTAGACTATCAACACAATAGCTTTGTTGTAAAAGCAACTCTTTCCAGCATGCTTGCTGTCCCACCACCAAGCCTTGTATCAACTTGGAACTCTGCAAAAAGATCCCCACCAGCAAAAAGGTTTCCACAAGGCAGTCTCTCAACTGTGGACTTCCCAACTTCTGGAACTGTGAGAAAGAGAGTTCCTTTGATAAGTTATCAAGTCTGACATATTCAGTTGTAGCAACAGAAAAGGAAGTAAAAAAACAAAAATCCAAAAAACCAATAACCCAAATCCATATTATCCAAGACTCATAGAATAGTGCTGGGAATACAGCTCATTGATACATGCTTGCTTAGAGTGTGTGAGGCTCCAGATGTGGCTGCCAGTATTAACAACAACAACAACAACAACAACAACACCCTGAAACAAACCAAGAGCAGAAGAAAGCCGATTTCACATGGAAATATGGTTAGAAGTACATCTCCCTAGAGATGCTGACCTGACTATGTTGGAACAGTAGCTAGAAATTATTACTAAGCATCTTGTACTTTTCTAACATCACCTCAACAAGCATAGTAGGGTATTTATTTAGTTAGTTAGTTTGAAAATTAACATCAAAAGTTATCCTAGAAAGCAGTGGCTTCAAACACAGGCATCAGTACTGTGTTCTTGCTCATTTCACCTCCCCACTCCTACCCTCTTACTGTCAGCCCTGAACCCATCTTGTGGGTTTCTTTGCCCCTTCTAGACAATTACTCCTGCTTCCTTGTCATGAGTACTTACTAAGTTATTTACTGTCTCCTTTAAGAGCCCTATCTGTTCTCCAATAATTTCCTTTCTATTTTCATGTTCTACACATCCATAAATGTACATTTGAATGTAGATTTTTTATATGAGAGAAAATGTAATGGTTTTCTTTCTCCAAGTTTGGCCTATTTTGCTTAACCTAATGATCTCCAGTCGTATCCCACCCTTTTCTCCTGCAAATATCATAGCTTTGATCTTGTTCATGGTCAAATAAAATTCCATCAAGAAGATGTACCACATTTCTTAATTCCTTCATCCATTGGTGAATATCTGGGCTGTTTCCATTTCTTGACTATTTCGGGGAGTGTAGCTAGGATATTTACTTCTAACAAATACATGTTGTATGGAATAACATATTGAGGCTCAGTGTCTGAGAACTGTCCCAAGCAAGCTTCAGTGGAAGAAGAGACAAGTCTGTATTTTCATACTTTGAAACATTGTTCCATGCATTGCTTAATGGTGGCTTTTAGTCAATAACCAGCTCTTTCCTCACTCTCATGGAAAAAGTAGGCTGTCTTATCCCAAACTGAAGTTCACAAACATACCTTGGTGATATTTCCTTTTGAGTCCAAAGTCTGCATGAGAAACAGTAGGACACGGATCACAATGAATTATATCTACCATGCAAGAGAATCTGTCTTTATTATGGGGATAATGTATTTCATGTAAAGCCTACATACTTGATTGATATCAAATTATAGGAAATCTGTGAGGAAAAACCCAATAGCAGCAGAAAATTATCACATTAAAGTTATTCATCCAGCAATTTGTATGGCATGCAAATAAGTAGCCTTTGAAATCTTTAGTTGTACTGTGTACTGGAGCAATTATTCACTGAGTGCATTTTCTTTACCTTCAAAACAACATGATCGTGACGGAGGGTGTGCTGCATGAGCATGTGCCCATACATAGAGCTTATGGGTGCATAGCCATAAACAGCCCATGAACTTATAACAAATCGGCAACAATTTAATTAAGCACAATTTACGTTAAAGTCTCCAAATAGGCATATGATTACATAATTATATGTAAAACTTTGAGGAAAAGAAGAAAGCTCTTTCTTTTCTCATGTTCACTTCCACATTCCTCCAGGGTCCTGCAGCTGTATCTTTTTTTTTTTTTTTTTTAAAGCTGCCAAGCCGGGTCGAGCCGTGGGCCAAATCTTTTCCAAGGGAAAGGTCTTCACAAGCTGGCAGGCTGTCAAGCTGTGTGTGGTCCTCATACCAGCAAATGAGTAAATCAGACTTATAAGTTGCAAATGTGCCTCAAATTAACTTCTGCATAGCAGGGAATGCGCTTGGCATAAATGTAAGTCCAGCTCAGAGACAGCCCTCTCTCTCAGCAGCTGAATCAAATGGGATATTAGGGCCTGATGGGTCCGGGAGCTTCCATGGGGCATGAACTCAGTGTACTGTGCTTGAAATGTCACATTCCAAGGGCTCCTGGAATTACCAGGCTCAGTGTCAGGTCACACTGTGGGCTCCGTTCACATGATGCAAGTCCTTGCTTATCTGACCAGGTCTAAAATAAGACACTCAGATGCTTTATTTATGAGCTCTGGGCCACCCAGGTCCATGATGTAAGTAACCTTGGGGTACACAGCATTTGATCACTTCAGTTCCCATTAACTACCTGTTTCTAAATGGGGAAAGGCATTTACCCAGCACATAGTGTTATTCATGAAGACACAAAGCAGCCTCTTGTGCTGTCTCTGCGCTGATTTCCATGTAACCTGACTCCGCTGTTGAAGGCTGCGGATTGCTATTTTCTAATCTTAGTGTTCTCTGTTTCTTTTTGTTTTCTGTTTTTTTCTCCCTTCTCTTTCTTTACATCTCTGTTCCTCTCCTTTCTCTTCTGATTCTCCTCCTTAAAAAGACCTTTACCAATTTCAGACATTGATGAGCATGTAACTGTATATTAAGAAATTAATAAGATACAGAAAACATATCTTACAGAATTATAACTTTTGAGGGAGCTCAGTTGAAATAAAGAAGTTACACACTTCTATTTTGTCTGTGTGTGTGTATGAGAGAGAGACACAGAGAGAGAGACAGAGAGAGAGACAGAGAGAGAGACAGAGAGAGAGAGAGAGAGAGAGAGAGAGAGAGACAGAGACAGAGACAGAGACAGAGACAGAGAGAGAGAGGGACAGGGAGAGGGAACACTTTCTGGAGACCACAGGACAATCTCAATTGTCATCCTTGAGGTACAATATACCTTGATGTTTGAGACAGTCATTCATTGGCCTAGAACTTATTAAAGTAGGCTAAACTGCCTGGCCAGTAAGGTCCAGGAATCTGTTTCTATCTCTACAGTGCTGGGATAATAAGTTCAGGGTACCTGGCTTTATTTATATGTGTTCTCAAAAGCAAGTTCTTTATTAATTGAGTGATCACCCAGCCACTATTGCTTCCATTTTCAACACAGGTCAAAGCAGGTGGCAGGAAACCATTGTACATAATGATGACAATGTCTCATGCAGAATGTCTGGGTTTACCTGGCAGTTTTACATTGTATGGGCTTTCTTGTAGATTGCAGGATTTTTTTTCTTTGTGGGGGGACACCACTCCCATCCATCTACCAGCCCCAACTCATTTATGACAACTGAAAATATCTGTAGACATTCCTAAGTGCCTCTTGGGAGCAAGATTGCCTCTTGTTGATTTAGTTTGACAACTTACTGGGATTGGCTGATGAGAAGTCTCACTGACTCTTACAGAGACTGCAGTTGTGTTTTTTGCTTTCGGTACAAGAACAGGAAATCTGGGTTTGAACCCTGACTCCAGTGCTATGTGCCTATTGTGCTATGTGAGTGTGGTCTATTCAACTTATCTAAGCCTTTAATTCTCCACTTAACCATCTAGGCATAATGACACATAACCACTAAGGTCATTGAAACACAGCAAACTAATATGTGCAATGAAGATAGCACATGAAACACACATAGAAAATTGATGATCTGGTTCTAAGAATGATCATATGAAATATTAGTCACATGGACAATGGTGGGCAGCATAGCCTTCTGACTGTATGGCTTATTCTGGGTTTTCTCCCTTTGTCCCTCTACTTCCAACTCCCCATCCATTCTTAACATTCTAGAAATAACGGTTTTGGTTAAAGTCATGAGACTCACTGGATGGAAGAAGAGATGCTGAGGAACAAGATTGTTTTCCTGGCAGGACCCTTCCACTGAGAAGTCCCACAAAGAGTTATGGAAAGCATATTTAGTTTCTTGGTTGTAAACATATGGATAAGGTAAAGTTATGGGTGCTGAGGTGGAGGTCTGCTAATAAGGGAGACAGAGACTCAGTGCACTATTGATCTGAGCACCGCTTTTCACTTACTAGATGCCAACCCACCTTGTTTATTTTGCTTAGAAGTTGCTTTCCTTCTACATCAGTGAAGATGGCCAATACTGTCACCCTCTGCTTTTCCAGGAAACAGCAAGAAATGACTCCGTGTGACTAGAACAATTCCCTGCTTGGCTCTTCAAAGTCTGAGTCCCTTCTGAATTGTATCTAAATCTAAGAATAGGAGCAAGAGTAAGGAGGCAGGAACCAACTCAGATGGCGGGCTGTGACTCAAGTCTCTGATGTTGTTGTCTCCAGTCATGGCTCCTGTGTTCACAGAGCCTCTCAGGACTGCTTCCTGCCAGAAACCCAGATCACCATGACATACATTCCATTCTTCCTATTTACTCCAACACTTTCCATTCTAACTCAAGGTGTTGAAATCTAAGCCATTTCTACTGCCATCACTGTCCTAAGTCCTGCTTCCTTTATAGCTGTACCATGGAACACGAGTGTAGGAAGAGAGAGGAGAGAGCATGTTCATTGGTTGGACTGTTTCTTCATAGTTTTGCTATATCTGCTCTCTCATTGTATGACTCTAGAGAGAGATAAATCACTTTTTATACCTTAGACACTAAATCTAGTTATAAAAGACATAGAAGTTGTCCTGGTATCTATATCTTTCCTAATCATTCTCTCAAAAGTGTCCTAACCATGAGTATGAGTAAGATGCAGCTTCTGCCTTGAGATGTGGTGCAGTTATGCGTGATGAGGTGAAGATCTGCTAAATCACTCACTTATTCACTTACTACACCTTCGTGAGATACTCAAAGGAACCAGGGACCTAGCATAACACACATTCAGGAGATACTCCAGGGAGCCAGGGAGCTAGCATAACTTAACACATACATGAAAATACTCTGAGGAACCAGGCACCTGGCTAAGTCCTTGTCATGTAGTCTTCCTGCTTCCTGAACAGGTCGCAGTCTAGTGGAAGAGAAAGACTTCCAGAAGTTCTCTGGGATAAGTGAGGAAAAAGGGGGCTCATTCTCAGAGTACATAACTGTGGATTCTGACTTTGGGCAAATAAAGTGGAGATAGGGGAAGTGTGTGCAGGATTGTGGGCATTAAAGAGGTTCTAAGATTTGAGAGAGGCCACTGTCCTAGTCGAAGTGTAAGTATGGTGACAGGAGCAAGCATGAGGACATGGGGTGTCGGTGTCCCCTTTGAGAAAGTCAGCTGAGCTCAGCGGCATTTCAGGGGGCTATAAGTTACTGTTTTGTTTTGTTTTGTTTTGTTTTGTTTTGTGTGAATGAAAAGTCTATGAAAGGATAGAAGAACCGCGAAGGGTGTGAGATTGTCTGAATTAGTCATGGTTATGTGGATGGAGAGGACACTGAGATAAACATCCAAGAGTGCCAAGGCTGACGGAGCAGACTTCGCTAATGATGTCATAGCCGCTTCCTGGAGAGGATGACATGTGAGTTCTTGGATAAGAGGAAGAGAAAAAAAAGAGCAGTGTTTCCCTCAGCTAGCTGCAAGGGGCAGTGTTCCAGGAGGGGAACAGCAAGGACAGTAGAAGGCAGGCCTAGAAACTGCAGAACCTTCTAGGATGCACCTAGTTATCCTTCCTAGGCTGGATCTCAAGACCAAGGGCAGAAGTGAGCATCAGCATACAAGGATGCAGGCTGGGTATTATGAGGCTTTGTGGACAGGTGTCCAGAGATCTAGGTTTATAGATGATCTCTTCAGGAAAGCAAGGTCCTCAGATGATGACTTAGAACTGGCCCCTGGGCTGCTGTGTGGAGTTATCAGGATATCCAGTGCCAAGGAGAAAGGAGTCAATAAGAGTTAGAGTTGGGGAGCTTACATAACACAGACAGATAGAAGGTGCTTCTCTATAGCTTGGCACATGCTGGGTTATGTTAAGCTGTTACGATGTACAAAATGCAACTTAGAAACAAACTTTGCAAGGAAGCAAAATGCTGCAATATTAGACCCCTTACAACAGTGAGTTTTCCTAATTTTTACCTGCTATTTTGAATAGTATATGCATCTGTTTATCTTCTTTATTAAAAGTGGGGTATTCGCTATCAGATCCTGTGTTGTCCATTCTCAGACACTGGAATGTTTGCCATTGTACAGGCATGACATCTGGATTTTGGCTTGGAGTTCTGCCTCTTTTTCTAGGTGTTCAGTGTCTGAGTAAAAAAAACTTAGGAATCTTACAGAACAATTATATCCTAAAACTGGATGCTTACGTAACAGGGCCAGGGCCTCAGATGCATAGGAGGGGCTTAAGAAAGTAGAGAAAACACACACATACACTCACACACTCACACGCCCACACACTCACCATGATAAAATAACCACAAAAGAGAATTGAGAAATTTTCTGACTGACCAAAGAGGATTGTGAAATAGTTTATTTGAGCTTTTGAGGACTTATTTTCCCCTAGATGAATGTGTATATAGTACTGGCCGTGATGAGGCTGGGTAGAATACAGTAATGCCTGTGGATGGTGGTCCAGATGAATTAAAATTGATCATTTATCTAGGCTGACAAAGAGCCAAAGATCCTGTGGCCTGAGCCTATCTTATCCCTCTACGTAGTATCTTGTGACTGTTACACAAAGTATATTTTAGGCTTTTTAATGCTTTCATTGTGATATTTTGTGAAAGAATGTCCCTAAAGGGGCTTGGGCCACCATGTAAATATAGAATCTATACACAGATTATAGAAAAGTCCTTCCATGTTATAAACTTTAGAACAGAAGGAAAATGCATAAAGGACCATTTTGTCCATCTTCAACTGCTGTAAACTGTCTCAGACATTCCTTGAGTGGAAGGTCCTTTTCTGTAACCACTTGCTGTTCCTCAGCGGGGGGTGGGGGTGGGGGTTGTATATCCTCAGGCATCTTTATGTGTGAGGAGGATGGGACTCTTTATAGGCCATATCCCCAGGCCACGGTTCCATGAGATGATAAAGTCCTTTGCCTTCTGCCTTGTGCCCCATCTTTGTGTCCTTCCTGGGGACTGAGGCTTGCTCTAAAGCCCTCACTCCATCCATACCAAGCAGAACTGCCTCACGGCTGAGCATGCATCTCATAGTTGCATCCCTCTGCCAGCACCGCCTCCCTTTGAACTACTGTCAAGGCAAAATTGCTTTATTTCCTAATTCTGATGATATTAGCAAATACACGTAATGGGAAATAAAATTAATCAGTTTGTGCTCGTGAAATTGCCTCCTGTTTACCTCAGCCTTGTAGCGATTTCCCCCCCTCCTACAGGGGTTATTTTAATTAACAGCGTGAATTTTTGGTAGTTTAATTTATTTTATGATTGTGTAAAAATACTCCTTTGTAAGGGTTTATATATAACTAGCCAGCTAATTAGCAGTAATATTTTAACAACAGCTGTAGAGGCAGGGAGTCCCATGAAACATAGCTTCTCCCTTCAGACCGCCACGATATTTATTGGTGCCTTTTCTTATCAGTCCTGGCTGAAGGCAACAGAGGAGGGTAGTGTGCACATCAGATAATTAAAAGAGAAGTAAGCATTGTAGTCCTCCTCCTACCTGACACGCACAGCTTCCGAAGGACTCTGTGTCTCTAAGCTTCTGATTTAGGACTCCGTCTTCTTTCTTCTTTTTTCCAAAGTCTGTTATGTATTCCTTCTGGGACTCTGTATAAGATATACCTTTCCAGAAAATTATGAGGAGTCTTTTAAAGGCATTAACTTGGACTAATAACGGTCGTGGATATTTATTCTACACTTTCCGCTTATGTGAAGCACATTAACACATAGTGTGGGTCACATTACATTCATTTAGCATGCTTGATTTCAAGGATTCAAATTGGGAGAGAGTTCAGGTACGTGTGGGGAAGAGATGGGGAGACTCAGAGGCATGGGAACATAGAGAATAAAAGGGTGGAAGGGAGGGAGAGAGACAGGAGACACATAAAGAAGCACTCATTCTGCAGCTTAAACATCCTGGCAGCTTGCTCTTTGCCAATCTAGTACGTTTGTTTCTTGATCATGCACATATTTTGCCACTTGGGAGTTTAAGAGAGAAGGCTCTCAATTGCTTGCTCCAGTGAGAATTCAGAAAAAGTCCACTCCCCCCTCATGCTTTAGTTGAAGGCAAGCCAGCTACATGCTGTGGAGCTCAGTATGAATTCTTCCCCTACACGATATTCTCCTTACACATGTAGTCTTAGATTCTAATTCCTGAAGAAGCCTACAAATCCTCAATAATTAGGGAGGGTGCACAGCCTTGGTTGTGTCTGCTGACTTAATCTCATTTTATAGACAGGGACACTCAGTAATAGAAATGCCAAGTGGCTGCCTCATAGCACACTGAAGTCAGGGTAAAGAGGTGATTGGAGCTCCATCCCACCCATAGATGTCTGTGATTTCTGTTCGTAGCTCATGCTTGTGGAGCCTCTTCCTATTTTCCAAGAGGACCGGATCATTTTTCCAGTGTGCGCTTGCATCGCTTCAGCTTTCTTGTTGTACTGTCTCGGATTTCATTTGGCATCCCCATATTCCCCCAGTACTCTAATGAGGGACAGAGGGGTCTCAGCTCCTTGAGAGCAGGATCACTGTCATTTGGGCTCGATTCACAAAGATGCTCGGGTAGGAATTGCTGGGTGCATAACGCAAATCATAGTCAGCTGAACTTGTTTTTCAATGCACGTTTTATTGTTTGTAAATTTACAATTAATAGCTTTGTATTCAACCTATCGGTTTAATGGTTATGTGTAAAAATACCGCACATCCTGTGGTGGTATAGTACCTGAAACACAGGAAGTAGCTCCTATGTTATCACTATCCCTCCAACTTTAATAATATATGTACAGATAATATTGCATAATATTTTCTGGGAATGCTTAAAAAATGCAGTAGAGGTGGGCTGGGGATGTGGCTCTGTTAATAAAGTGCTGGCCATATAAACATGAGGGTTTGAGTCTGGATTCCCAGCATCCGTGTGAATTGCTAAAACACATTCGCATTTACCTATAATCCTAGACCTGGGGAGGCAGAGACACCAGAGGATGGTGAGGAGGGGCTGATGACTGTCAGTCTAGCTGAGTATATGAGCTACAGTGAGAGATTTTCCTCAAAAATTAAGGTAGAGAAGCAATTTTATGGTTGGTCTTTGGTCTCTACACATTTGCACAGGTACCCTCATGTACAAAGACAGCTCTGCACATCAAACACAAACACACACACACACACACACACACACACACACATACACCCCATACAAATACAATGTATCAAGTCACATCCACCCACATAGGAAAGCATATTTATATGTACATACACACATGCAGACAGTGTGGCATTGATGTGATTCCACAGAGGCAAAATGTCCAGTTGAGGGTTAGGTAGTAACTTCCCAACAAGTAGAACCTGCTTGTACATTGGACACTCCAGTGACCACAAATGGCTTACACGTGTGAACCGTTCTACATTTATATCCTGACAGAGCTGGCCCCCAGTGTATACCCGATGCAAGGCCACGCGATTTCATTTGGCCTTTATGATAACCTGCATGAGTGGGTGCTGTTATTATCTCTATTTGGCAAATGAGGGGCTGTCAGAGAAGTTAATGACCCTGATGCAAGCTCCCGAGCTGATCAATGACAGAGCCAGGGTCAAAATCTCTGAAACCTATGCTTTATTCATTGTGAAAACAGGCAGTGGAGTCCCAAGAGAAGTCTGTATGTAGATAGAAAACAGCTGCGTATGGAGGTAGCTCTCAGATGGAGGGGTGGGTACTCTCTACATCGGCTGGAGGTGAAGCTTTATGAGCCATGGGATCTTGACTTTGCCTCTTACTATTTATTATTAAAGACATCTGACACTTCATTCACTATCTATCCTCTGTGTGTCAGTTTCCTCCATTAGCACTTACCTTATGATGTTGCCTTAAGGATTATCGGAGATGGTGTCATTGATTGAGGCCTGCACACATCCTCAGGACTCAATGATAGTTTCCTAAAGTAGGCCTGCATCTTTTGCAGTGTCTTATATCTTAGTATTTTTAAAGTCTTTCCATCTCTGTTAATGAAGGCAAATAGTTGTGAAGTGGCAAGGGGCATGGTGGGAAGGATTTTAAAAGCATTTTTGAAGGATGGATGGGATGCAGGAGAGGATGTCCCATGACTGGCAGCTCAACTATCCAGGATGGATAGTTGAACTTCATTTACTGTAATTGTAGGTGAGCACAAGGCCACAAGCAAGTCACATATGTAGATCAGCTTTGCCCAAATGCCATCTCAATGAATGGGCCCTGAATGACGATTGAGAATTTGGCTTGGCAGAAAGGACCATAGAAAAATATAAGAAATAAAGTTGGCTCAGGCAACTAAAGACTGACTTACAGCCTCTGCCTTAATTCCCTTTAAACTCTTTCCCCGTTAAGCAGCAAAACACAACTATTATGTAAACCAGAGAGGAAGTGACATTTCTTTAACAGTCTTGAAGAAAAAAAAAATCCAAAGCTGGGATCACTTTTGATGGGGAAACAATAAAATGTTAGATAATTCCCAGGGTTTCAGAGCAAGAAAACAATAATTATATTTTGCATTTTATTAGAATAATAGGTTCCCAGCTAAATTCACAAATCTAATAAAATGTAATACAAAGCTACAATGGACTTCATGAATTGGAAATGGGGTGCATTTAAATGTTTTTGCCATCTGCCACCCAGCTCCCCAATAAGATTTCTAATTTCCTGATAAGCATGTGCATGCCTCTTGAATTTAGCTCCATGGAGGGGCCAAAGCCTATTTCCGGTGCTCATGTTAATTTCTTACTGGCATTGCCAGGCCCACTCTCTTGTGTCAAACCCCTTTGCCATTTAAAAGCAGAGAGAGCACAGGGAGAAATTTTTGTGACTTTTTAAAGGGACTTGAACATATAATTAGTTGTACAGGACCCAAGATGGTGAGTCATCTTGGGCTTATTTAAGTGTCTCTGAGGCACTGGGTGTCATTTGCACACACTCAAAGAACACTGTGTTTGCAGAAAAGGTGAACACTTGTGTCTAAGGGCTACAGTGGAAAAGTGCTGCCACCTGGACCTGAGTGTCCACTTTAGACTGGAGAGTCCCTTTCTCAGGGCAGGGCATGGGTGTCACTAGTGGGCCGCTGAACCCACCTTCAGTGGAGTGGGAGATTGGAAAGATGGGGGTCTCACTTTTCAGCATAGGATCTCAGCCCATGCAGAGGCCCCTCAGCTCAGAGCAGATGCTTCACTGACCCATTTTCATGTGTAACTTGGGGTGCCATGCTCTTTATAAAATAAGGAGAGGAGCTACTGCTTGTGAAGTTAACTTCCTCTGGGGTCCCATCGTATGGGACCTTATCTCAATGGCATGTCCTCAAAGGGATTCATGAAGAAGCCACTAGGAGCATTTTCTGCCTTTAGAGAGATCTTGCTCATGCCATCTAATGACCTATAAGGTACTTGATGGCTACAGTTTATGGGCTCAGCCCAAGAGTCTAGAACTCTTACTATGAAGTCTTCAAGCATGTGGTAGGTTCTTTTTTTTTAAAACCTCTTGGCTCACCGATAGTAACAATTAGGAGGTGTGCCTCATGGTTCTCCTACTTCTGCAGCTCATAGTCAGGAGTTTATCCTTCAGCTTCACAAGAAACATTTGGGCATTAATATAATCTAACTACTCGTGCTGAAAGTTTGCTATATTTAGTGTATGTAATCACGAAATGAGAGGATATGCAGCTCTAAGAACATGCAGTATTCCCATGGAATCTCCCACTTCTACGGCTTTCTCTGCTCTCCTTTGGGGCTGGGAAAAGCAGTTCAATTCAGCTGACTCACCTGCTACAGTCACTTCCTTATCAGCCCGGATGAGTTTACCTTGCCTTTGCCCCCAGTCTCATTTAATTAGATAAGGCCTACCTCAAAGTCAATTCATTCTGTTTCTTAACATTGACCACAGTTTCTCTTTTGGCTAACTCCTTGCCTTTCCCTGTGATTGAGGCAGTAGAGGCTGATAATTCATTTTGTTCCACCATTATTGATTTGATGGCTCTGATCCAAAATTTGAAAAATTTCTCCCTAGGTTATTCTTGCCCTTGTTTTTTTTTTTTTTTTTTTTTTTTTTTTAAACAAAGACATGGCATAAAATGAAGGGTATTGGTCAGAAATAGCAACACCAGAGCTACCGCCTAGTACAAGGGTCCACTTTGCTTTGTGAGAGAGGCTTATTGTTAATTACAGAGATTTCCAAGGGCATCACACTTCTCAGGGCTGTACCTGGGAAAAGAATCCTTCTTACAAATGCTTTCTGAACTAAGAATGGATTTGAAAGACCATTGTCTGCCCAGGCTCAGAAATTATTCCCTCATAAAGGCCTTGTGTAAAGGTTTGCAAGGTACCTTTATGTGGAAGATAAACTATATTAAGGGCCCAAGAGCTCCTGCTCACCACATTTTTACTGAAGCCTTCCTTTCTTGATTCTTATAAATGTCAGTTCCTTAAAGTCACCATCTCCCTTGGATTAAGGATTGTGACCTCAGAAGGCGAGGTTTCTTTTTAATTCTGGGTGAATTGGTGGCTGTTAAGTGAACAGCCAGTGTTTTTCCACAATGGGTCATTACTAAAATGAGATTTTTGTTAGTCTCTCTTTTTGCCTTGAAAAGTCTTTCTAAAAGGAGCTTTTTGGAAAGTCCAGGAAGCAAGGATTTGTGTTGTTGACTCTTGGAGAGACTATGACATCTCCTGAGCCCTCGACAATGACAATGCTTTATTTTCCCCCTGTAAATTGTTTTAACAACTGACTGTCCATAAAGAAAACAAAAGTTGGGCTGGAGCTGTAACTCAGTTGGAGGATTGCTTGCCTAGAGTGTACAAAGCCCTGGCTTAGATCCCCAACACCTCAGAAACTGGATGCGATGCCACACACCTGTAATCTCAGCACTTTAGAGGATACAGGGAAATCAGAAGTTCAAGGTCAGCCTTGGCAACATGGAGCGTTTGAGGGCAGTCTGAGATACATGAGACCATGACTTAAAAACAAAACTAAGTAAGAACTACAAAAGTGAAAGTTATCCCTGACAATTAACATGCTAAACGGAGCACATGACCATGAACACCTCTCTCTGGATTGCATGAAGGGGTAATGGGAAGGAATCGAATGCATTATCTCCTCCAAATGTCCCTTCCTTTTATATGAGATGGATTCTTGGATTTGACACACAACAGTGGAGGCAATGTATATGTAAGCTTTCCTTTTCTCCTCATTTTTTTTTTAAATGACAGAGCTAGAGCCTGTGATACTGTCTTCTACTTTTAGAAAGGTGGTAGTAGATGCCTACCAGAGACATCTTTGAGCTGCAGCTGCATTCTTCTCTCTTCCTTCCCAACTAATTTAATACCACTGCTTTTTATAAATACATAACAGGCAAGATGAATTTATCATTGGCTTAGAGATCCACTCAGCCTTGACCTTATGCCTGTAATGAACTCAGTTTCTAATACCAGAGAGTAACAGAATTGAAAAGTGTGATTCTTGAAGTCACACAGGAAACCCAAAGGCACAGCCATCTCCTTAGAACTTTGGAGCACACTCCCTCTCAGCCAGTGAGGAACATTAGAAAAAGAGATGGGAAGAGGTTTATGAGCCTCACTTCCTGGCACCTCTCAGAGTCCAGCCTAACGTGGGGAAACTTATAGCTTTAACATTCTGGCTCCATGCAGCAGAATCTGAATTTACCCATCTTGCTTTAATTTTCATAGGCCCTCTAGATTGTTAATTACAAAGAGGCTAATTATGTAGTACAAGCTCTCCCACTCTGGACACTCACAGCATGCCTCTCCTTCTCCCTTTCCAGTACTGTTCTGTTCCCCCCTCACCCCCCAACCTTGTCAGACTAAGATTTAAATCCTTAACCTGACATTCATTATGTTCTTGTATCAGTGGTTCCTGTCTTTCTGAATTACATGCCCAATAAAGTTCTCATTTCTGTCATAGGTCAGGACTTGGTCTTTTATAAATTCTTAGGCTGCAGCCATTTAAATTCTGTTTTTGATTTTATCCTGCCTCTTCAAATTATTTGCCTTGTAAGCACTTTCACTTTTAGGCCTTTAGCCCTAGCTTCTTAGGCCAAATATATATGCATATATATATAT
>NW_022196905.1:45471526-45489144 GCF_008632895.1 Mastomys coucha | reverse complement strand
ATATATATATATACATATATATATATATAATTTAGAACTGTGTGACCATTGAAGCACATTTACAGAAAATCTCATTGACAACATGGCAGGTCCATTCTGGAAAGAAATGTTTGGAAGGTTCTCAAATGTGCATGTCTGTGTATATGCACATGCAGATAGATGCATCTCCTTAGCTTTAGTCAATGAAGGAATCTTCAGTTAGCTGAGTCTCCATGCTCCATATACTTCTTAACCGTTTGGTTGTCATACCAATGAAGTACTACTTTAATTTTCATGAAATATCATATAAAAGAAAAGAAAAATATAAAGAGACCTTTTTTGTAGTAGTAGTAGTAATGTTGGGGATCAAATCAATAATATTAGACAAGATTTGGACTAGCCCCTTTGACTGCTTTTTATTTTAAGTTGAAACTAGGTCTCATTAAATTGCTAAGGCAGCCCATGAGCTCATTGTATAGCCTAGTCTATTCCTGAACTCATGATCCTCTTGCCTCAGTCCCCTGAGCAGCTGGGCTTATAGGCTTTCATTGTCAGACCCGTCAGAGATACAACTCTTTAGTAAGGCTTACAATATACAAACAATCCAAAACATAACCATGTTTGCTTTGTTATTGAGTGATTCACTAAACTATTTTGTCTTGTGGTTTTTTTTTCAGTTGGAGATAAAATTCTTAAAAATCTCATTCTCCTGAGTGCCTCTGAGTGAGATGTTGAATTCAGGCACATTGATTTTGCATTTTTGTTAGGAGAAAGAGGCCCACAGCACTGGGGGAGTGGCAGGTAATGCTGAGTGTACATGGTCAGAACTTTGGTGAAACCTTGGGCATCTTTCCTGGCTATTCTAGTGGCTACTAGACATTCAGAATCAACTCTGCCCATGTTCCCTTCCACTCAGTACCCTGCGCATCTACCTGTTTTGACCCACCTTCAAGGACTTGCTTTCCATCAGACAGGTCAGTAAATATATCTGTTCGAATCTCTTAGATGCTACCAATTGCACAAATATTTGCATTTTAATGGGCTTTTAAATTTTATCTCTATTTATTTATTTATTTTTTGAGATAGGATTATTATCTAGCTCAAACTAGATTCAAATTCAAAATATGGCTGAGGGTAGACTTGAATGTCCAAGACTGCTACCTTATCCTACCAAGTGTTATGATTATAAGCATGCATCACCACACCCAGCTTTTAACAGACTCTTTCTATAGTCAATGCTCTAAGTGAAAAAGATAGTATCCATTGTAAGTATTTCATTTGATACTGTAAATGGCTCCTGATCAGGCTGGGCTGACAGCCAGCTTCTTTATACTACCACAAGAAACTAGACCAATTCTACCAAGACAATAATGGCATGTCTTAGCAATTTAAAAAAATCTATTTATGTATTATGTATATATCTATTTCTGGGTGGGCAGTTTATTGATCTCAGCAGCTGTTGAATTTTTATATGCCATTTATGATTGTTCATGTGAAATAGTGAAATAGTCAAGGCAAATTTGATCAGTGTTTCTTTAAAAGGTCAAGCACTTCTGTACAGCGTTAGTCTGAAGACATTCTAGGATGCTCCTGCTAGTCCTGAGGGAGTTGGGTAGGTAGGTATATGTGACTAATAGAGTCTCAGATGGGAGGCTAGCATCATGGTGAGAGAGGTGTTTAAGCAGTCCAGATTCTGTATTGATAACGAAACTGAGTTGAGATCTCTTTAAGAGGGGACAATCCAATTCCATGGGGTCACTTCCCTCGCGCAGACTGCAATGTTCTTCTCTTCAGGCTCTTCCCCCATCCTCTCCCTGTCTCTCAGCAACAGCATCTGAGAATGATAGCAGTTGGTCAGCTACAGCCTAATTCCGTCATGTCACAAGCTGAACTGCCTGGTAATTTCATTGTCACACCGAAAGACAGATTGAGACATATTTCAAAAAAGTGTTTCATGGTGACCTGAAAGGTTATGCATTTGAAGACGGCTGCAGGAAAGTAGACAGTGTATATACCACTTTGTGTGAATTTGAAAAGTTTTTTTTTTTCCTCTTTTAAGTTGAAGGGAAAAACAGGGTTGAAAAAATAGACCGGATACAGGGATATTTTCTTTGCTAAGATAGTTGCCTCTGTTTTTTTTTTTTTTTTTTTTTTTTCTGGAAAAATAAATAGATTACTATCTAGGTCTTTGTGTTTCTCCCCATCAACCTGGTTGTATATCTTATCAGACTCACTCTGGTAGGATGACATTTGACAATGAGAGGACTGGATTCTGAGTTTGACAAAGCAGAGGGTAAAAACCATGGCCCAGGTACCCGAATAAAGCTGTACTCCCATCCTCTGTGTGTCCCTGTGAAATCTTTTCTTTCTATGAGTGGAAGTTTCTTATAACTGATCTTTTTCCCAAACTGAAGCTGTGTGAGACTGCAATCTTCACTCCTGTTGAGACATTGTTGTCCAGGTAAAATTCCTACACATGAGCTGACTTCCAATATGCCTGCGACTCATCCCTTTGGGCTGGGATAGGCCAGGTCTCACACCAAATTCATATTGGGCACCCTCATGAAAAAAACCAAACCACAGGAGTGAAAACTTTACATGGATTGGAAATGCTTCATATCTATAGGCTGTGAATAGTCTGGGATTTTGGTGGAATTTGTAGGTCAAGATCCCTAGATATAAGGTGTCCAGAGAAGGGAAGCAGCTTTCTGGTATGACATGACAAGTCAAAGACTGATCCTAGAGACAATTTATTTTTATTTAAAAAATTTTTTATTGGATATTTTATGTATTTACATTTCAAATGTTATCCCCTTTCTCAGTTTCCCCTCTGGAAATCCCCTCTCACATTCCCCCTTCCCCTGTTTTTATGAGGATGCTCCCCTTTCCACTTCACCACCCTGACATTCCTCTACACTGGGGGATCAAGCCTTCACAGGATCAAGGGCTTCTTCTCCCATTGATGCCAGACAATGCCATCCTCTGCAGGTTTTAAAGCCAGTGGCTGTTGCCTCCCACGCAGCGTTCTTCAGTCTCATGCTAGTTGAGGAGTATATAGCTGTCCGGAGCATCACTGGAGGCATGGTGGATAACAAGGGACTGGATCAGAGAGGAAGTTGAGCTTGAGCCTATGGACAGTTAACTTCCCCTCAGAAGCACCATGGAGCCCCTTTCTCTACCACTTCATGTGCCTCATGCTGCTTTCCCTCTGTTCCTCTTTCATTCAAGATGAGACTTGTAGATTAGAATGATCTTACCCCTTGTCAAAAAAAAATCCTATTAAAAAATACCTTTTATGATCTGTCTGCTTCTCTGTCCATATGCAGAGAGATAAAGACCTTTGACAAAAGTCTTTTCCTTTTGAAATCAATACTGAGCCAACTAACTTGACCATTGTGGCTGGAAGTTCTTTGTCTAGCCTCACCATGCTTGTCTCAGGATGAAGGGGACAGAGGCCTCCCTGTGTGTTTGACCACGTTGACCTTCCCTAACTTCTGTCTGGAGTCCCCTTCTTTTCTCACAATACACAGAGCCTTCTGTTAGGAGGTTTTCTTGCTTTTGTTGTAATCCTAGTTCAAGTTCAAGGCCAAATACAGGGACACAATATTGAATGCTCTATATTTAATAGTGACCGGCTCTAAGCTTATAGAGAGGTTAAGGAGTAGGCTTTACTGCCTCCCCCAGCAACCAGGTGAGCACACCTCTTGTCCTTATCATCTCATCTTTGAAGTGAAGTAGTCCTTGTAAGATGAAAGCCAGTTCTAACTATATGGTTGGCCACAGACTGTACTAACCTTGTCTCCCTCAGAACGAAGGGAGATTCATTCTTTTGTCTTCACCTCACTGCGTTATTCTAAAAAAGGGCTTGTTTATATACATGAAGTCATGTAAGAATGACAGAAGATGATAAAATTGGGACTTGTTGCTGAGGGCAGGGCTGTAATCCACGGGGCTGCAGTGGTAATGACACCAATATGTCTAGCTAAAGAGATGTAAATTGCACTTCATCTGAAAGCAGGTTAGAGCCACAGTGGAGCAAGGTGGGATGGGGCGCTGGGCTGTCAGCGTAATGAGTTTTGATGCTGGGCTTGGGGCATTGGGATAGCAGTACACATTTGCAGAGGTGCATCCGGCTACTGTGTCGTCCCTTTTTAAGATGAAGAGTGAAAGGCTTGCCTTGAGAGGACATACCACTTAAAGGAAGCATTAGAATCACCTGGAAAATTTCTAAAAAGTGCAAATGCTGCAGGTTCATGCATAATCAAGGAAATACGACCTGTTGGGTGTAGGGCCTGGACCACAGCCAAGCTCTTCAGTTACTCTAACACACAACCAAAGTTGAAGACCTCCAAATCAGTTCAGGGGTAAAAGATAGTGACTCCAAATCCTAGAGGGTGAAGCTTGGGCATATATGTTTTAAACAAATTTCCAAAAAGACCTTGGCAATAGTAAAGGGGAAAAGGAGGAAAATCAGTCTACTTGCCAGAGGAGGATAAAAAGAGATGAATTTTAGAGCCAGGGCTGTTGGTTAATTTCTGTAATCTCATTACTATGGAGGCTGAGAGGCAGGTGGATTACCAAGAGTGCCAGACCACAGAGAGCTGTAGAGTGAGATTCCATATCAAAACAAAATAAAACCAACCAACCAACTCCAAAGACTGAAGTTCTGTTACGGACTTGATAATCAGAACAGTTTACAGTCTGGGTTATATTCTGGTATTTCTTATTACTTGTCGTGGGTATGATGACAAAGCATTGAGTAGAGACAAAGGCTGTTCCTCATCTCTGGAGACTTCTGAAGGGTCTGACCTCTTGTTGCTTTCCCTGGGTTTTGAGCAGACAGAGAAGTGAGTCAGTTATAGCATTAGTAAGACCAAGTGACTGAGAGAAGCACTTCTGCCATACTTTTGGTCCTACAGTGAAATCATTCTACTCAGGCACCTCTGCCTTTTCCTCGGCATTACAAAATAGGAGGACCTGATTCCTCTGTCCAATTGGTATAACTTCATATCAGAGGTTGGGTGACTTATAAAAAACAGAGGTTGGTTTAGATCATACTTCTGGAGACTAAGATGCATGAGAACATTGCAGCAACATCAGCTGGGTTGCCATGAGGACCTTCTTGCTTTGTCATTGAATGGTGAAGGGAGTCACATCAAAAGATGGAGCAGCTGTGCAAGCTCAGGCAACTCTTCCTTTTAAGGCCATGAATGTCAAGGCTCTACTCTCATGATTTTCCAAAGGCCTTAAGTTTGTATACCATTAATATATAAACCAAATATTGAATTTCCAACAAATTGGAAGGCACATTAAAACTATAGATTCTTTCATTATGAACCTTCACAAGTTAGGTACCCATTCTGTCACAGCTGAAAATGGCTCCCAGGGGCTTCACTAATGTCTAGATTTTTCTCCAAGGTCAGGGTGACTCAGGTATGGTCTAAGGCTTAGAGGACTGGAACATGGGAGATTGAGAGGAAGATTGGAGATGGTAAAATGCTAGAAGCCTCTTTATCACCTGGATAAATGGCCCTCAGTATTAAATGCCCCTCTTTAAAACATCTAGGGTCATTTCTATTTTTTGTGCCAAGACCGGCTAACAGAGTTGGCATTTTACAGCTCTCACCTTTGATGCTTCTAGCACCTTGGGTTTCTTTGTGTTACACTAGATCCATCTTATAGATGAAGTCACTGAGTCAGAATGGTTTAGTCATTTGATCTGTGTTGCATTTTAAGCAGGTTGGAGTCAGGAATTAAAACTCTTCTTTGGGTAAATGCAATGTATGTGGTTTCTTCAGCTACTCTGTTCAGAGTAAACACCATTTTTTTTTACACTAAATGATCTCCAAAGAAGAAATTATAATTGGTGGTGAAAGGTTGTGACCAAGTTCATTGGTTTCCTTGCACTTGTCTCTCAACTCCTGCCCTTAAGCATTTCACTATTCACTGGCATTGCCCAGTCATAGACATAGACCAGCAGCTGAAGGGCTAAGAAGTCTCAGAGGGCAGCTGCTCATTGTTTTACTTACTTTAACTGTGATGGTAAGGTGCTATAGTGCTGTGTGACTAACTCAAGATGGCACAGCAAAGAGGTGATAACGCAGGTTCTAGGATCTCTGGATAAACAAAGCCCCTCATCCTTCAATGTAGAAAATTCAGAGCCAAAGAAATAAACCCCAAGGGAAGGCCCATGGGAGGGCCATCCTGGGATTATGCCAGGGGACCTAACTTGACTCTGAGGCAAGGTGTTGGAACTGCTGACTGGAGGATCCATCCCATTGCTTTTCTTCAGCTTATGTCTATACTCCTCCATGGTGAGTGGCCATTCCTAACCTGCCTAAGGTAAGCATGCAGAGGCAAGAGCTCAGACTGGGTCTCACCCAGCTGTTAGAGAGGATGCCATGAGTTCCATCAAATCCCATCTCTGCAGAAGCCTGAGTACTCTGCAGTGTTGCCAAAAAATCCTCATTCCCTCCGATCCCATAGCTCAGCTGGAATGAGGAGATTGAACGAAGACAAAGGCACACAACCTTGTCTCTGATACTTACAGAGCATGGTGGAGTCAGACTCATGCCCAACTGAGTCTATCAGGAAAAAGGAAAATAAGAATGGGAGACTGGTAGGTCCAGAGTGACAGCAGGAGCCTTTGGAGCCATCTCTCATCACCATTTGCTGCACCCTTCCTTTAGCTTTCATATCTTTTATTATGACTTTCCATTTCCTACTTTAACTGGTTCTACCATGGCTTTACTTTCCACCTTTCATTCATTCAACATAAGGTCTTGTCTTCTGGACAACTTTTCTCGAATGCAAGCTCATCACCACATGTATCATGTTCCCCAAATTCCTTGTTCTCCTTCCAATGCTTCCTATGGCTACTGCCATCGTAGCATATAGACAATGTATTTTTCCCTTTATTTGGACCAAATATCTTGGGGTCATTTTTGACCCCTCTCTATCACACATCGTATCAAGTTATAAATCTAATGGTATCCATACTCAAAGCATCCCTAAGACCCAACCATGTGGAGTATGTATCAATTTTCATCCTAGTCCACGTCTCTTAGCTAGAGTATTAAAATAGACTCCTTTGGTTCTTTTCCCACTAAAACAGGCTATTCTCAAATAAGCAGCAGACAGATTTCTTCTGGTTTCCATCCTTAGGGATTCCCAAAGTCACTCACACTAAGACTTTGATTTCAAAGTAGTCTCCCAGGCCTCGCACTCTCCCCTCCTTCTCTGAGCACACGGCTGTATTCCATCTGTACTGTTTTATTGCTTAACTTTGCACAAGCTCCACATACTCCTGTCCCAGAGTCCTTGTGCTTGCTTCTGCTTTTTCCTTCTTCAGATATCCATCTGCTTTGTTTTTACAGTTCTTTTGTTTTCTTTCTTGGATCTTTTCTTTTCAGTGGGGTTTCCCCTGAGCTCACCACTTAGAGTCATAAGTCCCCATCTTACCCTTTCTAATATCCAAGTCCTTTCACTAATGTGAACCCATGCATTTCCTTCATCCCCTACAGCATGATGCAATGGGAGTTCTGATTTACTTATTTGTTGTTTGTTGTCAGTAACTTGTACCTTTTCCTTCTACTTCCCCTTCACTCCCCACTAGAATGTGAGCTCCCTGAAGGCCTTGAGTATTACCTGTTTTTTTTAAGGCTTTATCACCTGCCTCTAGGTATTGTTCATCATTTAACACATATTCACAATTTGTTAAGTGAATGAATGAATGAATGAATGAATGAATTAGAGCAGTATGTGCATGAGTAAACTATGGCTGAGCATGCAATAGCCTTTAGACATAAGTCATTCTCTTATTATTTTAATGAATAAATGTTAAAATTCTGTGAGTGACATCCTCCAGGTGTTCCAGCAAGCCCTCTCTTTTGCATTCCCCTTTCAGGACTCCTTTGCCATCTCCACAGCAACCTATTGCTGCCTTCTTGGTTTTACTTGCGTCACCTGTGCCTCCAATCTTGTCACCATCCATCTTTTCTTCTCATCCATGACCCCAGGTTCCCTTTGGTTCAACCTCACAATAGATGCATATTCAGAGAAAGCTGCTCACTTACCTCTAGCTTTGTCTTTGCTTTTAGGCATCTTTCCAATGCCTGGAGAATTAAAGGTAGGCCTGAAGACAGGCAGATACGCTCAGGAATACCACTGTGTACTCCCATTTGCACCCTACTCAGATGGGCTACAGTGATGGAGTATTTAGCAGGCTTTTCACTTATTATCTAGTTACAATATTATGACCCAGGATCTCCTGAGGATTAACCCCAAAAGAAGGCATTTCTTTGGTAAACATTTAGAGAACATCAACACCTGTATAATGTCACAGTACAATTGAATCAACTATCAGTGAAAAGAATAAAAGCATTACCTATGAAACCAGCACTTCCTTTCTGTGCTTGTCTGTGCTCACATACAGGTTAGTGTGAGTAGTGTCTATACTTTACATTTCTACCTAGCCTTTATAAACTTCAAACTACTGTATCTCCTCGACTGTGAGAAGCCACTGTTTGTGAGATTAATTTCATAATAACCAACAGGGAAAAAATGACATAATATCTAATGTGTACACTGGGTGCAAAATAAACATCAAATTGCAAAGAGGCCAAAAATTTACCCAGAGAATGATATGTTAAAGTGGAACAAACTAGCTGATTCTGGTATGTATAGCCCACAGTTTAGTTTTACTAAAAATTAAACCTCTAGTGTGGAAGACTTTGCGCCTCCAGCCTTTCCTGCTTTATGGTTTTCTTACCTCATATAAATAGAAGAACAAACGTTTGTTTCTCTGCCAGGTCTCATAGCTACAATGCTTCACAGTGCTACCTAAAAGGTGTTGCTTGCATCTTGCACCTGTACTTAATTTCATCTCTACCAGCACTAGGTATTACAATTTTTGTTTATTATTTTTCCTAGTGTTATATCTCAAAATAAATGGTTTACACTTGCATTATTCTGTTTACTTGAGGGGAGGTATAGAATCTGTTAGTCAATTTATGATGCTTCTAGAATGCTAGCAAAAGTTGTTTTCTATTGACATGGTAGAAGAGGTAATAGAGACTAGAATTTGTTCTTTAATGTCCTGGCCTTTGGCAAAGGTGGTAGAGAAAATTGAATTAAAGGAATTATTGAAAGAGAAAATCAATTTTTTTTCTTTCTGAGAACAAATCTATTTAGACTTTTTTTTTTTTTTTTTTTTTTTTTTTTTTTTGCCACTTTCCAAAGGACCTTTCAGAGTAGGTTCTGTATCTCACCTTGGAATTTTCAAGACCTTGTTAGGAACGCTGATGTTGCTACTTCCTGTTGTAGAGTGGATTCCACTCGGCCACTTTGAATACCTGGTAATGATAGTGGAAAATGTTTACAAATGCATTTACCATTTGATGGACAAAGTCACGATCATTTTGTATGCATTAGCTTCTCTTGAATTGTCACAGTGACTTCATAAAATAGGTATTATTATTGTTATTTCTATGGATGGATGAAGAAATTGAGACCCAGAGAGAGTGATGCGTCTCATACATTAACAAGCAGGGCTACCGGATGATGCAGGCTGACTTTAAACCCATTTTCACCACGTCAAGGCACCGCCTTCCACTTGCTTAACACACTGCGGTATGGATGGGAGGTCGATGCAGAGTCCAGAGGACTTTCTTTCTATGCTAATGAGCTTCACTTCCCACCCCTAGAATGGAGGAGATTTATTCTCTTGACAACCGAAAGCACATTTTCCAGCCTCCTCTGCTTTTGACTCAAGTCCAGAATCATACACCCTGATGATATCTTTTGCCCTTGAAGATAGTTCCTGAATTATACTGCTCTTGTGCTTTTTCCTCCCCTTGTGTTATCAATGGGTATCTCTCAATGAAGCAGATGTTTAGAGCACTAGGGCTTGCTAAAATTAACACGGACATTCGGAACACTGGAGTATCTGGGATGTTTTTAGTACATTTTTATTCCCCTATCATAAAGAATGATGAACTTTGAGTGAATGAAGGTCTTATTGTTGTTAGAACAAACCAAACCATCTCAAATAGCAAATTTAATTGCCACAAGACCATTGCTCATCAAAAGCCCTGTTTTATCCTACTATATCATGCACAAATGGCTCCTTTCTGTTTGGTTGTAAAGGATAGTGTGAAATTTTATTTCTACTTGGCAGTTAATTCAGCCCAATGATCAAGAGCTTGGGTTTTAGAGTCAGAGGGACCTGGATTCAAACCAGGTTCTACTATCTCTCTTCCTGTGACCTTGGACACACTGTCTGATTTCTTCATGTTTGAAACAAGGATACTACCATTTTATTTAACAGTTTTGCTGTAAAGAGTATATAAAATCACAAAGTGTATAGGAAACACATATAGCAGGTGTTCAATAAGTTAGATATTCATAGCATTTATGTAATAAATATACAGGTGAAGTCTCACCTCAAAAGATTTTGGGGGATGCATATCATATTTTTCTTGCTTTCTTTCTCTAGTTGAGCAACTTCTAACCTCACTCATTGTACAAATTTCCCGTTTATCTCATGTAAAAGGAAGAATGATTGGGCGTTATTCTCCTATAGACATTAATAAAAATGAGAGTTTATTTTTTAGTGAGTGTTAGCAATATCTTAATTTTGCCTCTTCATATTTCAGGAGGATAGATCATCTGTAGTTTCTAGAATCACACAAAAGAGTTACAAGACAAGAGGACTTATTTACAAGAAAATACATTTTCAAACTTTATACCTAATATGGTTCAAAGAAAAATGAGTTCTCCTTAATGATATTAGCCTGCTACTGGTGTTATCCTCAGAAAGACCCCTCCACCCACTGTGGGCCTCTTAGCAAGAAGGAAAGGCCAGTGAGGTATTCCAGACTAGATATGGCCTTGGTGTTGAGTCATGTCTGAGTGTCCTCAAATACTAAGTCCGAGGGACTTCTCAAGAGCATTGCTCATGTAAGCCGTATCACACCTTCATGCCTATTGGGGCAGGAAAGGCAGGCTTCCAGTGTCTAGCTAGAGGCTGCATGTATTTAGTGAAGGTAGACAAGAATTAAGGGAATAAAGGAGACACCTTGTCAATTGATGGATTGTTAATTGAGTAGGACCCTGATCCCAATGCTCTCTCTTGATAGTGGCCTTCACACTGTAGAGGCATTGATGCAGACAGTGATGAGGAATTGACCAAAGGAATTTGGAGAAGCAAAATCCACATATGCTAGTACAAACAACTGGTTGTAGGATTTTGCCCAGGACTGTAGCAGTTCCAGCCTTCAGGCATTGATCTGACAGCTGCACTTGGCTTCAGAGAGACACTCAGGGTCAGATGCTGCCAGATAACAAGCATTCAGAGCCAGGTATGTCTCCCCTGGTGGCATGCTGGCACTTGGAGAAAGGCATAGCTGTCTCCTTGGCTCCTTGTCCAAGGGTCATGAGGCCATGAAGGCTCTCCAAGACGTTTGGCTGGGAACCAATTACCTTATATGCTTACCTTTCTGCTGTCACTGCTTCTATGTCAGTTGGAAGCTTGAATTCTAAGGGGAAAATTAGTGTGCCACTCTCACATCAACCCACAGATGACACTTTTGTTAATTGGAAGAGGGTTACATGTTCTTCATTTGTGGTCTTGGTGAGAAGAGTACTGACTTCATGACAAATAACACAGAATTAGGGATATTGGGGTGTAAATCTCAGACACATTGAATCTACAGTGTATATGAAGAAAGAAGTTTTGAATTTCCCTCCATTCAAGGAAGAAATTGAATGATGGCTGAGGAAATTCTCTGATTGGGATGCGTAGGCTCTGTAAAGAGATCTGTTGACTAAAGAAGTTATTTCCCAAGCTGCCTTCTGAGACGGATGAAAATTGTTGGCTGGCTTAATGAGTAGAGCACATACGTCCATGCCAGAGCTGAGTTGTTGGGGACACTGTAGAGAAGACCACGGAAGAAATCCTTCTTTCCATCTGAGACTAGCAGTTATACTTCTGGGAACATCTTTCTTTAAAATGCAAACACCTTGTGGAAAGATTATCCAGTGTTAAATTCTTTGATGCAACCACAAGTTTGGGTTCTACTGTGCCTACTCTTACCCTAGTTGATGAGAGCCACTTCCTTCTGTCCTCACTGGCTACGTACCTCATTCACTGTCTCCTTTTTTCTACCCACAAAGTGTGAGGAAACCTGTGAACATAGCTTATTTCAAGCTTTCCAACATCTTTCACAACCTCTCTTTTCTGGCATAATAACTGCATTCTATCTTTGATGTATCAGGCTAAGTAGGAATGGGGTTTTCCTGCTTTATGTGGTACTTCTTGATTTCCAGAGTAGAGAGTTCATGGCATTTATTAATTTACAAGCACTTATTGAACACTAAGTTGTTTCTGTGTACCCTATCAGCTTCTTGGGCTCAGAGTATCCCTCAGGAGCTTCAGCACCATTCTGCATCCCACACTCCAGACTTCTTGCTTTTCTAGATTTCCTAAGTTTAAATAGGTGACACCAGCTTTCCCAGGCACCCAAGGTTAATACCTGTATTCAAACATATATTATTTACTTTGACAATTTCTAAGACTTCTGTTATTTTTATATAAATGTTACTCATTTGTTGGGAAAACATTAGAGGAATACATAATTGCCAAAAATTGGAAGTATCACTTGCTATTTTAAGCCAATTACTAGGTCCTGATGTTTCTCTTATATTAAGCCTCCTTCCTTGTCTCCATGGTCACCATCTAATACCCTCCAAAACCTTATTATATATTGTAGCTGAACAGTGACAGCAGGTACTGTCTGCCTAGATACCTTCTAGTCTCCATATCCTTGTATGCTTGGGGCTGACTTCTGTGAAGATGTGGAATGGTTCAAAGAAGACCATATAATCCAGAGTGAAGGTTTGATTCCTACATTTTCTCAGCAAGTGATTTATTCTGCTTTTCTATCTTTGGTCATAAAAACCTTGTCACAGTGCTGTAATCATCCTCATGATCTACTCTTTCCAAAGAATGTGAGTGTTGTATAAGTCAAGCAAAGTTAAGCTTGACATATTTGGGAGAAAAACCCTTGAAGGACCCACATGATCTTCATCTTTTCATCTCCTTAGATCCTTCTCTGTACTTCTGTCCTGCTTAGTAAGCATGTCTATATTCACATACCACCTTAGTTCCAGAGGCTGCAGAAATTTGCTTTAGACACTAGTGGGACATACACTTAGCACATTGAGGACCAAGTGAGGGTCCTCAGTGCTATCTGTCATGTGATCTTTTGATATTGGTGCAGATATTATTGTAAGAAGAAAGATTTATACACACACAGAGATTAAACAATGCACACAAGGTCACTCAACCAGGTCTGGAAGCTTGATGAATACTCCCTTAGGGAGAATTTGAATGCTTAGAAAATCCAAGAAGGGCTTGTTAGCACGGTCCCTTCTTGGGTAAGATTTACTTACTACTTTTTTTTTCCTGGTAATAAGATTTGTCTGTAGGTTCTGGAAACTGTCATTTTAAATCCACCTCAAATATTTGAATAAAGACTGGGGCACATGGATGTTTATTTTTAAGCAATGCTTCATGAAAGAGATAATTTGGACCCAAACCCCAAATCACGAAAGAGTAGAACCAGTCTGCATGTATCTCTTCAACTTGAAAGAACACGATTATGCCATTTCCACACTAAAACAAACAAACAAACAAACAAACTGATAATTGAGTCAGTGGGATATGTGATGTTCTGTTTTTTCAAAGTGAAGTCTGCAGAATAGATGGGCGTGAACCACGAGGTCATTGGTTTGGACAGGTCAGATAAATAACATCTAACCTAAGTCCTATCCTTCTAACACTAACCCTAGCACCTGCCTTGAAGGTGTACCCATTCAAACCCACTGCAGAGATTTGCACATACATGTAAACTGGAGGTAGATTGAGTTGCAGTACCTACAGCCCCTTGTACCATGCCTAGAATATTCGCTGTCTGTCTTTCAGTTATGGGATAGGCTACAGTAACTAATGGGCAAAGGGTTTTATTCTCCACAGGGTAGCCCATTTTCCCAGACATCTCAGTATTACAAAATTCAACATGTTCATATTGTAACTGGGTAACTTCTGTCCTAATTCAGCATAGGGTTTTCCTAACTATGATTTTATGGCTCTTTCTGAATGGACCTACAGAGGGAACTGTGGATTCACAGAATGATGTTTTATTTCCTCTCTATCAGTACATCATTTTTGTTTTAAACCCCATTCATTTCTCCCTTTCTTCTATAATAGTATAGTAACATTTTGGAGCTACAAGTAAACCCTATAAATGGATCTATCAAGAGCTGATGGATAGGGCTGGAGTTCAAAGTTCATCTAGTAAAATGCTTGCCTTGTAAGTATGAGGATCTGAGTTTGATTGTTCCCAGAGCCTAAGCAAAATAAATTAGGTATGGTAGTGTGTATTTGCAATCCCAGTGCCAGGGCAACAGAGAAAAGTGTATCCCCGAGGCTTGCTGGACAGCCAGCTCAGCCTTCTTGGTGAGCACCAAGCTAATGAGAGATGGTTTCTTAAAAAATAAGGTAAATAGTACCATAAGAACAATAGTCTGTTGATCTCCGAAGAACAACAGTCTGTTGATCTCCAAAGAACAACAGTCTGTTGATCTCCTGTCTATGTGCACACACACACACACACACACACACACACACACACACACACACTCACACACACACACACACACACACACACACACACACACACACCCCTCCCAATGTTATTAGTAAAAGAAAAATATGAGATTATGAAACTGGTCATTATAAAAGGCAATATTCATGGTTGGGGTATCTGATTTAAACTGGGCCTGATGTTGCAACTTTATAATTCCAGTACTCCAGAGGCCAGTTTAGAATTCAAGATCAGTCTAGAGTATGTAGCAAGACCCTATCTCAAAACATTAT
This sequence comes from Mastomys coucha, assembly GCF_008632895.1. Taxonomy (NCBI): domain Eukaryota; kingdom Metazoa; phylum Chordata; class Mammalia; order Rodentia; family Muridae; genus Mastomys; species Mastomys coucha. The sequence continues at coordinate 45,474,227 of NW_022196905.1, read as the reverse complement.
TTTTTTAAAGAAAGATCTCCCTCTCTTCTGCTGTTCTTTTTCATTGTCTTTCTAAGGATCTTAGTAAAAATCATTTTAATGAGGCCAATAAGCTCTCTCTGCAGCCACTGAAATTCAACTGTGTTCCTAAGCCAGGTCTGTGCAAGTGTGTCCCATGTCTGGGCAAGTGGGCATGATCTCCTCTACACTACACGGGGCTCTCTGACTGCAAGAATTATGAGCTGACAAGACAATGGTGAATTCACAGAAGTGTCATTTGTCTGAGTGCAGCCTGGGAGAGAAAGAGCGCTGTGTCCCAAATGAACCATCCTCGGGGCCGAACCTCTAAGCAAGAGAGCCAACATGGCATGTCCTTGGCTTTTACCCCTCAGATCTGCTGCCAGCTGAAGGTGCATTTGGTCTACAGTGGTGATCAAGATTCTTTTTGTTTGTTTGTTTCCTGCTGTATTTCTGGCTTGTAGCCACATACTCAAAGATCCATGATTTAGAGCTATTTGCTTGGTTACAAGGAACAAGAAGCAAGACACATGCTCAATGCCTGTGTACCCCTTGCTGTGAGTCCCATGGACCTCTGGTGCCATTTCTGCCTTTTAAAGAGTTTGCCTTTTTTCCTCTGTGGATTCTGGGATTCCTTTGCTCCTCAGTTTCCAGACCTTGACTGTTGTGAGAGTATTTCTGTTATGACAAGAGAATGAAGTCTGGGTGGTCCTGGGTATATCTGCTATCCTCTAACTTGCATGCTCACTGGCTCTGGGACTGACCTGGCCTTGCCATTGATACATCCTTATTCCACACACATTGTGGATGTTATGTCAGTGAGTACAGACTCACACACTGCTCAAGATGGCAGGTGTTGAGCACTCTGGGAATTGTCTTTACCACAGTTGGAATGGCAGTTAGCTGTATGTTATCTGCAAGGTGATATTGCCCATTTCTTTAGTTTTTATGGTTTTTCTCTTTCTGTTTCCAAAAATCTTCCCAAGACTTTTATGGAAAGCCCTCAACTATAATTCTTTCTGGCTAACTTTTCTACACAGGGCACAATTTTCTAGGCATGCATAAAACTCTCTTACCACTCACACAGGCTTCCCTAAATCCTTAGGAAAAGAACATAAAGTAATGCTGTTGTTTTCAGGGAAGCATGTCATTTGTTTTACCGGTCTGTAGTTGATTAATTTGCAAATGATGTTCCCAATAAAGTGCTTAGAAGTAGATAATTACAACTATATTAACAGTTCCCGGCGAAGCAGATGGTATTGCGCGGAGCTGCCATGTAGCATTAGTGCTGACGCTCCACTGTAATGTACCATCTACCCCAGAAAACCTCAGACACCATGAGCAAATCCTGCTGATAGTCCAGATTGGGAAGAAATTGTGCTTTTGCCTTACATTCCGTTCTTGTCGGAATTTTTATGTGTGTTTTCTCCATCTCCGTGGTGCTCAGTGAACTGATACCTTTTATGTGGAGGCCCATAACTCTTCAACTCTGTGATTCTGAATTAGTCCCATATTAAGCCCCTGCGAAGTGTGATTTTAAAATGTTCATCAGTGTTCCTCCTCCCATGCCTGATATTTTGAAACGTAGATTATCTCTGTACAAACATATAATTTCAATTTTCTCAATTACCTGAGCCAACATGCCATGCTAGATAATCAATTGGGGGATTTTTGAAGGCACAGCTTAGCTCCTTCTCTTTCTCCATCTTTGTGTGTCATACACAAAAAGACACATATGTGTACATAGACATATATGCCTCCATGCATACATGTATGCATACATAATACATATGTAAGCACATGGACATACCTTTGTCTATTTAGCAACTATATTTTAAGTTGATTGTTGAAAATCATTTACCCAGCTGCAAGCTCTCCAGAGGAAAGCCCTAGTATGGGGACATTTGTGTCTGTATATATGGATCTGGAGGCGTCCCTCTTAGGAAGGTTGAATTCACATGAAAGATAACATACAGAGGCCATGGGAGTGGGCTGAAGACCCCTTGGTAGAACCCATGAGTCACCAGAAGCATGCTGGCCATACAAAATGAAGAATCTTTGACAGTAGTTGCTGAACTTTTGCTGCAGATGAAACAGGTGACAAGGACTACCCTGGTTAAGGGTTAGTCTTGAACTATTGCCATCCCTAAATTCTGGTTAGCTTGCAGAGGTCATCCATAGACTATCACACTAGCCCAGGAAGTAGTCTCTGGATGACCTGGGTCCACAGACATAAGAGTGAATTCAACTACTAAAAGAGTCTACAAGGCTAGTGACTGCCATTCTCTAAGCTTTCTTCTGAGAGAGCTTTGGGAGAGGAACATGGCTATAGGCTGCTTATTACATTGGGCTTATTTTATCCTTTAAGCAAATGCTAGTAGGTTTTTCTAGAATCAGGCCTTGTGGTTCTCTTTGGAGGAATATGCATTAGGGAGCTGAGTTGGATATGCAAGTTGCTACAAGAGCCTCAGCGAGTTACCCAGTTTTCCCCATCAACTCCTTACTATGGAGTTTAGTTTTAGCTGTCCTGTCTGGAGAGCAGCTCCTAACAGGAAATGCTTTGAGTGTATCACTCCATTTAAGTCTCACAGCATTTTCTAACATTAACAATAGCTTTATTTTATCAGTGAAGAGTCTCAGAGAGTGCATACCATGTTTGTTCTTTTGTGATTGGGTTACCTCACTCAGGATGATATTCTCCATA
>NW_022196905.1:45440258-45470249 GCF_008632895.1 Mastomys coucha | reverse complement strand
TCTAAAAAAAAAAAAAAAAAGAGTCTCAGAGAACTTATTCAACTTGTTTCAAGTTAGAGAGCAAATAAGTGTCAAAGTTAAGATGACACCCTAATTGGCTTGTCACTGAAGCCCAGACCGTGACTTTACTGAATACTCAGCTATGTTATAAAAGTATACCAAATGTGTAGGTTGGTTTCCTCCTATAGGACACAGGGAGGCCATGTATTCAATCAAGTGAGGCTCTTCATCAGCCAAGAGCTGATACAGGGAATGGAAAGAGGATAGTTCAGAGAAGGTGAGTTGGTAGACAGGCAATCTGCACAGCCAGTCTTATGACCAATGCTGGTGAGTGACAAGAAGACAATGGCTAGAATGAGTGAGAAACAATGGCAAGTAATATCAAAGAGGGAGAGTTTCCAGAAGGATGTCCAACCTTTGATGTTGCATCATGATGCTATGGTCTACAAATATGCTCAATCACATTCATATATATCCAGTATTTGGCATGAGGGCTGCTGCTGAACACAGCTGCTAGAGTATTTATTAGTGTGTGATACCCATGCGTCTGTCTGTGTAAGCATTTAAAAATATTTGAACTCTTTTAATCTTTATAATACCCTGGGAAGTAAGATCTATTTTGTCTGCCATTTTATAGATGCAAAGATGGAGGAATGAGGAGATTAAACTCTCTCCAAAAGTAGCTTTGTTTTTTTAAAGTGCTAAAATTGGATTTAATTCCAGTCTATTCACTCCAGATGCCGAGGTCTGGTCTGGCTAGCCTGGTGTTACTCTCTGGATCCTGGGGAGTGTCAGGGTCTACCTTGTTATTCTCCATACAGTTCAACCAATACACAAAAACTGGAGCATTTATATCAGCTCCACAAAACAAAATATACCTAAGCCAAAAAGGAATGGAATCAATATGAACTCACCATGAGGATCCACCTCCTGTTTCTTGAATCCTGGCATCACGTTCTTTAGCTGTGCTCAGGGGAGTGACAGTCAGCTTTCTTTCCATTTACCATTCTTAGGTAAGAATTGCCTTTTAAGTTAGAGTCTCTGGTAGATCTAGAACTAGAGATCAGAAGACTTAAGTGCTGGCCTTCTCTATAACTTGGAAAAGCATGGGCTAGGGAGACGATGGCATGTTTGGTAAAATGCTTGCTACTTGATGCTAAAAGTATAAAGACACAAATTCAGATCTCTAGTACCCATGAGAAAATCTGGGTAAAACAGCATGTACCTATAATACCAGAGCTAAGGAGGCAAAGTCAGAAAGATCCCTAGGTCTTGTTAACTTGCTAGTCTAACCAAATGGGACTCAAAGTTCAATGAGAGACTCTGTCTCAAAAACCAATGTAGAGGAACTAAGGCTGTAGCTCAGATGGTAGGGTGCTTGACCAGCATGCATTTAGCTTTGGGTTTGATATCCAGCACCATATGTGTAGCTATAATTGCAACACAGGAGAGGTATAGGTTGGAGGATCATGAGTCCAAAGTCATCCTCAGCTATATAGCTACAAATCTAAAGAAAAAATAATAAAGTGGCGAATATCAAGAAAGGCACCTATTGTTGAGCTCTCACTTCCACGTGTACCTGCAACACACACATGTGCATACACACAGAAAGTAAAATAGGTTTGGACATACAATGTAAGGTCTCTGGTTTCAGTGTTCTCCTCATCCAGATCTACTTATTGCTGTAGCTGTTGGCTTCAAAAAAAAAAAAAAATGAAAACTGAGTACCTACTGTGAACCATGCACATGCCAGGGAGGCACCAAGGGTGCTGAGAAGAGGAGCCCGCAGGAGCCTGTAAAGAGCATATAGTATCTTATGCTGACACAAGTAAGCAATTGCAATTTAAAGAACTGAGGCGATCATATTCATTACTCCTTTAAAAAACTGAAGTGCCTTAAAATGGTGAGCTATTATTGTTATTAACTCTAGTAGGGCGAGTGAGGGGAGAAAGTCAGAAAATGCCAGTAAAATCTAGGTTGGGGGTTGAGCTTTCTGCATCTCCTACGCTCCTATTGGGCAAGGTGCCACGAGCTTGGGCCCCTCCAAGAACGCGCCCTGGCTCCTGCTTGCTTTTGACCTTTCTGGAGAGTGCTTATATGAACACACTTCATTTTCAAAAGTTTAAAAATACACACTTGGAATTGTAGGTGATCAAGCACGAATCCCAGGTCAGACGTGGGTGGTAGGATTTGTGCTGATCTGGAAGTGCTCGGGGGCCATGTGCCCTGCTATTTGACGTCAGTCCAGTCCAGGAGGTAGTCAGCGTCTATGCCGGGCTGTGTGGTCAGTCTGTGAGGCAATGTGTTTTCACAGCCTGTGAATCAATTCCCTCTAGGAAAAAAAAACCCACACACCACGCTGATCAACCGGATTTACCACTGTTGAAATCCCTGATTTTGCAATATTTAAGCACTTTCTCAGCTGAGAAGGTAAAACAGGGTAAGCAGAAAATAAAAAGCCACACAGATTCATTTGAACCAAACTCTTTCCTTTTTGAATGTCGACCTTTACTTTTCCAAATTGGGTAAAGGAGTAATTATCAGAAATCCCTTGGTAAAAGGTTGCGTGGTGGCAGTTTGAGGAAACAGCTTTATATTTATAAATCCTCTGAATTTATTTTGCTAGTTACCAGCATCCTTCTGATTTAATCTTTCGTGCCTACACTGTGAAGTAGGAGGAACATTCACAACTAGATTTTAGATGATGACACTTGGGTCTGACAATTTCTGACTTATCCAAATCCCCTAAACCTAGGGCAAGGCGGGAGAGAGGAGAGGCTGAGGGGAACCAGAATTACTCGAGCAAAACCGCATTGGGTTTAATTCTTTGCCCAGTCCTGTGGGGATCAGAGTTCCCATTCTGCTTGTAGGGTTGCTACACAGAGGCCATACAGTTATTAGAGTTGAAACTGGAGATGTAGGCTAGCTCTCCTTGAATTCATATCTGTATTCGATACTCCATTAAGTTATGAAGGTAACTCATGAATGTTTGTTTTAGGCACCTAGCATGCAGGTTGTCAGGCTCTGCAGGTTTGAAAGACATATGCTAGGTAAACAGTGTAATCCTTGACCTTGTGTGGATGATGTTCAAGAACCAAGGGGTGAGTGTGGGAGATGTGAAAAGTTAGAGTTATATTGAAGAAGGCCTTGGTAGTGCCACACAGAAGTTTAGATAGCATCTTAGAGGCCATGGGGGAAGCCATGAGAATTCAGACTCATGAGATGTGTAGTTGGAGGATGCTTTTTATCTAGTCTAATGATTTATGATATATTCTCACACTATGTGTTACTGTGAATAAACTAAAGCATGTTTTGTGCTGTTGATGCTGCCTGATGAACACTATAAAACACAAGAACTAAAAGTGTAAAGATTCAGACACACACACACACACACACACACACACACACACACACACACACACATACACGGAGACCTGTCCTCATCTTTCTGCATCCCACTTTGAAGCCTACAACCTAGACTATGCTGCTTTTTCAGTATGACTATTCATCTTCGCTCTTATTGATTAGAATAAGAAATGCCTGAGGCATTGGTGAGGCCCAGTTTTGGGCGTGTCTGTGTATCTGCCAGTGCTGTCCCAGACAGGCTTAACTGAGGGATGATAACCTAACCTGAGTGTAGGCAGCTCCATGCTGTGGGCTGGGATCTTGGATAGATGAAAAGGAGGAAAAGGCTAAAAATACTCAAGCTTTAGTGTGGCCTCTGATTTCTGGCCCACCAATATGTCAGCAAGCAGCCTTCCTGTAGCCATAGCCATGAGTTACTTCTGTGGTCTTCCCTGCTACAATGGACTGTACCCTCACACCATAAGCCAAAATAAACCCTTCCTTCATGAATTGATTCCTGTTAGGTGTTTGGTCACAAGAGTTTTTTAAAAAAAGGAACTATGAATACATTGACAAGCTAGGGTCCACAATTCTGGCATAAAATCCAGTTTATTTGAACAATCCATCAGACAGTACAGACATGTACCAGGGTAGCTTCTCAAAGTGGTACTGCTGGCATTTGGGACAGGTCATTTTTTTTGTTGAGATGTGCTTTACCAGGCATTGAAGGATATTGAGCAGCATCTCTGGTTTCTATCTATTAGAAGCTGATAGCATCCCCTTTTTTCCAGTTTGACAGCTAAATGGATCTTTGGATATTACTGAATGTCTGTCTCCCTGTAGAGGACAATCGAGAAAAGTTTTCCCAGCTGGAAACCACTGCCTTAGGACAATACCAGAGATATTCTCCCCCTTGCTTATGCTCTAGAAGATGGCGCACAGCAGCATATGTCTGAGGGCATTTTATCTGGCCCATTTTAGATGCATCCAGAGGACCCTTGGGCTTGAGTCCAGCCTATATTCGTCAGCTCTTATGGTTGGCCAGCCAGAAGGGAGGGCCAGCTGTTCAGGGATGATATCAGCCTTTGGACAGCTCTTGACCCATGAGTATTGTGTCTAATTTTAGCTTCTTGTGCCTCACTGATGATGGACTTGGACAATCTCCAGTGTAGCTGACCATCATTGGAGGCCAGTGTCAGGGAGTCCAGGCATGAGCTTGGGGTTCAGATTCAGGCAGATATGTCCTCTAGTCTCAATTTTCTCATTATTATCTGTGACCTGACCTCATGAAATAGTCTTCTCTCACCTGTGACTGGGAGATAAGACATGAGGAATGAGATGCTTATGTTCTGAGGTTATTGTACTTGGTACACGGATGCTCCTACTTCTTATCAAACAGGATGAACTGTTATTTTTGTGGTAGTGGTTGGTAGTAGTGATGATGATGATGATGATGATGATGATGATGATGATGATGATGATTGTATACAATAGATCTCTTTCCTGGCTCACACTAAGGACTCATGAATTATATGTATTAATGCAATGTGTAATACAGTTCATAGTATATGTTTCTGAGTTTGGTGAGATGATTTCAAATTCCAGGAAATGGACCTGTCTTATTTGTCACTGGGTCTCCTTTCTCTAAGTCATGTGGCTTTTAATAGACTGCTGAATGTCCTTAAAATGTCTGTCAGAGGCTTGATCCCTGAATAGATCTAATGGGAACCGGCAGAAAGTGTAAGAGGTGGGGCCCTTGAAGGAGGTCATTGGAGATGTGCCTGCCAGTGAAGCAGCCCATAGGACTGCCCCTTATTTCTCTTTTCCTCTGTTTCTTAGCTCATTATACCAGTGATTTGCTGAGCCAACTATGTAAACCACCATGACATACTACCTTTACCAGTGGACCCAAACAATGGGTCACCTAATCTTAGATTTCTCCTAGCTTTCAGATCTTTAAGCTTAATAAGTCTTTTTAGTTTACAAGGTAATTGTTTCTAGTATTTTTTTTAATGTGACAAAAAAGCTAATGCATAGGTGGCCAGTCATCAATGCTGACTCCATTTGCATGTGGGTTGTTCCTTGTAAACCATTACAAAACCCAATGTGATAATTATCTTCTAGTATATCAGTGTAACACATAATGGCCTTGACCGGGTGCTTAGTATAGAAGTCCCCTGGCCCTGTCACTCCATGCAGCAAACATGAGTGAGTGAATTCATCTCTTCAATGGAGACATTGGGGAGGGACAGCTCCAACTGCTTGGTTTTAGGGTGTAAGGTTCCAAATGAAGGGGTTCCTCATCATCTTGTCCCATCAATGAACTTGCAGAAGTGAAGTTGTCAGGACTGTCTAATTGTCCTCTTGGTTATCTTGGTGAGTTCTATTTCATAATATAACTTTACTTATCTGATTTTAGGCTGTTGGTGTATTCTCCTCCTCCGCTCAACCTGGCTAATTTTAGGAAAAATAGAACCCTTTGTGGCTTTACAGAAATAAAAAAAATATGTTGAAGAATTTTTTTTTTAATGCTGAGAACACATAAAAATCATCTATAAGTCCAACATAACAATGCTTGATAAATTCAGGGAAGAATTGATTGCAGCAGCAAGAGCTGATTTGAGCTAATGCCTGGCTGTGTCATCACTCAAACAAACAGGGGAGCAGCATCCATTTTAATTTCAGTCTTGCTTACAATGAGTGAGATTATTTTTCTCTAATGACTGCAGATGATTTTTATCTTTATGTTAAAAAAAGGGAAAACTTTTCCACTGTTCTCTGACTCATTAATGTCGTAGAGTCTTCAAATACTAAGTACCTCAAACCTGTAATTTTAGAAATATGCTTATGAGAGTAAAATTACTGATGTTTAAGCATGGGGAACAGGAGCGTACAGGAGAGTTGTGGGTATAAGCATGCATGTGCATTTTGTCTATGAACTAAGAGCTGTGCCTTTTGAAGCATCATGTATTCATAAAAAAAATCCATCACCTCTCAACCTCACTGAAGAACCTCTCTTTAGGTATGAATGGAGTGAGAGACTAGAAATCACATTCTTGTGCTCTCTGGGATCACTCAAAGACTGATTTGTGCTGAATTACATGTAATTGTTTAGTAGCATCAAAATAGATTTTAAAATAAGAGTAAGACACATATGATTCTTTTTTCTTTTTGTATATATATATTTGGTTTTTCAGGACAGAGATCTGCCTGCCTCTGCCTCCTGATTGCTGGTATAAAGGCTGGAGCAATCACACCCAGCCACATCTGATTATTGCAACACTGTCTTAGAAAGGATACTGTGCCTCATAGTAAGTAAATGACAGGGGCATAGATGCTTTCAATTTCCTCTATTATAAAAGTAAGTGAAAAAATTAGAAAACTGAAAAGCACAGAAAGAAAATTAATAAAAGTTATAGAGAGTTTTGCTGTCTGGTTGTTACAGTTAACATTTTTATATAGTCTTAAATTCTTAGTCTTTATTCCTATAAATGGGTTTTAAAGAAAGGAGCGGTGATACTAACCTACACATATTTTCCATTGGTTTATATGCTTTATTTTTAAAATTAACATATATTTACATTGATTTCCTCTTCCCTTTCCTTCCTCCAACTCTTTCCATGGTCCATTCCCCCCATTGCTCCACCTCAAATTCATGGCCTCATTTTCTTTGTTCTGATTATTTAAATATACAGATGCTTAAATGTATAAATACAACAGGCTGAGTCCTTTGGGTGTTGCTTGTATGTGCACAATTTCAGGGCTGACCATTTAGCATTGGGTAACAGATTAAAGGACTCAGCCCTGGGGAAGAATATTTCTCCTACTTTCAGCATTCCATAATTGTCTATAGTTCTTTGTCTAGGGGTGGGCCCCATGAGAGTTCCCCCTTCCATGTTAGCATGTCTTTTGAGGGTGTCCACGTTTAGATAGCCATATTGTTGAGGTGTCATTTCCAGGGGAGTGAAACTCACATCAGATTTCCTGGGGACCCTTTAGCTCTTACAACTCTTTTGCTGATGTCTGTGATGTTCTAGAAGCACTAGGTACAGTAGATCTATCTATTGGGTCTGGACATAGCAAAAACAGTTTTTCTCTTCCTTTTGACCAGTTATAGTTTTCTATAATGGTCTCCATCTATTGGAAAGAGCAGCTTCCTTGATGAGTAGTGAGGTATATGCTTACTTGTGTGCCTGTATTTTTTTTTTGAGTGATGTTTTTTTGTTTTCATCTTTCTCATAGTGGTGGGACCATGTTACAGACTTGCAGAATTCAGTCTCTATATTAACAAGTAAACCACAATTGATCTGCTTCTTCCTTTGTTGTTAGAAACTGAGGTTATTTATTAAAGTCAATGCACTATGGGCTGTGTCCTTTTTATGTGTCTTGTACTTTTCTTTAAGTAGTGTCTTTTATTCTTTGAAAGTTCCATACAATATATATTAATCATATCCATCTATCACTGCTCACCTGCAATTTCCCCCAGAGTTCTCATCCTATATCTTTCTTAGCATCATGTTTTTTTTATATTTTGTTATTAATAACACCCCCAATTACCAATTAGTGCTGCCTGTATGCACATATAGGTATATAGCTTTCCATTAGGGGCATGAGTAACAGACATATTCCCGAAGGAGAGTGACTCTCTTACTGTCAGCAGCCATCAAGTGCCTTGTGGCCCTAATTCGTCTTAGCAATTGGGCTGGGCTTTTGGGCCATATACCTTGTTCTCATGTGTGTGTATGTGTGTGTGTGTGTGTGTGTGTTCATATGCGCACATGCAAATGTGTACATGTGTGTACTCGTGTAATTGGAGGGCACTTTTACCCCCAAAACTATTCATCTTTTATTTGAGATAGTCCCTCATTGGCCTAGAATTGACTATGCTGGCTAGCCAGTGAGTCCTAGGCATTCTCCTGCCTTCTGTGCAGTGTAGGATTACACATACTTGTCCTCAAGCCTAGGTTTATCCCATGAGTTCCAGGGATTGAATTATAACTCTCAGCTATCTCTCTGATACCTCATATCTGATTTTTTTAAATTAAAATTTCCACCCCTAAGCAAAGGCTAGTCTTAGTCAGAAGGCACCAAGTGGCTCAATGCACATCACAAGCAGCTCTTAAGCCCTGGCAGGCAAGCACCATTGCCCTTGACCACAAGAATAGATATTGAATTTTCCTCAGCCAAGACAGGAATCCAGGCTAGGTTTCTATTTTGCTTTTCAATGCTGGGTTTGAATTAATCAAGGTTTGCTTTTTTCCAAAACTACTTCTAATACTAAATTGTCAGAAGTTTGTTATGTTTAGCATTGTGAAGAATTGCAGCTGTTTTCTTTTGGGTTGGAGGAGAGCAACAGAAGATGGGGAGGGGGCTACACAGAGCTCTTCAACATTCAGTGGTCACCCAGATGTTACACTATAATTGTCATGAGAAAGCTATTATCTGATATGTGTGTGCATGTTCCATATGCACCTGTATTCTCAAATTGCCTCTCTTGTATATGAGCTATATGCTTTTGGTCTGAGGTTTTTCTACTTTTTTTTTTCTTTCTTGCTGAGATTCTTGCTCACACCAATGACAGCTATTGCTCTCAAAGGAACTTTTCATTTCTTTCCAATGTACCTACTGAGCTCTATCCATGTTCTAAAGTACTATGAAGATGAGGAAGATGATTTGCTATGGACTGTATAATGTCTTTAAGATGCTTGGAAAGACTGATATTGCCAGATACACAGGTGTGAGACTTAGCAAACAACACGGGGAGAATGTAATTTCTGTTGCTGGCAGTTCTCCTGTGGCTAACTTTCGGCCTTGAGATTATGGGGCATCTATATAGGTAGTTGTCTGGCTCTGTGTCTTTATGAGCAGGGCCAAGTAAACAAGACCCAATACAGAAGCTGTGAAGAAAATACTACAACACTGCCAAGGAGGGGCCCTGCATCTGGTACTCACTTGACACACAGCTTGGATGTCATCTTCTAGGTTTCTCACTTGCTGATAGATACTTGTAGGAAGAATTTCCTAGAAAATGATCTTGCAAATATTCACCCATCCCTTCTCATTCTTTCATTGATTGTCAGATGTATCCAACAAATCCTTATAAAGCAGGTTCTGTTTTCCAGTCTGGGTTAAGAAAGCAGAGAGAGATCACATAGTCCAGGGAACAGTTGAGTGGCTGTGACTGTCCTGAGACAGTGCCTTATTGTCAGCCTTCTAGCAGTTCTACAAGCTTCTGTGTTGCTGCCCTAAACAGAAGCTTCTCCTTTGGCTCCTGGCAAGTCCTCATCCTCTTTGCTGACCCAGTGTGAGTTTTATTAAGATCATGCTGTGTTCATGGTGGGCCTTGTTAAACGTTTGTTGATCAGTTGGCTGATGGTGCAAGTTTTCAGAGAGATATTTAAGTCATCCTTTAAAATTATAGTGTTTTCATTGTGAATTTTAGCTGGTGTTCAAGCGGGGGCTCCTGGGGAGCTCACTCAGGGATGGCTTCAGCTGTGTGTCTGTAGGAACCAAATCCTCACAGCACTAACTCCTGGGTGTTGTGCTCTATTATAGCAACTTAATTTCATAGTGATATCCAGCCATATGCTTCCAAATGAACACGTCAAAGCACCCATAGGTGTAGTTGAGTCCCTGAACACAATTCATTTATAATTGAAAGCACTCCAAGATCTTTGGTGAAATCCCTTCCTTTTAAAGAGTTCTGAGTAGTGGTTTTTCTTCTACTTGATCTTTCACCATCAGACATTTGTGGTGGGTTTCATCACCTCCTTGCTTTCTAGGACTCTTCAGGTAGATGGGCGGGTTTCTTTTTCACACTGAATATGTTTTATGCCTTGTGTTTTAAAGATACTTATGAACATAAGTTCTTCTTTATTTTTTCTTACTTTTCTATGCCTTTTTATTTCTTTATTTGGTTCTTGTTCTCCTTTCTTGGAATTCTTCCTCATCTCTATATTGAAAGGGTGAATTTCAACTGCTGCCAGTTACTAGGGCAATATCTCTGGTGCTTTGCCACTTGGTGGGCAATCTAATACCGCTCATCAAGAAGTCTTCCTGGTTTCTAGTAGTCCTTACTCGTCTCAGTTCATGTGTGCATTACTACTGTTGGGTTTAAAAACCACACTGTGCTCAACTGGTGACAGCCCATTGCCCAGAACCGCTTCTCTGCTTTGATATGCCTCTTCTGAGATCATGGGCCTTTGGGTGGGAAAGACTCCATCCTGGCAAGTGGGCAGTGTCTTCATCCCTTTCCTGCTGACTTTCTCTCTTCAAAGGTCGTGTGCACTGTGGACTCTTTAAAGCTTGTTTATCTGGGAAAGGGCTTTAGAAGAGAGATTGAATCCTGGCTGTCAATGGCTCTTTTCTGAAACAGGGCAGGCAGATAAGGAGAGTTCATATCACCAAGTAATAACCTTGTTTAGATCCACTCGAGAGAGACAGTGGCAAGCAGAGCCTGGCAGGTGTCTTACTTGGGAGGGGTTTTTCAGGATGATGAATGGGTTGATTCTTTGCCCTAAGGTATGTGTCTCCTCTGTTTCCACAGAACAAAAACGGGAAGGGTTGTCTCATATGGATAGCTTCCCAGATTTTTGGCATAAATGCTTAAATCTTTTTAAGTTGCAAGAATAATTCAATATTTATTAGAGTGCTTTCTGCATAGAAGGGGCCACTTGTCATCTTTTACCTCATCCACTAGAGGACTAGGGATGATGGGAGTACCAAGTCACAGTCTCACTTAGTTCATGTGTACATTAGTGCTGTGCATATGTTGGCTCTGAGTTAATGTCAATGGAGCCACAACAAAACAATATGACATAGTCACTCTTTCCTAAGCATTTTTTGAATCATACCAAGGCACAGACATATGCTGCAGCTGGAAAATAGTACCCAGCTGTGTAGAATTGAGCTTCATGTGGAAATGAATTTGCAACATTACTTAAAATTGCAATGAAACTAGAGATACTCTTGATGTCCACCAGAATGGGAATACTTAAAAATGATGATCTAACTAAACTGTAGGATATTCTGCACCTGTTAAGATGAATGCTGCAAATAGAACCATAGGTAATGATGTGGAAAGATGGCCAAGACTGTTAAATGGGGTAAAAAGAGGAGTCTGACTTTCATGAGAAGTCATTCATATTAAAAGTACTCAGCTATGTTCGGGAATGTGGGCACATGTATGGAAAGGAAGGTGTCATCGTATTTATTCTTACACATTTATTTTTTCTGTTTCATAAGGACAATGTATTCCTGTTGTTTATGTCATCCAAAGAATAGACAAGAATCTAAGTGCCAGCTTATCTGTAATGAGAAGGGAGACATGGCACAGCTGAGGTACACAGCAAGTGTCCACAGTCCCTACTCTGCACGTGAAGAAGAGACTGGAGAGTTGGATGGTGTTAGCTTTCCAGAGGTCTGGTCTGGGGAGTGGTTGCAATAATCAATATGGCTTTAAAATGGCTGATTATGCTGGTTGCGAATGCCTAAATGGGGGACCTACCATTTGTCTTCATTTTCTCCTCTCTACACAGTGTTTGTGTTAGAGTGGATTAAGAGTTGGCAGTGTATCTTCTGGCTCTGTGGTCTCAGGAAGGTTCAGTGTGTTTTCCTGCAGTGACTTTCTTAAATCTTTAAAAAATGTTTTAATTTAATCTTTTATTTATTTTTATGTACATAAGTGTTTTGCCTGCATATACATATATGTGTACTCATGTGCCCTCAAAGATCAGAAGGAGGAGTTGGATTTCCATTGAACTTGAGTTATAGATTGTTGTGAGCTACCATTGTGAGGTGCTAGGAACTGAATCTGGGTCCTCTGGAAAAAGAAGTGGTCTTAAACACTGAGCCATCTCTCCAGCTCAACTTTCATAGATCTTGACAACTGTTGAGAGATGAAAGAGCTGGTATTATACTGATGACTTTAATTTTTTACACTAGCACTAGTCACACACCCATAAAGAACAAAGTGCTTTATGTTGATGTACTTTGATGGCATACAATGTCTACAAACTTAACTGTCAAGAGCTTCTTGACTATATGTGCTCTTTCCTTCTTGACAGATTATGTATACATTGAAGTTGTGCTGTCAGCCTGTAGTCATCTCCTACAGTCGTGTAGAATGGTACATTTTTATATACTGAAAGTTTAGGAAGTACCTGTTGGCTGCATATATGGCTGAATGAATGAAAGGAGCAGTCAATTCCATATAAATGAGGTCACAAACTTAAAAATATTCTATAAAATATGGCTGTCTCTTCAGCAAAATTCCTTGGGCCATTTTTTTTTAAAATATGCAATATTTCTGAACAGGGAAGAAGACAGAGAAAATAATATAATGAATACAAATGCTCAAGAAGCACCCATGTGTTTAATATCCATATTTAACAAATGCTACGTTTGTCATGTTTGAATTAGATTTGTATTCCTTAAGAAATGAAACATTCAGTTATGTGAAAGTGCTGTTAGCTATCTTTCCAATATGTTCCCTCCACTCACCTTTCTGAGGTAGCCACTGTTATATAATAAAATATAATTGTTTTTTTTTATATTTTCCCTTATGTTATCTAGAGTCTTAGAAATATTAAATTTCACATGGTAGCACCAGGTTCTATACCCTCTTTGATGACTGGCTTTCTTTAGTCAGTATTACAACTATTCCCTCATGTTGACAATATAGATAACCTAGTACCTTCATTTTAGCTGATCTTTGTTATTCCTTGATTTATTTTATGATTATTGATACATACTTATTTCCCCAACTCATGGATACCTATGTATCCCATTTTTTTTCACTTGCTAACTTTGACATCAATAACCCCCTCATGGTTGTCTCCTGCTTAAAGAACAGGAGCCAACCTTTAGGCAGGTACATGGAAGTGAAATGGTTCAACCGTTGTTTTTATATTTTCAGTTTTACTAGATACTGCTAAACTATCCTCCCCAAAGGTGTTTAATTGACAATCCCATGGGAGAGCTGCATACTCTAGCCTACCCTCGATTAGACTCTGTCTCTTGCTCTTTGAGTAGGAATTTATTTCTGGCTTATCCTGGATATGTTACAAAGTTCATCTCTCAGCAGCATGCTTTATGTTCCAGATTTGTGTAATATAACATGGCCTCTTAGCACTGCCAAATCCGTCCCCTTTTCCAGGATTGCCTTTCTTTTCACTGAATGGTAAACTCCTTCACATCTCTCAGGTACTAGCAAAAAATGACTACTGCATAACTTTCTCAGATATCTCCAGATCTCTTCTGAACTCCTTTTCTTCATGGTCTTACCTGGACCAATCTCATATACTGCATTTACCATGTAGTGCTATTGCTTTCCGTTACCCACTAGTTTGTAACCATCTGAGGCAGGGACAATATACACCATCTTCACTTTCTTACCATGTCTAACACAGAAAATGGTTGTTATATAAGTGCACGAGTATGTTAACTCAGTATGATCTGTTGAGCCTTTTCAAAGTGTTAGAGCTATCACAAAGGGCCGAACTTCATATCTGCATTGACCTCTCATGTGTGTGTTTATTGGAATGTTTTATAGTTAGCTTTCACTGCCAACTTGACACATCTGAGAAGGAGTAGCCTCAACTGAGGAACTGGCTCCACCTAGCTGGCCTAGGTCATGCATACAGGGCATATTTAAGAATGCTAACATGATGGGGGTGCCCACCTGGCCCACTGGGGGAAGTGTTAGACCTGGACAAGTGGGTCTGGGCTGTATAAGAAAGCAAGCTGAGCAAGCCAAGGGAGTGAGCCAGTAAGTAATGTTCCTCCATATTTTTGCTTCAGTGCCTGCCTCTAGGTTTTTGCCTTGAGTTTCTGCCATGGCTTCCTTCAGTGGTAAACTGTAAACTGTAAACTGAAATAAAACCTTTCTTCCCAAGTTGGTTTTGGTTATGACATTTATTTCAGCAATAGGAAGTCAACCAGGACAGGGTGAGTAAGAGGACTGACAACACACGCAGATCAGCAAATCAATGCGTCAAGGAATAAGAAGGCAGCAATCAAATGGTAGAGAAGGAGGTGGAAACGAATGGTGTCTCATATCATAGCACTTGTACACTTGTGACTTCAGCTGCTTTTGTAATATTTTCAGCCTCAGTCTTCAAGTCAGTGGAGCTGGTGCATACTGGGAGCTAATGATAGGCCGCAGTCAGCGTTCTGGTCCTTTCTTTGGTGGTTTGGATAAGAATGAGACCTACAGGCTTATATGTTTGGGTGTGTAGCTACCATGGAGTGTAATTGTTTGAAAAAAATAGAAGAATCATGAGGTGTGGTCTTCATGGAGTGGGTATGACTTTTTTGGAGGAAGTGTGTCATTGTAGGTAGGCTTTGAGGTTTCAAAAGCCCAAATCAGAGCCCAGTGGTGGCACAGGCCTTTAATACCAGCACTCTGAGATAGAGGCAGGCACATGTCTGAGTTTGAGGCCAGACTAGTCTACAAAGCAAGTTCCAGGGAAACCAGGGTTACACAGACAAATCCTGTTTCAACAAGCAAGCAAGCAAGCAAGCAAACAAACAAACCAGCGTATGTGAGGCCTGGTCTCTCTTTCTCTGTTTGTGGATCAGGATGTAAGGCTTTAAGCTATTTTTTCCAGCACAATGTCTGCCTGTGTGCCACCATGTTCCCTGCCATGATGATAATGGACTAAACCTCTGAAACTGTAAGCAAGTTGCCAATTTAATACTTTCTTTTGTATGAGTTGTCTTGGTCATGGTGTTTCTTCACCATAGTAGAACAGTGATGAAGAATCTCTTCATAATATGTCAAGTTCTAATTGTTCTCAGTGATCACCAACTCAGAGTCCTACCTTGTGCTGGCTCTTTCTCCTCTCATTTTAACTTCCTCATTCTTCCTTCTCCTTCTCTCAAACCATCGAACAGCCATTCCACTCCCAACTCCCCACCTGCATCTGGAAGAACATCTATAGAAAGTGTTGAGGGAGGAAGAGAAGTCATGAGGGGATACTTGGGGAAGAACTCCTCATGTGGAGGACAGAAATAAAGACAGGGTGAGCTTGTGATAACATGGAGGAAAACTGTTTCAGAAAGAGTGAAATGGAAGTCAGCTCTGACTACAAGCTTCAGGAAGGAGTGTGTTTGAGTTGCAGTTGTAGGGAACAACTAGAGATATGGGGAAAAGCCACTGAGACCAAGGCAGAGAGCTGGAGATGAGGTAGGACCCCGTGAGGCCAAATAGTGTGTGCAGTTTTTTCATTCTTAATGAAAGAATAGAACAGATCAGGATGGGAAGAGGCAGGGTGCACCTGAGGTTTGAAATGAGCAAATACATTCATGTATACTTCTGATTGAAACAGACATATCCAAATAACTTGATGTTTTAGAACTTCAAGTCATGGATGTCTGAAAGGCAGTCGTGTTTCATGAGACAGCATTGAATCAAATAACTAACAATTCTGGTCAGGACCAGTTGAATTCTACACTTAGATAATCTTGAGGCTAGCTGCTTTCAAGAGCTGCTTTTGTAAGCATGTGGGAGAGGAAGTGGTAAGAAGGAAACATAGACAGTAGGAAGCTGAGAAGTGCTCTGGCTTTGGAAGTACTACCTGAAGTGCCAGGGGAAGAGGCTAGTGCTTCTGGCCTTGGGATAGGTGAGGTTTTATTCAATGTGAGCTACTTGGCAATGTGCTCTAGGGGACAAGGTGAGCTTCCATCAAAAACAAACCACACAGCTATAGGGGTTTAGCCAACTCCTCAGGTTTGCATATGAGAAATTGCTAATAGCCAATATAATGGCTATTTCGTCCCCTATGGCCACACAGGCTGGGTTCTGTGGCACCTTTCTCTTTTATTGCTGGGAGTGGGTGGAAGCCATTTATAAAGAGACATTTATTGATTCTTGTTTGGAAAATAAGCATCTTGATTAGACTAAGGAATAGTGCAGCTCTCTCTCTGTTTAAGCCTTAGGAGCAGAGGGGCCTAATCATACAGGAATGTAGGTTTGTGTGGAATTCCTCAGGCCAAGCTGTCAAGGTATAGGTACTATAGAGAGGCTGAAGGGAAGGAAAATGATAAAAGTTCAAAGGCAAGAGATGCCTTTTCTCTTTATGGCAAGTCAGGAATGACTAATCCCACACTAATCTGGCTTTCTCTGGGTCTCCTGTTCATTTGCTCAGCACGCATTAAATTTATCATCACCAGTGTAGCTGGAAAATGGAGGTCAAATTTCATTTTGGTCCTCAACGTGATAAAAATGACCTCCAAAAGGTAGATGACAGGTTGTTATTTTATGCCCTGGAAAATTGCAAAGATCAGATAGAGCCTCTTCGGTGCTTTTCCCTTTCTTCTTCCTCCCGCCCTTCTTAAATGGTGGCTACTAACTTTCCTTTCCAATACAGCGTAAATTCACATTCTGATTTGTTAGAAGTGTGAGCAAGGTTTAAAACAAGAGCAATCTATTTCTAACTGGCAATTTCCATCAGTCCAGGTTGACTAGGTACCTTTCGCTGTGTGAGTTCTTTACGGAACCACTGACAAGTCATAAAAATATCCAGTGCACAAGCGTGACATTCAAACACACTGTCTCTGCTGCGTATAGTTCATTGACTCCCAGAAGTCATCTATTTATAGCAATTAATGATTTCTGAGCAATTAGATCCCCCTGCTTCAACAAGGATCACGTTGTAGGATAAATCCTTCCCCACTGAAATGCGCATGGCAGGCAGTTTTAGATACTGGAAGAGATGCTGAAGTTGGCCTGCACAAGGAAAGGAAACTACCCCCCATCCCCCATCTCGCCTTCAACTTAAGGTGGACTAGGGGTGACTTTAGATAAAAATTGTCAGGAATGGTCTCCACCATCAAGAACTTTTCAAACTCCAGATATGCTTAACTGCCATATAGCTTTACCTCCAAGGCTGATAGAGTTGGCATCTGCTCAACCCTTTCCTACAGACAGCCTGGGTACTGCATTGCAGCCTTCTCCACTGGAGGTCCTTCATGAGACAGAGCTACTTTTCTCTGCTTTGCTTTTCTCTGTAAAGATCATTGCAAGGGCTTATCTTGGGTAATTGTTATTACTGCCATCTGCATTACGGTATAATTACCTTTCCAAAATGCTCAATCTCTAGCTGATGTTTAAAGATAAGTAATGGCCAAATAATTGCAAGGCTGGGAGACAGAACAGGAGCCCTGTTGTAAAAGGTGGGCTGTGGGCGTAGCACACGGCTCTTTTTCCCGCTTTCACTTTCTGTTTTACGTTTATGCAGACTAATAACTAAGAATCATAGGACTTAGCCTCACCCCAGTATGACAAGATTGGCAGGGCCACAGAGGTGACAACCATCAAATCTAACAAGTTGGTTACAGGTCTTCTGGGCTGGAGAATTTTTCTCTGCTCCTGAGTACTCAAGGGTGAGAAAGTAGACAAGATGTGTAGAGATCATCTTATGGCAACCTGGGAGGAAGCAAACATATTTAGTGGGTTCTCTTTCCTCCTCACTGGAGTAATTTTTCTTGGTAGCCCCTTTCTCTGTACTTCCCGGGACAGTTTAGTGATTCAAACATGGACAAGTCTCTACTAGTGTAATCCATCTTCGGGAATCAGTGAACCTAGTGATTTTTGCTATGAGTCATAGTGTATGGTAAAACCTAAAAAGTATAAATAAAGAGACATGAAAATGGAAGAGGTTAAGAGAACGAGCTAAAAGATGGATTAAATGGTAATATAGAAAAAAATTATGTCAATATCCTGAAGAATTGTGTAAAACACAGATATTGAATTCATAGTCTCAAATGCTATTTTAATTTGTGCTAGGTGTTTGATGCTTTTGTTCTTCTGAAAATTCACTTGACTAAGCAAAACTGGCCCAAGTACTTAGGCTCCTAGGTTCTTAAACAAGTTAGGCAGATGAGTGACCTGGAGCACATGGAGTCAGAGGGTAGCTATAATGATTACAAAACATTGAGATAAGTACTAGCTTGTAAAATGCCACCCACTCCCAACCTCATCTCAGCAATGAGAACTTTTGGCCGACATAATTAGTATTATGGAGATGTTTAAAAATTCCAACCATCATGAAATTACTTTTGCTACCAATCATACTAATCCTTCCATTAGAATTATATTATTTAATTTTCACAAGAGCCCTGTAGGTAAAATTGTGATCTTTTCAGTTTTATAGATGAGGGAACTAAGCCTAAGGAATTTAAATAAGTTGTTTAAAAGCACACAATTAACACAGCTAGGTTTTGAACCCAGGTTTTTGTAAGGCAGGTCTAGAAGCTTGTACTCACAATTACTTGGTAATGTAATATCTATATTCCAATCATGTGGGAGACTCTCTTTCTCCATATATATGTTTATGTATATATGTATGTATATGTATATATGTATGTGTATATATATGTATATATGTATATGTGTGTGTGTGTCTGTGTCTCTGTGTCTGTGTCTGTGTCTGTGTGTGTGTGACTCCTTAACTTATGTTTTGGAGCACTGACATTTGAAGTTTCCATCTTAGACTTTGACTATCTTGGAGTACCATTTTTGGTATTCTGTGTTCAAGGATGGTGCCTCTGAATTGACAGTTATTGTAAACAGCTTTATCAGATGTTTTCTAGAAAAGCAGGCATGAGTGAGAGCAGTTGGAGAAAACATGAAGAGAGTGACTGCTGGTGGGAATTGGAGGGTTCTGTGGGGCTGGAGGGACTGCCATAGCGGCAGAATTACAAGGGACATGGATCTATGTGGACACCTTCTTCCTTGGTTTATCTTCTCTTTCTCTGATTGCTTAACCAGTTACCAGTTAATGGTTGAATCAGTGTCGACTGTTTTAGGAAAATACATTCTTCCCACAACAGTTTGCTTATCTACCCAGTTTATTGTAGTCTGTCTCCCTTTTGTTTATTGATGTAGTGCTTATCTCTACAGTGTATCTCTACTATGTAGAAGGCATTGTGCTGGAACCTGCAGCACAAAGGAATGCCATGGGAATTTTCTGATGAGGAGGCTGACAGTCAAGCAACCAACATGCCTAAGCTTCACAAAGAGGGAGGAGTCATTTGGGATTTTGTAACATTGAGAGCTGGAGAGATAGCTCAGTGGTCAAGTGGTAAAGTGGTTGTCTTGCAAGCATGTTGCATCCAAGTTCAACTCCAGAATCCACATTTAAGCAACCGAAGCCAAGCGCCAAAACAAGCAATTGTAATCTCGCTACTGTGAAGACAGAGATAGGTAGATTTCTAGAGGAAAAGTTCCAGGCTAATGCCTGCCTCATTAAAAGGGAGATGGCACCTGAGGAACAACTTCAGAATTTGAGCTCTGATCTCTACATGTACCTTGTACATGTCTATATAAACAGAGACACACACACATATAGAGACAAACACATGTACACACATACAGACACAGACATATGTACAAATACACCCCCCCCACCCACACACGCTCACTCATTTTCCCTGTCACAAATATGACTATGAATTCTGGGTCTTGATCTACAAGTGATGTTCTCTGTGTAGAAACCTGACTAGAAGTGAACTTGTCAGGCAATTATCTTTCTAGAGTTTCTAGAGTTAGTTTCCGGGTCTTCGTGGAGCCTCTCACAGCTTGTAATTAGTGGAGGTAGATTAATCCTCTTGGGGTCTCAGCGTGGGGTATTCCCTGCCAGGAGGCACTTCTGAAAGGCTGGGGAGAGGTGCTGCTCTTCAAAGCCGCTCCCAACATTCCTCTGACATCTCTATAATGGACTTGAATTGAATTTTAAAGTGAGGTCCCACTTCTTGATCCTACAGTGAACATCTCAGCCACTGAAGCCCTGCTCCACCTTATATGCTCCCAGCCTCACCTCCAGTTGTTTACTCAGGAGCTATGGCTGGGGACCAGCTTTGTAAAGACAAATATATCCCAAACAGACAGATTAATGCATTCTAAGGGGAGAAAACCAGAAAAAGGTACACCAGATAGTTGGATATTTGTGAGAAAAGATGCTAAACATCCTTAAATTTGCATTATAACCTAAATACACTTAAGCTTTTGCATTTATAGACTCAGTGGTAATTGATCTAGAAGTCTCTTTGCGCTCTCTCCTTCTTAATGTTCTGGTGCTGAGAAAAACCACATTTCTAATTTACATGTCCAAATTGGTTTCAACTTACTTATATTGAATGATAATAGATTTCTTTTTCTTATAATTAATGTTGTCTGAAAACATAATACAGATTTAACTTATCATTGTAAAGATCTTAAGATTTTAATATTTTTGCAGAGGCATAAATACAGTGTAGCTATAATTATTTCATTATGTATGTGTAAAAATAGGATACGGCAACAAGTACACGCCTTCCCTCCCTGATTACTCTTAATGTCTCCCAAATTTCCTGATTTACAATATTCTCCAAGGATGTAGATTTTTCTAATTGAAGTACAGTAATTTGCATATTTTTAGACCTTGTTGACATAGTTAATTGATATGTCATTACTTATATCATGCTGAATATAATTTGTGCTCTTTATTCACAGTCTACTTACAATGCTGTCCTTTTGGGGAAGAATTCAGTGTTCTTTGTCTTGCTTTTTCTTTCAGCTGGGCCAGAGGTGATCCAAGGAAATTCAAAATGGTCAATTGTCAGGGACTTCTGTTCAGCTAAGTATTGACCAGTGCCATCACAATCTGGTAACACTCGACACTGGTGGTGACTGTGCGTTTCCTCTAGTGGTTTCCTATTTCCAAAGGCCTTTCACAGGCTATCACCTCAGTTATCCCTCTGTAAACTTCCAGACCAGGATTTATAAACTGTTTTTACCTATGACCACAAGGAGGCTGAAGGGGCCAGGAGAGTGACTCAGGGTAAAAGGCTAGAGTACCACAGAGCTGGTAGGGGGCATAACACATTTCTTCTGTCTCCAAGACAATGCTTTTTCTACCTGAAATCCACCAGAAAGGCAAGGAAAAAAAGACCAAAAGCATATGCAAGAAGGAAGTAGAAGCTGAAGAAGAAGTGCTAGGAAATATGTCAAGTGTGTAAAGTGAAAGGCCACCTGGGGCTGTCCACTGAGTATGTCCGGGCAGCTTCATGATCTGCTGTCAGGTTGCACTGTTGCTCTTTCTGAGAGCTCTGAGGGTAGGGCCCAAGCTTTCCTTCCCATAATGCTTTGTTATATGGTGGTGAGGAACTCAGTGCTAGTCGCTGAATGAACCAATGAATGACATTCTTCATACTTTGAATCTGCCATACCTTATCTTCATACCTTATCATGCTCCTCATCCACGGACATGCCTCTGCCAGTCGTAGCTACCCATATGACTCCTCCCTCATCCCCCATGGCCCGCTCTGTGAGGGAAGATTCCTTCTCGCTTTTCTCTTTTTCTTTCTGTTTTTTTCCTTCTTTCTTTCTTAAAGCTCCATTGTGCAAGCTGGAGAATTCTCTTATTAAAAAGACAGCTTAGAATTCAGCCTCGCATTTGTGTGGATTGCTAAAGATGTAGGATCTGCTTTTGGTGGATTTCCAAGTGTGCGATACATCCAAGCCACTGAAAAATCACAGCAAATGGAGTCCGGAAAGCTTGCAAAGGCAAGACATTATCGGATAATGGGAAAAGCATTGGCCTGGGAGGGAGACAGGCCTGGGCATTGCTCCAAAGTCTGTCATTTGCTAGCTGTGTAACCCCTTGCAAATCACCCCTCAGAGCCTCAGTTTACTTCTCTGCACAGCAGGGCTCTAGTTAATGCCTCCCTCTGAAGACAGTTCATAGATTGGATGTACAAATGCCTGGCCTAGTACCTGGCACCTGCTGTAGGTTGGATGTTATTTCTCTCCTCTGATTCTTATCTAAGCTGACATTGGCTCCACTGATAGGAGATGTCACTTCAGTTCAGAACTGGAGAACATCATTTCATTCTTCATTTACCAACCTGAGACCCTATAGCTTTGCCAGGCTTTTCGAAATAGGTATGCACATGTAGAGACGGATGGTTGTGTGGGACTCTCAGTTCAACTCTTGGAGAGGAGAGTTGAACATGGCTAGAATCTGCCTTTATTTCTAAGGTAATGGGGTGGGAGTACTGTAAGAGCCCACAGGGACCTGTATTCAATCCTTATCACACTTTTTCAAAATTTACTTTTAGATTCTAAAGGAATCTAGACAGAATTCTAAAGAGAATTCTAGTCCTAAGACTGGCTGAAACTTACAAATAATACTTATTTTCAAAATTTTCAATAGATTACTTAAGATCCTGATGTATCTATAAGTTGAATTGGGAACTGCCCATATATTGAGACCTTACTACAGGTTGGTCTGCAAAGGAGCCTGCTATGGCCAAAGGCTGATGATACTTGCAGATATTTTGTGATGCTGGGCTTCTCAGTGGAGTCACAGCATCATGCTAGCTGAGGGGAATCTCCTTGACAAAGTTTGATGGTAGCAAAGAAATTGGTGATTGGATGCACCAATCCCAGCCTTGTATCTAAGGCAGAGACTTGCAGAAATATAGCACAGAGCAGCTTTTATGCCTAGGAGGAGGGTTTCAGGTAAGGGCGAAAGGCACAAAGTTTCAGGAGGCAGTAAAGGGTGCTTGGTAGGGTGGCTGTAATTATGTATAGCATCTATATATATAAGAAAAGAACACATGAAAATGACTTTGATTAGGTAGGTTGTTTGCAAGGTGCGTCTGACCTTGTGAATACAAGTGGGGGTAAAATGATCAGGCATGCTGGGAATGATGTAAGAGCTGGCAGTGGCCAAGTTGGGGATCTCAGTTGTAGTAGAGGCAATTAAGAATGGCTTCATGGGGATGATGACATTGGGGTGACCCTGCACACTGTGCCTCAGCTACACTCCTCTGTTCTAGTTTCTGAAAATTACCATTGTCTTTCCAGTATCAGGCCTTGGGACATATACCCCTTCATGTGTAATGTGTTCTAATACAATTTAATTTACCCTCTTCTAGCCACCCTCCTGGCATTATTGATTTAGTTTTTAAAATTTTATTTTATTTTGTTTTTTAAAGTTTTCATATATTTTGATCATATTCATCCCCCCTACATCTTTTCAGATCCTCTTTATCTCCCTAACCACCCACTTCATGGTCTTACAAACAAAAACCAAGAAAATCAAAGGTGAAAAACCCCAACCATAACAAAAGCACATAAGATATTATGTAGTCTGTTCTCTGTTGGCCCACTACTCCTAGGCATAGACCCTGCCCAGGAATGTGGTTGATATGCCCAGTTTTGCTCCACTGAAGGAAACCAATTTCCTTTCCCAGCAGCTGTCAATTGCAAATAGCTTCTTGTTTAGGAGCAGGACCTTTGTCTATATCCCCTTCTCAGTGTTGGATTTTTGTCTAGTTTAAAGATGTGCGGGCCATATGCATGCTGTCACAGTCTCTTAGTTTCTATGTGTATCAGTCCTATTGTGTCTGGTAGATGCTATTTCTTTAGAGTCATCTATCACCTCTGCATCTTAAAATCTTTCTGCATAAATCTCTGGGCCTTGAAGAGAGAGATGTGGTAAAGACATCCTATTAGGGCTGACCACTTCATATTCTTTGACTTTCTGCACACTGGCCAGGCCTTCTTTTAAGTATGACAGTGTTAGTAGATCCCCAGGCTAACATAGCCTTCAATTCTATTCTTTTCCAAGGGAGCCATGACTTGCCTTTTTGCTATGTGTATTCTCTACCTCCTCTATTAGACCCTGAGTTCCCCAGAAGCAGGAAGCAGGCCTGATTTACTTTTCCTTTTTGTTTTTTTTCTGTCTCTTTGCATAAAGACCACCACAGTGCCTAAACTATACCAGATGCTTAATGTTCAATTATGACTTGTTAGATGTACGGCTGAATGGACAAGTGCATACATTATATAAGTATTGATCTGAAGGGGACCTTGGCAGACATCTAACATGGAATGTTTTCATTCTTGGAAAAAACACTGAATTCAAATCATGCAGCATCCTAAGCCAGATGCTGTTGATGGCAGAATCCATTGGTTTTAGTTTCATGTAATGTTAAAGCAGATTTAATGTGGTGGCTAAAAGTGAAGATTCTGGTGTTGTCAGCACGGGTAGATGTACAACTGAGGACAAACTTCTCAGCATTTCAGTTTTGTCACCTGTATATTGGTTACAAAAAGGCTCTGCACCTTGTTAATGGGGTTGAAAACACATGAGGTAGTCTGGGAAAATCACGTAAAGATTGGCAGTATTGGAAGTGTTCAACGAATGGCTGCCCTTAGCATCACACCTCCAGTGCCACCATCATTTTCAGGCAACGAGCATATTTTCTGATGTCCAGTGGCACTATCTTAAGGTGCACAGACAAGCCTGATTCATATTTATGCTATTCTATTACCTTAGAAGTCCAAAGTCCCGCAAAGGCAATGGGAGTCCTAGTCACATTGTCCTCTCTGTACTGTTTGCCAATTCATAAAAAATAAAACACATACTCAGCTTTCCTACGAGTCAATGCTGATCTTAGAAATATCCCTGCTACCTCTGTGTTAGGCACCTCAACAATTGCAGCAGACAGAGAAGTTTTGGCTAACAGTCAGTGGCTCATTTCTTTGGCAGTCCCACCCATGGTTGGGGGTCACCTGAATTGGAAGAACAATCTTGTCCCCTTGCAAAGAAGTATGTACTTCAAAGGAGCTCAGATTAGGTCCTCACTTCTTTGCAACCTATGGTCAGAGACTGCATGGCCTCAGTAAGTGTAAGAGCAGTGGCCGTTTGCAAAGCCTTTCTTATGAGTGAGCATTGTCTGGAGCTTCTATTCTCTTATGAATAAGAAAGCTTCTACTTTCATACTCAGTTGATGATCTAACAACCCTGTTTACCTGGCTGTATTTATAGAGACGGTCATTCAGACACAGCAAATATGAATAAACTGCCCAAGATCATCCTTGGAGGATTTGATGCATGAGTGCTCAATCTAGAGGAGCTCTTATTTTTAATGATGGGTCACTAGAAGCATAGCATTTTAGGTTATTAGTGGGGCTATGTGAAACCCAAACGTGTATCAGGGTGCTGGAGTCTCACTGGACTTGACAAGAGTCCTCCTTGAATTCTGAGACACAAAGAATGGTGCTTCTCTATCTTGCTAGTCTTTTGGGTGTATTTCCTATATCTCTTGATCTCCTTTACAATCACTCCTTCCTTGAACTTTTCCCCACTCATTACTTCACAGAAGGCCAGTCTCCAGCTTCTGTACAGACTGTGCAACTGATATTTGACACATAGGATGAACTGTCAACAAGCCATATGTTCATGGACATTCTAACTAAATTTTCTGAACATGAGTAACTGAGGATTCGTTTAAGGATTTGTTTCTCCTTTCCTTCCTCCCTCCACCTCCCTAAAATATCCACAATAGACCCTGACTCAGGGATACTTCCCTGCGATGCTTTTGCTGCTTTAATGGATAGCAGAGAAGTAAAGTCTAAGGCCCCGAAAGAAAGCCATACTTACAACTAAAAGAAAATCTATTCTGTACAGTTATAAACACACAATAAATCACCTATACAGACAGACAGCCCAGTCTTCATCCTGAAAGTTGGCAATGCTGTACCTGCTTCTTGTACTGGTGAGGGAGAAAATGCAAAGCCAACACCCTCTACCCTTGAGGGAGAAAGGTAGCCTGTATTGATTGTGTGTGCTTAGGGCACTTCTGGGGTACTTACTGGCAAGATGCTCAATTAGTGCTTTTGGAAAATTCCTGGCTGTACTTTGTAAACAGAAGCAGGACTTAGCCTTTGCATCTCAGATGAGAATACCAGTCGCCTTTCAGTTTCTCTGGTCTCTGACTTAAGAATTTTAATGATTTTGAAATTACATCATGACAGGTTGAGTTTCTTTGTGGAGGGTGGTGAAGGACATAATTACACTTGTTTCAGGGAATATCTGGTATTTCAT
Organism: Mastomys coucha; assembly: GCF_008632895.1. Classification (NCBI taxonomy): domain Eukaryota; kingdom Metazoa; phylum Chordata; class Mammalia; order Rodentia; family Muridae; genus Mastomys; species Mastomys coucha. The sequence goes on along the minus strand of NW_022196905.1, from coordinate 45,444,024 downwards.
GAGGGAAAATGTCAACATTGGTACATCTGATGATTTCATTTTACATGTGTGAAAACAGAGGCAAAATGTCTGTGTTTGAGAAGAGTAATTGTATAGATCAGTGTCAGCACTTTTCTCAAATGCACTGTTAAAATCATAATTAAACTTCTACAGTTGGTAGACAGTGAGCAGACTCTCTCTGCTTGGAGCCTGGTGCCTCTAAGATGTTCTCAGGCTCAGCATGCCGCATACCTATTTCCAGTGCTTCTTACCCATTCCCTCTTTCTCTGCTCCCCCACCCCCACCCCTTTCAAAATTACACTCGACATTTTCTTTATTTCTCCTTGAGGCATGCCATTTCTTGACCCTATAAAACAATTTTAGCCAGGACACTGGTGTTAGACTGGGCTCTGGGACCTCATTCTAAGTTTGTTGGGTCTTGTTGCAATTTCAAGCTGCTGAGGACAAAAAGGGTGTCAGATGACAAAGGCGAAATGTCATCAGCCCTTGTCCAGTGGAGATGAGCATCATCACTTTCATCTGACCCAGCATAGGCTGGCACAGAGGGTGGGCATCACTTCTCAACTGGGATTATTTGATCACCTACTGAGTGTAGAGCACTGGGCAAGGTCCCATGGAGGCTCCATTGTAATCATGGTGACCTGATACGATTGATTTTGGAAAAACAGACATACCACCCACAGACATTTACTAGGGACCTTTTACTAATTTCTTACACCCTACTTTAACTGGAGTTTTAAAGGCCTTACAAGAACCATGTGGGAAGTGGAGGAGAAAAAAAAAAAAATGAAGTTTCAATGTGCACCATAGGCTGCATCTGTCTGACCAGAAAACAAACCATTCTTTGTCTTTGTTAGCACCTTTACACACCACTTTAGGGTCAGTTTTCTAGCCTCCAATTTTTGGAAATTAAAACTATAAAACCCTATGCGACTTTCATAGGTTAGTGGTCAACATGTTATGATAGTTGGTCATCATTAGCTGCTACTATTATTGTCTGTATTGGCCATAAGTTTGTTATCTTCTTACGGTTCTTATCACCAATCTCATTATCAGCTTTTCTAACTCTATATTTCACCTACTGATATCAGAGGATAGAACTACAAACAAAAGAGATGGACACCAGTCAGCCATGAAATGCAGAGCTTTTTTTTTTTTTCTTTTTCTTTTAGAATGATCTTTGTTGACAGTTACTAGACAAATGTTTACATGGCTCTGAAGTTAGGCATGGAAGATATTCTACTCTTCTTTGTACCAGATGCTACATGCTACCCTGTGCATGTTAATATGTATTGCTCTCAAGTGTTAGAGCATGTAGATCGTCTTCCAGGAACCGCCATGGAAGAAGCTTCAAATAAGGAATGAGCTGCTACAGACTAAGTCACTCGAACACCACAAGTGACTCAGACACAGGGAGTAGGGGACCAAAGCTGCCCTTACTCTCTTGATGAAGTGCATTTTTACAAAATGAAAACAGCACCTGGAAAACTGGAGGGCTGGCAGTAGGAGTAAGGTGTTTCATCGCCTCCTTATGTTCTTGGTTCTTATATCCTTTCTTCAGCTTGCAAAACGATGTTATCCCAGAATCCCAACTCCAGTACTATTTCATCAAAACTCATTTTCTTCAGGTGAGGCACTGTGTAGCCTCTTGCATCCTCCCTTTTCCCAGAAGCAGATCCCATTTAAGCTCACATATTTCTGATGTAGTTTAAAAGGTCAAGGAAGGGAGAATTAAAGAGAGAAGTCAGGAAGGAAACCCACTATACACAGTAAGATTATTCTGCACCATGGAAAGGAGCTTCACTCATTGTCAGCCTCATGTGAACAGACTTTATTTCATTAGAATCTAGGGTAGGGTGCTGCAAACATACATGGCACCTAGTGACCATCACTAGCTCTTCTCAAGACCATGAGGAGACATCCTAACTTGGATGGATTTCTGCCTTTTGTTTTGCAGCTCCACACAGACAAGATGTTTCTTTGAGTTGGAGGGCAAACCTGGGAAGAACTCAGGCTTTGGAGTTGGACTGACTGGTCCACAGCCAGCATCTTCCTAACTTGTAATTTGTAATGACCACAGGCAATTTTCTAAGCCCCCTGGGACTCAGTGTCCTCACCTGGCTAATGGGGCCAAGAAGGTTTCTTCCCCAGCAGGGTTGACTTTAGGTTGCAGGCTGTGTGAAGCAGTCATGCAGTTGGTAACTCCTTATGTGGCTGTTGTGTCTCACTCCAGCCTGCATCCTACACCGTGCCTTTTGGCAAACGCTTCACATGAAATCTGTCACTTTACTCTCATTTCTGTCTGGTCCCCTTTATAGCATTGGATGTGGTGTTGCCTCTATAACATCACAGACACAGTTTTCTCTTTGTTACTCTCCAAGTCTGATGTCACTGGCGTTCGTTCCCTGTGTCATGTAAGTGTTGGCTTACGGAGGGCAGAGGGGATTGCTCCTCAGTTATTGTGACTTTTCATTCCTCACACTCGGCAAAGCCAGGAGTGTCTGGGAACCGGTTTTCTGGCCCTGCATGGATAACCTCATGAGGCTGAACTCCTTTTCAGGTGTCTTAGTTCCAGCATTTTTTCATTCACCTTACTCCTCTTTGGATATGGCATTGAGCACTGAGCTTTGTATAGTAGCCCAGATCTTGTTGGCACATAGCATTCTGGATATACCCTGTCATGAAAAACAGAGGAAGTCCATATTTTCTAGGGATAAGGTCTTGGTGGTTTTTCTCACAACTATTTTATCCACCTGCATCTGGCCAAATGGACTCGCTGAAGCAAGATTTTCTTCACACAATTGCAGCTGATCATATAAGACTCTACTTTTGTCCCTGTTAAATGAAGTTTCCTTGGCTCTCTGCCTAAGTTTCCGTTTGTCAGAGCGCCTCAGAACTTTCATTCTGACATCTATTGTGTGAATTCTCTCTTATCTTCACTTCTCTTGTACCTAGTTAACCTGTAGGATTCATAGACCTTCCTTCCAGGAACTGAAGAGGCTGCAGAGGCAGCAAAAGGGTATCCAGTGTAGATTTCCTATATTGCTGTTTATGAAAAGCATGTTGAAATTATCCTCAACAGCAATGGCCGCTGATACTTAGTATATGCAAGGCTGTTTTCTAAGGGGTGTGGATAAGTGAGCTCACTTAATATTCAGAAACAGTCTGCAAGATAACTATTATCATTGCCATATATGTATATCCAGTAACCTCTTTTAACCTACTAAGAAAGAAGCCCAGAGATTTACTCCCAGAACACTTAGGCAATGTTTGGAGACATCTAGAGAGGATTTGAACCTCGGTCTTCAGGTTACAGTGACTGACTTTTTTTTTCTCATTAGTCTTCTAGATACTGACCCATTAGTATAACCTGCTAATAATGAGTTTTACTTCCTAGTTATAATACCTCCTGGTAATAGGGATCTTTGACTATTAGTAAAAATATTTCACCTCAAAGAGCCATGCTATTCTCAAAGACAGCATAGTGCAATTTATCCAATGTTTTGTATAAGTTAAGATTTCTTCAGAGGGCTGTGGACATAGTTCAGTAGTAGGTCACTTGCCCAGCATGTGTGATGCCCTGGGATAAGTCCCCTGTTAGTGAGTATGGGGAGCATTTACTTTAATTAGGGTACTTTATTCATTTGTGTGTGGGGGGGCACAAAGTGGAAGGAAAAATGTCTTTGGAAAGGTAGATGTTATTACCGTGTGTGTGTGTGTGTGTGTGTGTGTGTGTGTGTGTTGTGTGTGTGTGTGTGTGTGTGTG